>NC_020492.1:26359664-26391260 GCF_000184155.1 Fragaria vesca subsp. vesca | reverse complement strand
TTACTATATATATATATATATATATATATATATATATATATATATATATATTAAATTGATGTCTTACGTAATCTTCAACACAACCTTATGTAGTCTTCGGCAACAACATTGTGTTTGTCTTCATTTTTTCTTTTTGTAGCTACCCGCAAATCTCAACTATGGATTTGCTATAAATTCATTCTCTCTAAATTTGTATAGAGTGCGGCTATTGGGACCTCCAAATTTGTTTAGTATACCTCTCATTCTCTCTACATCTCCATTTTACTTTTAAATACAAGCATTTTCTCGTTAAACCACATTTCAAATTCATAAAATAGCCTAGGTAGAGCAATAAGCATCATTGTTATAGAACTAGAACACACCGTAAAAAAGATGTCTCTCTCCCTAGCTTTGCTAGGGTTTTACTCGGCGGCGGCAGCAGTCGACAAAACTCCCAAACTAACCGGCAACGGTAATTCTCTTTTGACGAGGAATGAGATCTCTTCTCTAGTCTCTTTTTCTCCAATCAAAGACAGTGATGGATGGCTCTATCGTGCCTTATATGGGTGGTGGTGGATGTCGAGTCCAACTTGTGGTGGTGATGGCGGCTTTGTTCATCAGATGCTCTTTAACAGAGGTCTTGGTTGTTCTCTTTTTGTTCTTGCCCAAGGGAGGAAGCAATACAGGCCGATCGAATTGTGGCTTGGGATGGAATGAGATCGTTGAAGAGGATTGGAGCGCTCGAAGGTGGCTTGTTTGGCAGCGGTTGGGAGCCCTCAATTCAGATCTCGGCAAGAGGCCATACACCAGGTATTCACCATATTTCCGCTGTTGGGGAGGATGGTGGTGCTCTGGCTCTGATTCCGGATTTGGTTCTGACAGTACCGCTGCTATCAGATGGTGATGACTGCGGAGAAAAGATGAAGGTTGCTAGGGTTTCTCTCAAGGCTTCTCTAGGAGTTGGGCTTGTTTGGGATTGGGCTGCATCAGCTAGGGTTTCATCTGATTGGGCTCTAATGGATGAATTTGGGCTTTGGCCCCTAATTTAGAATGAGTTATGGTCCAGGTAACTAGTGATTTTCGCATAGTCTTGATAGTTTTCTCCAAAACCTAGTTTCACCTGTAAAATAATTGTGCTTAATCGTTACAAGGTGGGTGTACTTAGGATTTCAAAGCTTATGCTTTATCTAGTATAGGACTTGCAATTTTGCAAGACGATGTTTTCTGACGACCTTACAAGGGTATGTCGTCTTTGTACTGCTTGCTCTGATTTAAATCGTATGACCTTTTGATCAAAAAAAATCATAAAATTGCCTTGTTTATGTAATTCACATATATATATTAATATATTACTCATTACACCTCTTATTCACTCATTATATCTCCAATTCTTTTTTTTTCTTTTTGAATGCGAACATCCATTCCCGACTTCCATTCTTTAATTTTTTTCCTTTTTCTTTTTAACGCAAACCTCCATTCCCGACCTTGATTTTTTAATTTTCTTTATTTTTTTATTTTTTATTTTACATAAAATGTCACTAGACATTCATTTTTTATCAAATTGTAAAAAATAATTTTCAATGACATCAATTTTCAAGAAAAGTTAATTCGAATCATGAAGAATACTATTCTCTTAAATATTAAGAAAAACGATTGTGTCTCAAATTTTATTTATTGATCATCAAACGAATATTCTTACATGAACTATTCTATATTTTTGTTACTTTTGTATTTCTATTTTACATATACTATTTTTTTTTTGTAAGTTTATATGTTTTGTTTTTATACTCATGATGATAAATTATTTTAATAATTGATAGATCATAATTTGTAAAAATATTATTATACTTATTTATTTATTTTTAATAATTGATAGATCATAATTTTTGTTAAACATTTTCACTTTGTATATGCATGTGACATGTATGATAATATAAATATATAAATACTTTAATAACACTACCGGAATAAAGGTTTTAGCCGACGAAAATAAAAAAACCAGGCCGACGAATTTATTTTTTCGTCGGCCAAAGTCCACTTTAGCCGACGAAATTTCCCTTCGTCGGCTAATTTCAAATTTTCGTCGGCTATGGTCAACTTTAGCTAACGAAATTAAAATTTCGTCGTCTGAATAATTTTTTTTCATCGGCTATAGTCTGTGAACTTTTAGCCGACGAAATTTTTTAAAAGTTTAGCCGACGAAAAATATAATTTCGTCGGCTAAAGTATTTAAATATCTGCAGATCTAGACAACAACTTATCTGGGAAAAAAAAATTATACATAGAACCTTCAAACGCAAAAAAGTCGTGAAATAAGATATGACCAGAATGGTGAAATACTTCTACGGTTGAAAAATCACGGTATTCCGGTAAAGTCTCGGTGCCGATAGTGGCGGTCAATGCAATTTACCCTTATTATTCACTATGCTGCAGATTTGGTTTTTGGTGTCTGATTGACTATTGTGATACCTTTCCAGAAGCGTAACGGCCCTACGAGTCAAACTCATCGCTAATGCCATGATGTATGGGCCTTTTTGGCCATCCGAGTCCGTTTAGGGCTCCAAAATGTAGTTTTCTTATTTTCGATTAGAGTTGACTGTTTCGATCGAGCCCTTAACGTTGTCGAATCCAGTTGAATTTTTTACCACAGACATCTTTCGTCATAATGATCATATCTAACGGTCGAATTTTGGTTTGTAAATTTTAGTCATCGGAATCACGTGTCTACTATTTACCGTTATTATTCCCTATGGGGAGCCCTATCGTCGGAAGGTAAATGTCTCAAAATTTTTATATGGGCAGTTGCGTCTCATCTACGTGAGAGTTTTTTGTGTGGAAGGTTTGACCAAACTACGTAATATAGAGGGAGATATGAGAGTTTTCGTGTGATAAGTGACGATGGATTAGGGTTGACCGTTTTGATCGAGCCCTTAACGTTGTCGGATCCAGTTGAATTTTTTACCATAGACATCTTTCGTCATAATGATCATATCTGACGGTCGAATTTTGATTTGTGAATTTTAGTCATCTGAATCACAACGTGTCTACTAATGTTGTATAACTTGTTTAGTAGGTTATACAACTTTGTGAACCAACTCTACATAGGAAGCAAAATTATCAAAAATCTAGTGAAATAAGATGTGTTCAGAATGATGAAATATGGCTATGGTTCAAAAATCACGTAAATCGGGTAAAGTCTCGGTGCCGATAGTAGCGGTCAACCCTATTTACCGTTATTATTCCCTATGGGGAGCCCTATCGTCGGAAGGTAAATATCTCAAAATTTTTATATAAGCGGTTGCGTCTCATCTACGTGAAAGTTTTTCGTGAGGAAGGTTTAACCAAACTACGTAATATAGAGGAACATATGAGCGTTTCATGAATTTATGGACTTTAGCCGACGAGATATTAAAATAGTCGTCGGCTAAGGTCAAAAAATTTTGGGCGGTAATTTTCAAATGACTTTAGCCGATGAAAATATATGATTTCGTCGGCTAAAGTCGAAAAATTTTCAAAATTTTTTACCAAAATTTTCAAAATTTTTTGGCGGTCAACCAAAATTTTCAAAATTTTTAGAAGAGTTTAGCCGACGACTTTTCAAAATAATTTCGTCGGCTAAAATTCTTTATATAGGAGTTTTACCGAAGGTGGATGGTAAAAAGTCTATTTCGCCTACCAGATTTTCTTCTCGGCCTAGCTCCGCCGTCAAGCCACCGGAGACCGCCACACTTGTCCCAAAAGCTTCGCCGTCGTCTCTACTTCATTGCTGGACAGGTTGTGCATCGAGTGGTGCCGCCGTGAGGGATAAATCGAGCTCCAAAACTCCGCCTGTTCGGATTCGGTGTCGATCGAATTTCTCCTTCCTCAGGTCACCATTTGGTGAGTTCTATATATGGATAAGTTGAGTTTGATTAGTACTATATTCCCCTAGAATTTGGTAGCTTGATTCGGTGTGTGTGAGGAGAATCGAAGATTTGAAATTTTTAGGGTTTAAAATTGGGGATTTTTATATTTTGATTCAATTGACCTGTTTAGGCTTAGAATTGGGCTTCGACTTCTTCTAAAAAGTTGTTCGAAATGTTGAGAGGAAGATTCTGTCAAATTTTGGTGGTGATTGGAGGTGACCGGAAGTTTCAGCAGTTTTTTTTTTCAAAAACCAGCAACTTTAGCCGACGATATTTAAATACTATATTCGTCGGCTATAGTATTTTTAATTTTTTTATAAGGTTTAGCCGACGAAATATGACATGTTTCGTCGGCTATAGTTATTATTTTTTTTTTTATAAGGTTTAGCCGACGAAATAGACTATATTTCGTCGGCTATAGTTATTTTTTTAATTATTTTATAAGGTTTAGCCGACGAAATAGACTATATTTCGTCGGCTATAGTTATTGTTTAAATTTTTTTATAAGGTTTAGCCGACGAATATATTAATTATTTCGTCGGCTAAAGTCTGGGAAAAAAACCGACGACATGTTTTTCATCGGCTAAACTGTGGGACTATAACCAACGAAAATTTTTTTTTCGTCAGCTAAAGTCATCGCAGACGACCTTTTCCCGACGATGGCTCGTCGGCTAAGATCTTAGCCGACGAATTAAGCTAACAGGCCGACAAAATTTTTTCGTCGGCTAAAGTGCTTGTCCTGGTAGTGTAAGTATGTGGTAAAACTAGAAAATAAAAATCAATAAGGAAAATAATAAAATGCAATCTATTATGGTATTATTATTGAATTAGAAAGTTCATAGAGAATAAATGTAATATTGCTTTTTGTTTAATCAGTGTCCTTAATAGTCATTGTGTAAGAGGATAAATATGTTATTTAATAATTTATAATAAAGTGAGGTCAAATGAGCAAATTTAGAGGTCTCAATAACCGCACTCATTTGTATATAGTTATAAAATCTAATTTTGTTTGTGCTTCTACTACATTAGTCTTTGCTTAATTTATAGATAGAGGTGCTATGGATTATGATGCTGGTTTTGAAAAACAGTGAGGAGATGACTGGTTTTGGAAAAACATCAGGCCGATTGATATTATGCATGAATTGTCATTTATTTATTTATTAAGTAAACAACTCAAATATTATAATAACTTCGTGAGTCGAACTCACAACTTCCTATTTACTAAGGAGAGACTATGCTACTAGACCAAATGGTATTGGACGAATTGTTAATTTTTTTGAATACTAAGAAATAGTCGTTATTTCTGATGAAGTATAAAGTGTAGAGACAAAGAGATCTAGTAAGAGAATAGAGAATCGTCATCTTATTCATTGATATGAGCCATTTATATAGGGAATTACAAAGTACCAATATGGTAATGATAAGGAATACATATTGTCAATTTTTTTTAATACTAAGAAATAGTCGTTATTTCTGATGAAGTATAAAGCGTAGAGACAAAGAGATCTAGTAAGAGAATAGAGAATCATCATCTTATTCATTAATAGGAGCCATTTATACAGGGAATTACAAAATATCCATATGGAAATGGTAAGGAATACATAGTCTTATTCCAACTACATATCCTGATGGCATAAGGCCAAAGCACACATATAGAATATCCTACAACACTCCCCCTGTGCCGCGCGCCGGTATGCCGGTGGTGTTGATATGTCGTCTCGTTAAAAACCTCGTCAAGGAACAAAAACCCTGTGGGAGAAAAACTAAACCTTGATCGTAAGAGAAAAAGAGGACAACGCACTCTTCACATTTGATAATGACATGTATGTGCTAGACTCCCCCTGATCTTTACATCAATCATAGGGCTCTTCTTGATTCTTACTAATCACGGAAATTTCAATAACTTAGCATGTCAATGCTCTTTATCATGTCTTCAAATGTGGCATTGGGCAATGATTAACTAGATCATGCCGTATTGTCCTCAAACATGATCTTTTACACATAGATCTTGAGGAGAAGGCCGCTTGAGAACTCAAAACATAAGTTCGTGCAGGAAATCAGATTTTTGCGCAGCATGACCTTCAGTTACTAGAACAGTCATAACTTCCTCTAGGAAATACATATGAACAAACCGTAAACGGTTTTGGAAACTAGACTCATTTAACTTTCCAACAGTATATTATACACATTCTGGTCCGTCAGGAGCTATTCAAAAAATCCAGTCGAAGTTGACTGTCTTGGCAAAATCAAATTCTCGGACAGATCTGTCCTACTTTACAAAAAGGGCCATAACTCACTAAATATGATAGATATGATCAAATGGTTGATGTCTCTGAAAAGTAGACACATACACCTTTCCAATGGTACCAATTTCACCATTTTTCAGTGAGTGAGATTTCATGTAGGTCCCATGGAAGTTGGCCTACGAAACTTGGCAGATTCTTATTTCACTTTTGATGTGTCTTTCTTATGTAGGGATAGAATAAGCCTCAACCTTTCATACCATTTATTATTGAAAAAGCAGTTACTGCCATTACATTAATGTTGCGTGGGCGCATAGCTACACTTAGCTTTATAACTTATCATAGCGAATAAGATGTCAAGTCTTTCGTATTGTGTTGAGTACATTGATGCGTTTTATTGTACTTAGATGGGAACTCCATCTCTTAACACATATTTGTCATCTTGTTTTAGACAAAACAACGTATCTCTCTTTAGAGTAAAGACTTTGACAAATTATGGAGTATATGTAGGTCTTACTTTCGTTAGAGGTAGCCTAAGCCGATTGATGGAAAATCATCATCAATACGGTCATCGAGTACTTTTTGGAGACCGTGTCTTCCCAAGATCTTTTTCATTCTAACTTCGGATATTGATACATATCGACATCTCTTGATCTATAAAGAGTCCATGTAAATCCAGAATGAACACGCAAATGCATAATTTACCATATCTCTTCCCAATCAAGTAGAGTCCATGTGCGTTCCAATACCTTTAGCAAACGCGTGCTCCTGTGGTTTGGAGCCACTTGATTCGGATGAATGAAGTCCGTTTAAGACTCTGATCCCATAGAGATGTCATTATGACCACATTCATACGCTGCATGTTCAGTTATTCAGAAGACTACCAAACTGATAAAGTAGTGGTGCAATGACATCCATTACGAGTGCATATCTCATCGTAGTCGACCCCAGTGCGTGTTAGTGAGAGATCTTGCGTCATAAGGTGAGTCTAAGCTCTTGTTCTCACTACACTATCTAACAAAGACATAGTTGATAGGGTTTAGCTTGAGGTGTCGGCATCACCTGCCCAAGGACCTATCTCTTTGTTAATGTTGGATCGCATCTTTCCATTAGGCCAATCAACTAAGTTGTTATCCATCAACGAATGGTGGTTCGATAGTAGACTCATTATCCCACGTCCTCATGTACACTAGTGTAATACTTGTAAAGATTTCTATATGGATTGGATTTGACATTAAGACGTCCCCCAACGATAATCACAATTCAGACTTAATGAGACGGATTTGAGTATAACTGATCAATGGATCAGGTTGTACCAAGCTCGCTTTCTTCCTCGTGCGAGAAAGTATCGAACCTAAGGGCCTCCCTCCTTTTGAGAAGCCACAGGGCCTTGTGACATCAATTTTGCCACTATATGGCGTCACCATATCACCATCCATGGTGATGACGCCAAGACCAACTTCTTTTGGTCGCGCTATGTCCTCTTGATAGGACATCAATCCTTGTAGACATATTTGCAACATGTGATTTCGTCACTTTAACACTTTAAGCAATTGGGATCAAGATAAGACTTAGTGGCGACAAACCACGACAATTCACGTTGTTCCACTTAAACAATTGTGTTCTTATCTCCCCCTAACAACGGGAATATTGTCTCATCAAAGTGATAATCCGTAATTTAGCGGTGAATGAGATCGCCTGACAAGGTTTCTACATAAACAGATTATAGGTGGAGGTTCATATCCAACCTAAACTTATTCATCTCAAATGACCCATCATTGTGCATAGTGGTATTGCGATTTGACACCTAGAAATAACATCTAGCCGAGCTCAAGGATTGGAGTTCCGTTTCAATCCTACCGAGCTCAAGGATTGCAATTTGGTGTCAATCCTCGTACACAGTCATGAGCTGTAGTACAAAAATGTTCAATAATGGTGAGTTGTAGATGAATAGTAAAGTTGCATACAAATATAAATATTGCATATTCCCAAGACGCAATAGAAAAATTTGGTGCGCATCAATAATGTTCGAGCAACAAGCTAAAGTTGTTTGGTCGTAGCCTCGGTGAGACCGTATTGCGTGTGAACATGGGGTACATGACACTTCAACTTATATCCCGATAAACTTCTTTAAAGAATGGGTAGTGAGCCTGTAGAAGTATAAGCAGTAAATAATAGTATAACATGTGACCAGTGTGTTAACACTTCAACCAACACCATAAAGCATAAAAAGGTGTCCGCAAGTTGGTTATATCTATATACATAGTTTGATGTAAGAATGAAATGTTCACTTTTGTATCATTTAGCGTAGGAGGGTCTCACTCCTAATTTAGCTAAAAAATAGGCTTTCAAAACGAGCAATGAGCATTACAGGGGGCCAATGAGACATCGAGGGAAGGTTGGTGCACCTCAATTGCTTGAGGAATTGACCGAACGGCCTCTGGGAAGTTGGAGCCGTGTTCGGATGACGTCAATGTCCCTAGGGTGCCGCCATTTACAACCATGGCATCACCATCATGCTTCATGGAGAAGCTAGATCCCAAATGTCTTCGTTTTGAGCGGAAGAATGGATGTCCATGAGAATTTCTCAAAATTTGGACCATTATATCTCTTCCAGAATGACCGATTTGGTCAAACCAAAGCCTATATGAGTCGGTGTCCCAAATATTGTGTTTGGTGACAACATGAGATTCAATACTCGAATCATACTCGAATCATAGTGACATACAGTCCATTAGATTTACTCATAAACTTCTCTAAGATGCATTTCAGTCCGCATTCATAAGAATGTATACACAAATGAATTCTTGTTCATTCTCACAATGTGTTTTTAAATGAAAACTATCAGGAATGTCTTTAAACCTCAACATGGTTTGGTTGCCTCTCAATGCATAGAGGGCATCTGTGGCGTTGATCATGGTGCCTTGAGGCATCAAGATTCAAGCTAAACCGCGTTCCTGAATGACCGGTATGATTCAATTATTGTAGTCACTGAAGATTTACAAAGACACAAAATCCAAATAGTTGCCGGTTCCTTAGAATGTTGTGGATAGTTCCACTATCTGCGAGACACTCAATGTCTCTATGAGACAGATCTACAAAATGGAGTATATAGGAGAGTAAATAGTTCCACTTGAACTATTTAGAGGGATTGAAAGAAGCTATGAAAAGCTGTAATCCCGAGAGTGCATAAAAATTTCCACGCATAATGACATTTGCGCACTAAAACATCCATAAGTTCTTCGTTAAAATAGATATGGACGAACTGCGAAAAGTTCTGAAAACTAGACACATAAAGCTTTCCAATGATATAAAACGCACTATCTGATTCATCCGGAACTGTTCACAAAGCTCAAACGAAGTTGACTGTCCAAAAGTGGCAGATTGCTATTTTTCGCAAAATTGGCATGTGCGAAATTGTGAGGCTTGCAGATGGCGTGTAGGCTTTCGCCTTAGCTAAAAGTGACGTGTGTATGAACAAAACCAAGTCCTTTCGGTCATTCTAAGGTCGTAAACTCCATGACTAGTTAGCAAAAGCTCCTTGACATGAACATAAACTAACTCAGAGGACCTAGAGGATTCGATCATGATGATAATTTTCCGGTTTTGATAAGTCTTCAACGTCTTTTACAAGACGGAAATTGGTTTAATAGTGTAGGGGGATCCAAAATCAAAAGCTTACGGTAACTCCAAGTCAGTATGACCAGGCATGTCCGTGGAGGGTCGGTAGTGCGAGGCACACTTGAAACCACTTTCTCCTTAATTTCGGACAATTCTAAGACATCACACTAAGTTTGGATGAGCCTAGTTGAACAATTGATGATGGAAAATCCGTCATAGGGTAGAAGACTTAACCGGAAACACGTTGGCGATCCTCCTTGAGGATGCCAGGCCATGTGTCATCTTCACTTTTAAGAGACCAAAACGGCACAATCTAACCATGTAGATTGTAAATATGCCATGCTTCTAAGGACGATGTAAGAATGTACATTTTTTTTTGTAAATCAATATGAACCATAAGAGGAGAATAATTTCATAACTTCGAAAAAATTCTCAAGGCATTCATTATTACTAATGTGAGTATATATCGAGGTCTCGAATAAACAAATGACATTGATACGACGTCTTATTACATATAGCTTGGAAAGAAAATCAATGTCTAACCAATGACGTCAAAGTCATGTTAGAGCAGGATCTGAATCTTTAAAATCCGCGATCATAAGGATGACGTTATTATCCTCATATTGAATTTCCGTACCTTCTTGTATGCATTCACAATTTGAGGATTTTATCCCCCCAAGTTATTCAAAAATAAAGAACTTGAATATAAAAGATTACTTGCTAGTTATTCAAAAATAAACTGAAATTAGTCCTAAAAGATTACTTGCTAGTTTGCCAAATAAACTGCATTTATAGGAACTGCTTTGCAATTTTTCATGCTATTCCACGTGCGTACGACGAAGTTGCTCGCGAAATTCCATTCCGATTCGTCGTGTGATAATTGCATGGAAAACAAAATATATGGTTAGTCATATTCACTATATAGATATAAACCATAAAAACTTGCAAAATTTGAAAGAAAACGTTGAAAAATTAAGCAAAAGGAAGCCAAGAATCAATGGCAGACGGTAGCCGGAAGATTTGCTGTTGGAGGTTGTCGGACAACAGCGGCCGGGGAAGCAAGCGGACGGTGGCGGCGGTCGGACAAAGGATCCGAGAGACTTTTTTGGCTTTTAGGGTTTCGAAAGAAATAAATGGTGGGCTATTAACTCTAGGGTTTCACTATCAACTCAGGTTAGAGCAAAGTGCATGATAATGTGATGAAGTATAAAGTGTAGAGACAAAGAGATCTAGATAGAGAATCATGCATCATCTTATTCATTGATAGGAGCCATTTATATAGTGAATTACAAAATACCAATATGGTAATGATAAGGAATACATAGTCTTATTCCAACTACATATCCTGATAGCATAAGGCTAAGGCAAACATATGGAATATCCTAGAACAATTTCTTTAATTTAGTTTTTTTTCTAGTAAACTACATATTAGTTACTAACCAAATTTCAGTGTACAAATACATCATTTACACATTATATTACACATTTAAGGACAAAAAATAACAAATTAGGACAAATTAATGTCCACATGCCATCTGTCACGATATATTTACCAGAATACCCCTCACTACTTATTCACTAAATTGCAAATGCTCGTACTGCATATTTAGAAAGGTGCTACTACTTAGTACTTGCTATAAAGCTGCTACTGCCCAACTGGGAGTTCACAATGCTGCTACTGCCCGATTGTGAGTTCAACAATCCTGCTACTGCCCGACTGAGAGTTCACAACGCTGCTACTGCCCGACTGGGAGTTCACAACGCTGCTACTGCCCGATTATGAGTTCAACAATCCTGCTACTGCCCGACTGGGAGTTCACAATGCTGCTACTGCCCGATTGTGAGTTCAACAATCTTGCTACTGCCCAACTGGGAGGCTTAATGGTCGATCAAAGGCGAAGCTTTGCTGGTGGTATTGCCTCCAACACGGAGGAGCTTGGGATGCTTCTAGATCTCGCCGGCTGGTAGAGTCAATTTCGGCTTCGTCGGAATCTTACAAGGCAGCTCCAAAGTGGTTTATCGTCATGGTTCTCGAGGTTGTCATTGACGGCTTTGGCGAACGAGAAGCAACGAAATCATGACAGAGAGACGGCGGATCTGAGGCGTCGACGCGGTACAGCCATTAGAGCACCTCCGATCTCTCCGCCAAGAAGGCCGCCGCTCAAGAAATGCAGACGGTGATTCCAAACCAAGATGTTGGTCGCGCAAAGCCTCTAGGTCTTCACCGGTGGGCTCGTGTGGCCTGCAACGATGACGATTTGGCCACAATGGTGAATCAGATAGATCGAAGACGGAGGATGTGAATTTGAGAGAGAGAGAGAGAGAGAGAGAGAGAGAGAGAGGAGGGATCAGATCGAAGAGGGTTAGGAAGAGAGGAGTGGCATATGCGTAATTTGATCGTGAAAGCTGGATATTTTGGTCATTTAATGGTCAAAACTCGGGTCAGATCTGATACTGTAAGGTTTTGGGCCTCAGCTTGTGTCCTAATTTGTCTAAAAATATTGAAAGTGGGTTTTTTATGTTTTTAAATTTGGTCATGTGTTACTATGTAATTTTCTCAATAAAATTCTTAAATTAGGGTTAATGGGCATTGTCCCTATATATGGGATATATATATATATATATTATAATTGAAAGTTAGATATAAAATATTATAAATATTTTAGACTCAAGGAGAATAATTATAAGAGTTTTATCTAACATTGTTCCTTTACTGGTCATCATTTTTTCAGTTGTCGAACACAATATAATGTAATTATAATCAGTAAAACAAGGTAGAAATCAGACCACTTGATTGACATGTCAAACTAGTAAATTATAAATAAATAGATAATATAAGAAGAAGTCGGTGAGCTGAAGTCGGTGAGCTATTACATGTTGGTAAGTTGTAAAACCGATATTGTATCGGTCATGTGGTTCGTTTCTCATTGACATATATACTGAGGGGTTTAAATATTAATATCATTAAAAGAACAAAGAGACAACGATCAATACTTGGTATTCAAAAAACTATGACGGTTCACGCATAATATTAAATCACCCATTGTTTTTCCAATAACTAGACTCATTGTTTTGTCAAAACCTCTTATCATTTTCCAGTAGCACCTCTATCTATAAATTAAGCAAACACTCATGTAGTAGAAGCACAATTAGATTTTACAACTATATTCGAATTTAGTGAGAATGAATTCATAGCATATCCATAGTTGAGATTTGTGAGTTAGCTACAGAAAGCCAAAATGAAGCCGAACTCAATGCTGATGCCAAAGATCACAAAACGTCGTCTAGTAATCGAATCAATGATTTACCAAAAGTACATAATCTCTAACCCATACTTAAGGCATTTATTCCATATACAATACATGTTCATCATAACATAAATTTTTATCTAAGAATTGTGTTCATAGAGCTCACCCCTGTATAATTTTGATAGACTTCAAGAGGTAGCAGAGAGTTGTGACTTGATCCTTCGTCTGAGTAGCTCAAAAATAATGAAGGCAAGCTCAAGAGATTGGGAGGCGTTGAGCCTCGGGTCACAGTGGGTATGATATCTCGAGCTAAGGTCGTCAAATCTCACAGTCCGGCCGTGGCGCTCCAATACATTCGGTCTTATTTTGGCCCATCATCTCTAGAGGTGAACGCCTCCTGGTGGCTCTCTTCTTGGTCATAGACATCAAAGAATGCTCTGACCTCAGCCTTTATGGCATCAAAGCCATGCTGAACCATTTTCGTTTTCTTCTCCTCTTTGCTTGAGAAAGAGGGACTAGCCTAATAAAATGAGGAATGTTCACTCTCGTGGTATAAATTAATGTTCACTATAAATTTTGTTTGTTTGATGTGGGAGGTTTGTTCTCAATTTTTGCTATATGATGGAAGATTTTGGCCTTAATCTCTATTTCTCTTTTGTAATTTTTCTCTTTACTAATAAATGGTCAAGAAAGGGAACTACTTTCTCTTCTTTTTTTTTCTTTTTTTTTTTGAGGGAATAAATAACTTCATTGATTAAGCATCATTACAATTATGAGAAAGTAATATCTCCACAGACGAAGGACTTACATAAAAAATATCATTAGAATAAGAAATTAATTTGGCCTCTCTAGCAAGAGAATGAGCTACCATATTGACCTCGCGTCGAACATGGACAATTTGTTTGCTTTTAACCTTGCCATGCTATCTAAACAAGGTTGGAGAATCATTCAAAATCCTAATTCACTAATAGGGAGGTTATTAAAAGCTATCTATTTCCCTCATTGCAGGTTTTGGGAAGCTAAGATTGGTACTTCTCCTTCTTATGCATGGAGAAGTATTGTACAATGTAGAGATATTTTGCAAGCTGGTATTCGAAAGCATATTGGTAACGGCAGGCGGACTAATATTTGGAAGGAACCGTGGGTACCAGGTACTGATTTAATGCCTTTTTTTACTAACAGAGTATCTATGGTTTCCGACCTCTTCATTACTCCAGGTCGTTGGAACATTCCTCTTTTATCTGAGCTCTTTCCAGCTAATATTATAGAGCGGATTCTAGCCATTCCGGTTAGTGTCTGTAATTATGAGGATCGGTGGATTTGGGGGGAGGACTGTAAAGGGCCGGTTTTCGGTCAAACCGGCTTATCATGTCCCCTCGTCGACGGATCATAAATGAGGTTGACGATGAGCCTAATCCTAGTGCACGTCTTTGGAAGCATCTTTGGAAAGCTCCAGTTCCTAGTTAGGTCAAGATTTGTGTATGGAAAGCTGCCTCTAACATTCTTCCTACACGGAATAGGTTAAGCCAACGCGGTATTGATATTAACACTGCATGGCCTTTCTGTGATGAAGAAGTAGAGTCCCCACTACAAGTTTTGCAAGATTGTGTTCATGCTAGTTCTTTCTTTCAACTAGCAAATCTTCCGAGTCATATTATGGCTCCATCTGTGGCAGATTGGTTAGTTTCCTACATTCAGCCTAGTACTTCTTTTGCTATTGTGTTGATGATTATTTCGGCTATTTGGATGAACCGAAATTCCAAGGTTTGGGATGATGAGGCAAAGCTAGCGTCGGAAGCAGTTCCGCAATACTGAGTTGGTTTGCAGAATACCAAGTTGCTCATGCAAACCTAATGGTTCATGTTCGGGTTCCCAGGATTAAATGGCAAAAACCCATGGTTGGGGTGATTAAACTTAATGTGGATGCAGCTTTTGGTTCTCCTATTAGTCAAGTAGGTCTTGGAGGAGTGTTTAGGGATGCCAATGGGTCTTTCCTGTTGGGTTTTCATCATTCGCTCTTGTGTGCAGCATTGATAATAGGATGGAGTGTGCTTTATCTCATGGTTTGGTACCTATTGTGGTGGAGACAAATTGCCTTGAACTAGTCCAAGGGGTGACAGGTCAGTCTCTTGAGTTTTTTGAGCTTGTTTCTTGATATCAGATTTGAGACAACTTCTGATTCAGGCAAATTTTGCCAAAGTTGTCGATGTTCGACGCGAGACCAATATGGTAGCTCATTCTCTTGCTAGAGAGGCCAAATTAATTTCTTATTCCAATGATATTTTTGATGTAAGTTCTCCGTCTGTGGAGATGTTATTCTAATGATATTTTTGATGTAAGTCCTCCATCTGTGGAGATGTTACTTTCTCATGACTGTAATGATGCTTAATCAATAAAGTTATTTAGATTAAAATAAAACCACAAGGACTAAACAGATGTCGACTTCAAACCACAAGGACTAAACAAATTTCAATTCAATTTTTAAGAATCTATTAGAGCAAAATAACTAAAATCTTCTCTAAAATTGAGAAAACTGTTCTAAGATATTTAGTATCTTTCTAGATATTCTGTATATTTCTAGATATTCTTTATGTGTGCTTTGGCCTTATGCCAATAGGATATGTAGTTTGACTAGATCTATGTATTGCTTATCATTACTATATTGGTACTTTGTAATTTTCTATATAAAGGGCTCCTATCAATGAATAAGATGATGATTCTCTTGCTATCTCTTTGTCTCTACACTTTATCCTTCATCACGTTATCATGCACTTTGTTCTAACGCTAAAGCCAATAGCCCACCATTTGTTTTCCAAACCCTAAAAAACAATTTTTTTCAATCCAGAAGTTCTCGGCCATGCCTCGGCCCCGACATCGTCACTGCTCCCGACCGCCGCTTCCCGACGTCAGCTCCGCCTTCTTTTCTGGTACTGCCGATGAAGCTTTAGATCAAGAAATCCGAGTTTTTCGATTTAATTTTACGGTATGTTTTAAACCTTAAACTCTTCAAAGTTCAATAAACTCAGGGGATATAAAGTGTTTTCTCCTTTTCTCCATCTCCATTCTATGCTTGGGATTTTGTGTGTGCAGGTACCAAAAATCCCGAAATTTTATTCGCGGGTCAAGAGTGGGTTTGATCACTCTTGTTTCCTTGTCCGGGTTGTGTATGATCAACCTCGACCTATCACCGGATTGTGTTTGATCAATCCGAGCCCTTTTCCGAATTGTGTTTGATCAATTCGTGGCTTTTCCGGATTGTATATGATTAATCCGAAGGACAAACCATTAAAAGCATTGTTTGTGACCTCTATCGAGTCTCATAACAGCTTGGTTTTGTATGCAAGAGCAATGTAACATTCTGCTCCTTTGAGTTTTGACATACTCGATGCCTAAAGCGGATCTTCGCTTGGTATCTGTGGAACCTTTCATTGGAAAAGATTTCATTGGAAATGATTAAACCACATGTTTTGACCCTCAGGCTAACAAGCCTAGATGCCGAGATTTCACATCTCGTGCGCTCAAAGTCTTCAACGCGCCCCATCAACAAAAGCCTTCAATGGCAATCTGTACAAAAAGTAATAACCACAAAGTACTGTGGAATGCACTCATGGAGCGTTTCTTGAAACGTTCATATAACTCTACTTGTTGAGTTATTAGTCAAGTGGATTGCTTACCATTTTAATTGACTACATATTGTCGATGATCTATTGTGGCATCATGATCCATAATCTTTAGCGGATTTGATCATCATCAAGTTCTTTAGGTCTTCCAAGTTGGTTTGGAATTACCAACGAGACTTGATTTTGATCTTACAATTGCAAACGAAAATTGTATATATGCTAATGCGATAAACGTATTTGGGATTATCCCCTAATGTGGGAAAAATAATATGGGTCAAGGCAACGGCAGAAAACGCCGTGCCGATGTCTAGAAAAGAGGGGGAGGTGTCGTCGGCCCTAATGGCGACACTCCCGGTCTAGACATCAATCTGTCAAAACTACTTATGTCAGCTCATGATAATGCAACTGTTGTGGATCTCCGGATCACTAGTTCAAGATTTGTCGAACTCTCCTTCAAATTATAAATGCATACAAAAAGGTACGGAAAATCAATATGAGGACAATAACGTCATCCTCATGATCACGAATTTCAAAGATTCGGATCCAGTTCTAGCTACCCATGACTTTGACATCATTGGCTAGACATTGATTTTTTTTCCAAGTTATATGTAAGGCGTCGTTTATTTGAGACCTCGATGTACTCACATTAGCAATAATGAATGCCTTGAGAATTTTTTCGAAGTTATAAAACTATTCTCCTCTTATGGTTCGTATTAATTTACAAACAAGATGTACATTTTTACATCGTCCTTAGAAGCATGGCATATTTACAATCTACATGGTTAGATTGTGCCGTTTTGGTCTCTTCCAAGTGAAGATGACGCACGGCCTTACATCCTCAAGAAGGATCGCCAACGTGTTTCCGATTAAGTCTTCTACCCTATAGCGGATTTTCTATCATCAATTGTTCAACTAGGCTCATCCAAGCTCAATGTGATGTCTTAGAATTGTCCGAAATTAAGGAGATAGTGGTTTCAAGTGTGCCTCGCACTACCGACCCTCCACGGACATGTCTGGTCATACTGACTTGGAGTTACCGAATGCTTTTGATTTTGGATCCCCCTATGCTATTAAACCAATTGCCGTTTTGCAAAAGACGTTGAAGACTTATCAAAACCGGAAAATTATCATCATGATCGAATCCTCTAGGTCCTCTGAGTTAGTTTATGTTCATGTCAGGGATCTTTTGCTAACGAGTCATGGAGTTTACGACCTTAGAATGACTGAAATGACTTGGTTTTGATCATACACACGTCACTTTTTGGCTAAGGCAAAAGCCTACACACCACCTGCAAGCTTCACAGCTTCGCACATGCCAATTCTGTAAAAAACAGCAATCTGTCCATTTTGGACAGTCAACTTCATTTAAGCTTTGTGAACAGCTCCAAACGAACCAGACAGTAAGCTTTATATCATTGGAAAGCTCTACGAGTCTAGTTTTCATAAATTTTCGTGGTTCGTCCATATCTATTTTAATGAAGAAGTTATGGCTGTTTTAGTACGCAAAAGTCATTATGAGCGAAAATTTTTATGCACTCGGGATTGCAGCTTTTCGTAGCTTCTTTCAATCCTTCTAAATGGTTCAAGTGGAACTATTTACTCGCCTATCTACTCCATGTAGATATGTCTCATAGAGACATTGAGTGTTTTGCAGATAGTGGAACTATCCACAACATTCTAAGGAACCGGCAACTATCTTTGGATTTTGTGTCTTTGTAAATCTTCTGTGACTACAATAATTGAATCATACCAGTCATTCAGGGACACGGTTTTAGTTTAAATCTTGATGCCTCATGGCACCATGATCAACGTCACATATGCTCTCTATGCATTGAGAGGCAGCCGAACCATGTTGAGCTTTAAAGACATTCATGCTAATAGTTTTCATTTGAAAACACATTGTGAGAATGAATAAGAATTCTTTTGTGTATACCTTCTCATGAATGCGGACTGAAATGCATCTTGGAGAAGTTCATGAGTCAATTTAGTGGATTGTATGTCACTACGATTTGAGTATCGAATCCCATGTTGTCGCCAAACAAGATATTTAGGACACCGACTCATATAGGCTTTGGTTTGACCAAATCAGTCATCCTAGAAGAGACATAATAGTCTAAATTTTGAGAAATTCTCATGGACATCCATTTTTCCGCTCAAAACAAAGACATTCAGGATCTTGCATCACCATGAAGCATGGTGGTGACCCGGGGGACATTGACGTCACCCGAACACGGCTCCAATTTCCCAGAGGCCGTCCAGTCAATTCCTCAAGCAATTGAGGTGCACCGACCTTCCCTCGATGTCTCATTGGCCCCCTGATTTTGAAAGCCTATTTTTTAGCTAAATTAGGAATGAGACCCTCCTACGCTAAATGACACAAAAGAGAATATTCTATTTTTACATCAAACTATGTTGATAGATACAACCAACTTACGGACACCTTTTTTTATGTTTTATGGTGTTGGTTAAAGTGTTAACACACTGATCACGTGTTACACTATTATCTACTGTTTATGCTGCTTATACTTCTACGGGCTCACTACCCATTGTTTAAAAAAGTTTATCGGGATATAAGTTGAAGTGTCATGTACCCCATGTTCACACGCAATACAGTCTCACCGAGGCTACGACCAAGCAACTTTAGCTTGTCACTCGAACATTATTGATGCGCACCAAATTTTTCTATTGCGTCTTGGGGCTATGCAATATTTGCATGCAGCTTTACTATTCATCTACTACCCACCATCATTGAATATTGTTGTACTACAGCTCGTGACTGTATACCAGGATTAACACGAAATTGCAATCCTTGAGCTCAAACAGGATTGAAACGGATTTCCAATCTTTGAGCTAGGCTAGATGTTATTTCTCGGTGCCAAATCGCAATGCCACTGCGCACAATGATGGGTCATTTGAGATGAATAAGTTTAGGTTGGATATGAACCTCCACCTATAATCCGCCTATATAGAAATCTTGTCAGGAGATCTCTTTCACCGCTATAGTTTGGATAGTCACTTTGATGAGACAATATTCCCGCCATTAGGGGGAGATAAGAACACAATTGTTCAAATGGAACGACGTGAATTGTCATGGTTTGTCGCCACTAAGTCTCATCTTGATCCCAAATGCTTAAAGTGTTAAAGTGACAAAATCACATGTTGCAAATATGTCTACAAGGATTGATGTCCTATCAAGAGGACATGGCGCGACCAAAAGAAGTTGGTCTTGGCGTCATCACCATGGATGGTGATATGGTGACGCCATATAGTGGCAAAATTGGTGTCACAAGGCCCTGTGGCTCCTCAAAAGGAGGGAGGCCCTTAGGTTCGATACTTTCTCGCACTAGGAAGAAAGCGAGCTTGGCACAACCTGATCCATTGATCAGTTATACTCAAATCCGTCTCATTAAGTCTGAATTGTGATTATCGTTGGGGGACGCCTTAATGTCAAATCCAATCCATATAGAAATCTTTACAAGTATTACACTAGTGTACATGAGGACGTGGGATAATGAGTCTACTATCAAACCACCCTTCGTTGATGGATAACAACTTAGTTGATTGGCCTAATGGAAAGATGCGATCCACATTAACAAAGAGATAGGTCCTTGGGCAGGTGATGCCGACACCGCAAGCTAAACCCTATCAACTATGTCTTTGTTAGATAGCGTAGTGAGAACAAGAGCTTAGACTCACATAATGACGCAAGGTCTCTCACTAACACGCACTGGGGTCGACTACGATGAGATATGCACTCGTAATGGATGTCATTGCACTCCACTACTTTATCAGTTTGGTAGTCTTCTGAATAACTGAACATGCAGCCTATGAATGTGGTCATAATGACATCTCTATGGGATCAGAGATATACATGAAAGTCTTAAACGGACTTCATTCATCCGAATCAAGTGGCTCCAAACCACAGGAGCACGCGTTTGCTAAAGGTATTGGAACGCACATGAACTCTACTTGATTTGGAAGAGATAAGGTGAATTATGCATTTGTGTGTTCCTTCTGGATTTACATGGACTCTTTATAGATCAAGAGATGTCGATATGTATCAATATCCGAAGTTAGAATGAAAAAGATCTTGGGAAGATACAGTCTCGAAAAGGTACTCGATGACTGTATTGATGATGATTTTTCATCAATCGGCTTAGGCACTCTAACGAAAGTAAGGCCTACATATACCCTATAATTGTGTTAAGAGATGACAAATATGTGTTAAGAGATGGAGTTCCCATCTAAGTACAATAAAACGCATCAATGTACTAAACACAATACGAAAGACTTGAGATCAAAAATTGTAAAGCTAAGTGTAGCTATGCGCCCACGCAACGCCAATGTAATGGCAGTAACTCCTTTTTCAATACTTAATGGTATGAAAGGTTGAGGCTTATTCTATCCCTACATAAAAAAAGACACATCAATAGCAAAATCAGAATCTACCAAGTTTCGTAGGTCAACTTGCACGGGACCTACAGGAAACCTCACTCACTGGAAAATGATGAAACTGGTACCATTGGAAAGGTCTATGTGTCTACTTTCTAGGGACACCAACCATTTTATCATAGATATCATATTGAGTGAGTTATGGCCGTTTTCTTAAAATAGGACGAATCTGTCCGAGAATCTGATTTTGGCAGAACAGTCAACTTCGATGGGACTTTGTGAACAGATCCTGATGAACCAGAATATGTGTAATATACGGTTGGAAAGCTAAATGAGTCTAGTCATTTAGCTTTCCAAAACCGTTTACGGTTCGTTCATACATATTTCTTAGAGGAAGTTATGGCTGTTTTAGTACCCGAAGGTCATGCTGCGCAGAAATCTGATTTCCTGCATGAACTTATGTTTTGCGTTCACAAGCAGCCTTCTCCTCAAGATCTAAGTGTAAAAGATCATTTGAGGACAATACGGCATGATTTAGTTAATCATTGCCTAATGCCACATTTGAAGACATGTTAAAAAGCATTGACATGCTAAGTTATTGAAATTTTCGTGATTAGTAAGAATCAGGAAGAACCCTATGATCGATGTAAAGATCAGGGGGAGGTGCGAACTTCAGGGGGAGTCTAACACATATATATATGTCGCTATCAAATGTGAATGGTGCGTTGTACTCTTTTTCTCCTACGATCAAGGTTCAATTTTTCTCCTAGAGGGTTTTTGTGACTTGACGAGGTTTTTGACGAGCCAACAGATCAACACCATCGACATATCAGCGCGCGGCACAAAGGGGAGTGTTCTAGGATATTCTGTATCTTTCTAGATATTCTTTATGTGTGTCTTGGCCTTATGTCAATAGGATATGTAGTTTGACTAGATCTATGTATTTATATCCTTACCATATTGGTACTTTGTAATTCTCTATATAAATGGCTCCTATCAATGAATAAAATGATGATTCTCTTGCTATCTCTTTGTCTCTACACTTTATCCTTCATCAAAAACCAAGAATATTGTGAAGTTGTTGGAGTTGATCTTAAAGCTATAGTGCTGCTTTGACGCTGTCCATAGTGGCAAACCCTAGCTATCGTATCTCTACACAGAGTGCATCCCTCCTTTCATCAATCACCATGTCGTCCTCTATTGAAGATGTTACAGCCAGTTTTGTTGCCTCATTCGCGTTCGTCAGTGGGGATGTCATACACATCTCACATTTGGACCATGACGAGGAAATCCGACCTAATGCGAGAGTTTATCTTCTTGTCAAACCAGTGACCACCAAGCTCTTTAACATCATGGACCTCCAAGCTCATTTCCAGCAAATCTGGGTGTTTTGAAAGGGTTTTATGGTTCAGGATAAGGCAAACTTGTTTGTGTTCATGTTTGATTTGTCGGCTAATCGTAATAGGGTGTTTTAGGGAGGACCTTGGTATCACCTGCGTGCTCCACTTATTCTAGGAATTTGATGGTCATAAACTAATGACCTGTATGGACACACTGTATTTTTGGGTGAACATCATGAATATTAAGTCGGAATTTGAGAAACTGAAAATATTTTGAAACATGGGTTATGTGGTCGAAAATTTTGTGAGAACTGATGAGTGATTGTTGGCAACATGTCGTCGGGTAGAGTTGGGGTTTCTCAACCTCTCTCTTGCCTTATCTTTCAGAAGAACACTTTAAAGATTATTCTAGAGGTTGAAGATTTAGTTCTTCTTTGATAACATGGTGGATGTTTTTGATCACTGTAATCTCATATGGCATGAGAATGATGTGTCTTAAGGAACCTCATGCCTCTATGACGTAGAGTATCCTTACGCTTCTTCCAAGTCTCCATTTCTAAGCTAACACTCTCTACATCAGATTTACTAGAGTCCAGCGCTATGTAGGAATTCACAATTGGTTCTAACCAAGGTAAATCAAACTCCAAACGTGGAGACGGTCACATGCATACTGTGTCATCTCTCCCTCTTGTTGAAGTGAGGAGAACTAATTCAACTTTGATCGTTCTGTTTCTTCGTTCTTATTTCCGGATTCTTTGATCTTACTTGTAGCGCATCTTGTTTTACAGAGAATTAGTTACGAATTTGTAATCTACTGCACAATCCCAATATGAATGCAATTTGGGTGTTCGACTATGGGAACGATTGACAGAAATTTTGCAATGGATATCGATGATAGACCTCTGCCTCTGTCTCAACAGAATTAAAAGAAATCCAAGGAATGCGGCTATTAGGACCTCCAAATTTGCTCAGTATACATCTCATGCTCTTTACGCCTCCTTTTTAATTTTAACTACAACCATTTGCTCACTAGACCTCCTTTCAAATTCCTAAAATAACCTTAGGTATGTTATTCACATATATCTTAATAATTTACTCATTATACCTCTTATTTATTCTCTAAACCTCTCATTCTTTTATTTTTTTTCTTTTTGTATACTGCCATCGAGACCTCTATTCCTTGATTTTTTTTTTCCGTTCAAACCTCTTTCACGACCTCAATTCCTTGATATTTTTTTTATTTCCCATAGAATGTCACCAATCCTCCATTATTTGATCAATTTGTAAGAAAAAATTTCAATGACTTCAATTTTTCTTTTAAAAATCAAATAACACAAAGTATTGAGTTTCAAAATTTATATTTACCAGCCCAGTACCATCTCGTTGTAGCATATTTGTTGTTTATCTGATATAAAAAAAAAAACTTATATTTAACAACAAGAAAATATTTTAACATAAATTAGCTTTTCTTTTTCTATTTTACTTGTGCTAAACAATGATTAATGATAACAATTGTATACTATGTATGTTTTTTCCCCCTCTATTTTATGTACATCATGAAATTATTTCAATAGTTATTTAATATTTCATTATCGATTTTTTTTTTTACATATATATTCTTTCACCTTATATATATGATAATAGAAAATTTTATGTCACATGGTTGATATTGATCATAGTTTTAGCTCTAATTAAATATATAATATATAGTAAAATTTAGAAAATAGTAAATTAGAAATTAAAAATATATAAAGAAAATAATAAAGAATACAATCAATTAATTATCGAATTGAAAAGTCTAGAGAGAATAAATATACTTCTTTTTGTATGATTATTGTCTTTAATAGTCATTACGTAAGATGAGATAATTGTCATTCAATAACTCATAATAAAAAGAGGTCAAATAAGCAAATTTAGAGGTCCCAATAGCCGCACTCAAATCCAAGTTGCAACAATTTCTTCTTTGCTGAGCACTGTGCCAGCTTAAAGCCTTAGTATTATGGCCAAGAGAAATCCATTAGCAAGAAAGTTCGGTGTCTCTGGAACCATCTTACAGAGGCTGAGAAATAATCAAGGAGACGGTCATCTTCGTCAAAATACTACATACAGAAGAGAGTTGATATGCAGTGTGTCAAAGTCATCCTTTTTTCTAGGAGTGAAAGTGACTAAGTTTGGGGTTAAAAATCAGGATTCAGCGATACCACAAGTAAATTGGGTGATGAATAATATCATGTAAGACTGTAAGTCAACATTGTTATCGAAAATACATCAATGTAAATCGAGTCATCTACAATGATTGTATTTGTTTCCCGACCAGATCGTATAAGCAACTCTTTCTTGAATATGCTTATACTCTTTTTTGAATATGTAACATTATAGTTTTTCTAACCAAAAATATACGGCACTAATAAACACAGCAGAAGGGAATTAGAATATGAAGAGGGGGGAGTAACTCATCCACACTAAGAACAAGCAAAACAAGTTACTGGGAGAAAGACAGGGATGAGGGAGACTTCAAAGCCAACAGCAGATTCACCCAGTATGATCGATTATGTGTATATCTGAATACTAGAAGGGGCGCAAAAAAGACATGGACAACAAATAGTAATTGGAAATACACTTCATTCATTAGCACACACGCGCTACCATTACAGACCATCGATCTGAATTCTTGACTACCGATACCAAAACAATCTGGCATATACACCACCTACAAAGTATATACTCTTCAAAATAAAACACGCAAGTGACGGAACCATTAGCGCACACACACAGATGCACTACCAGAACAGATCAAAAATCTTTTTTACTGAAACTAAAGCAAACTAGCATATCCTCCACCTACTCTGTTTGTTAACATACCTACTACACATCACAACTAATGCAAGGAAGCTCAATTCATCTACCAATTTCACAATAGCAGGTACTGGGAATACACAACACCATTTCACAGGCCAGAACTTTTCTAAGTTTCTTAGGTGGAAGGTGAAGGGTACACAAACAGTAATAAACAAAGAATTACCCATACAATTCTGCAAAGGAATTGTTCAATATGTTACACTAGACTCATCATACAGCACCCTATTGGCTCTTCACATTAATCACTTCTAACAAAATATTAATGTACAAAATATTTGATCAGGAAATTAAACACTAAACACAAACACATCGGACTCAACTCAGCAGGAAACCAACAAAATTTATATGTACTCCATCAACTCTTGTGAGGTAAGCCACCTACAAAGACCAAAAGACAGGGGAGCAGGAAGGACCTGCAAACCCTAAGGGACTTAATCAGTACGCAGCTATGCGAGGTCACATAGAGCACGTACAGTATGATTGAAGATATACGTCAACTCATATAACTGAAGCATACTAACATATGAAGCCAAACACTCTACCTACATAGCAAACAACCACATTTTGCAATGCACAGATGACCATTCAAAGCACCCAACAATAGCTCCAATCAAACCCTCAAGCAATACCAGAGTTAGCATTGACATCATGTCAACATTGGGTCAACAAAACCCCCTTGACTCATCAAATACATAGCAATTCAATTTGCTCTCATTAACAATTCCCCTCAGCATAAGTCGCACACAATCAGTCAAAAGATGAAAATCAAACAGACGGGAACAGAAACTAAAGCAACGTATGCAATTGCAGATTCCAATCTGCACACCCAAATTATCCCCACAGAGCTATCCCAAAATTGGCCATTTCTATATAAGACAGCAAACGAAACACGAGCAAATTAAAGCAAGCAGATTAAAGCCCCAATTTAACCATAAATATAATGCAGAACCCATACTATACTAAAGCATCCACAGCATGTTATAATCGGGCATCGAAATCCTTAAACCATCTTAACAAAACAAAATTATCCAAATCAAAATACACGAAAACACTTGGAGAGGAAAAAACGAACATCACAGAGCTCAGTCGAGGGGGACTTCCACATCGCCATCGGAAATCTCCTGTTGCAGATCCTTAGGGTCCTTGCCGTCAACCGTGCACCCCACCGAGACGCAAGTGCCGAGAATCTCCTTGACGGTGCCGCTCAGGTCCTTGGCCATGGACCTGTTCTTCATGATCTTCGCGATCTCAATGACGTCATCGAGGCTGATGTTGCCGGTGTGCTTGATGTTCTTGGTCTTCTTGCGGTCACGCTCGGGCTCCTTGAGGGCCTTGATGACGAGAGCGGCGGCGGATGGGACGACGGAGACCTTGGCCTGACGGTTCTGGACGGTGAGCTTGACGGTGACGCGGAGGCCCTTCCAGTCCTTGGCGGTCTCCTTGGCGATGTCTTCTCCGATCTTCTTTGGGGAGAGACCGAGAGGTCCGATCTTGGGAGCGAGGGAACTGGCGGCGCCGACCTCACCTCCGGTGACGCGGACGTAGACCTCGACGACCTGAGAGGGATCGAACTTGGGCGGCATTGTGGAGACTGAGCTCTTAGGGTTTCTGAACGAAGGATAGTGTGGGGGGTGGAGGGTTTGGGAAATGGAGGATTATATATATGCTAGGGTTTTGCGACGATTGGTGAGGTTTATGTCGAATTTGCCCCTGTAAATAGCGTGAGGGCTGTGTGATTTGGAGATTAGACTGTGGGTGTTTTCGGAAAGATTCTGTGTAAGTACGATCGAGGACTAAATGAGACTGTGAATACCACGGCGAGTGACGCTTGGTATGGTGTTATAAATGTCTTTTGCCAAGGTGCCGACTGGTATGGACCTTGGTGAAGAAAAGGCTACTCGGAGTTGGACCATTTACTGATTTGTGATGGAGAGAATGGGCTAACAGATTGGGCTCGGAAATAAGATTCTGTTTTCAACAACAGCATACAAACGAGAGCCGAGAGATTCTTTCAACAAAGAAATTAGAGATTCTCTGCATGTGAATGACTCCTCTTCTTCCCATTCCTTCTCTCTCCTATTCTTTATCACTTGGAGAAGAAGAGTCATTCACATTCATGTGTTTACTTGTTATCAGGAATGAGAATTATTACATGAGTGATTCTTATTCATGTAATCATGTGTTTACTAAAACATAGGAATTGGAATCATGATAAGGTTAATTACAAAAACACCCATGAGTATAAATGAAATTACAATTTGGGAATGAATAGGTTTGCTTTTGGGTATTTTCGGATTATCAATAGATGTTGAGGACAATTTAAGAATGAAAAGTTGATTCAGCCATCATCATGAATCAATATTATGTCCCCCTTCCGGAATGAAGGCACATTTACTTACATGGAATGGAATTGAGAAGTGAGGGAATGATTCCGGCGAAGGAGAATTCTTACGTTTACTTATACATAATGAAATTGGAATTGGTGTGGGTCCCACCTCCTAATAAATAATAGATTTCTTAACAACCCGGAATTGTAATATCAAGGGGGGGGTGGGTTTAGGAATGACACCATCAGGAATCAACTTTTATGCTGAAAATACCCTCTTTAATTTTAATATGCTAATAATATTGAGGAATTTGTTTAAGATGCTAGTAATTTCAATTTTTTTTTCTTAAAGCTTCTTTTTTAGATGTTAATAATATGTTATTTGTTGAAGTTGTTTAATTTTTTTTATTTATAAAATTGTTTGCTTGATTTAAATATAGTATTACTTAAAAGTATAAAAGTATGGCGCCTTAATTTTGTTCTTCAACCTTTTGTATCTTGCGGTTTGAGATACACTTAAAATGCTAGTACTAGGTCCAAATGATGTATATAAATCATGGTAGAAGAGAGTTTATGCAACGACGAGATTGCAATATACATAAGCACACACGTAGCCTCTGTATTATATTATTAATATGTAACACATGATTACAATCAATACAATGAATTGAAATAATGGTCCATCTTGTTCTCCAAAAAAAAAAGTTCATCTTGGTTTGTTGATTATACATAACTTATCAAAACGACAAACAAAACTAGATCAACATAAATATGTAAATGTCTTTTAAGGGGTATTTAAGTAATCGAACTCGCAATTAGTTGCATTCATATTGGGTAGGTAAACAGCTCAATGAAATTGAAATCTCTACATATAATTTTATTCTGTCTGTGATTCCTTCTGTCTTTCATTCCTGATAAATTTCAATACTAGTAAGTAAACGTGTCAGAAAATGGATGAGTGAATCCTGAATGTTTAGTGGGACCCACACATTGTTCCTTTTCCCATGGTTAGTAAACGTTGGAGAAAAGGAATCGATTCTAACTGATTCATTATCTTTTAGGTTTAGTAAACACGTCAGAGTAGACTTTGACCAACGAAATATTTCACGGTCTTCTTTGGGGTGTGAAACTCACACTTTCTCAAGTTCACATTTTATATTTTTTACACTTTATGTTCTTATTTTTAATTAATTAAATGTTTATTTATTTATAAGATTTTTAAAAGAAAATTCAATTAAAAACAAATAAAACAAAGAGTATGCAAGAATTTTTTTTTTTTTTTTTTTTTGTTTGTTTGAAAATCAGTGTGCAAGATTAGCTAAAATGAATATTTAGGTTCGACAAAGGAGTATACCCTTCAATTTCTCGAGTGCACCCCTTATTATCCTTGAGTGTATGGTACATTTGAGGTCTTTGTTTCTTCATTTACAAGAAACCGTGTATGAGTGTTATATGATTTTAATCAAAACTATCAATTGTTAGTACTACGCATAATGAGGAGTTGAGCTCAACCATCAATCTACTACTTGATCGAATTTGGGATATCTGTAATCCCAAGACGATCTTCCTAAGTTTTAACCTCATGCTGTAATGTAAAGCTCATTCAGGAAGATATGGCTATGAATTGTATTGCTCAAACTTCAAACTACGTAGTAACAATTTTTACTGCGTACCTAACTTTAATTCAGATGAAATAAATAATTAAGAATCTAGATTTTACTTCGTAGTCTTTCTACAAAACTAACCACTATAACAACAGTCGGTTTGGGTGCCAAGCATATATCAACCGTCTATATTGCTTTACGGGAAAACGCTGAGCTATATGTACAAAAACGCACATCAATCTTCGTCAAAATGCTCACAAAAGTTCAAACTTCCGTCACTGATTTGATCCCATAGGCCATCACTTCACCAATTCCAAA
Source organism: Fragaria vesca subsp. vesca (assembly GCF_000184155.1). Lineage (NCBI taxonomy): Eukaryota > Viridiplantae > Streptophyta > Magnoliopsida > Rosales > Rosaceae > Fragaria > Fragaria vesca. The sequence goes on along the minus strand of NC_020492.1, from coordinate 26,361,805 downwards.
CGCATGCCCAACAAATCATATCACTGCCTGCAGTAAAAGCCAATCTGCAATAATCGATCACCACCAGACTAGCTACAAGCCCAGAACACCTTATTTGCATTCCAGGACTGTAAACGTGGATCAAAGCCCCTCTACTACAGTTGTTTGGGTTTTTGGGAATTAAAATCATTGTGATATTGGGGTCTTGTCAAATGTCAAGGGTAGCTCTCAAGGGGAAAAATAGTTGTGGTGGAGGAACTTCAAAGTTGCAAGTTACAACCCCACTTTTGGACAATGATATATATCACTCCTATTAGGCTCCTTTCACCCTCAGCCATTGTCGTAATCGCAAAGACCACTCGAGCAAAAGCTAGCTAGCAGAATAGCAATGGCATTATGCCTCGTTCCAAAAGCCCCACATCTCTTAATCCAAGCTTTATGGTGAAAGTGAACCACCCTCAATATAAACCTACTCCCCTTCAGGCTTTTTCAATACTTTTGATTTGCGCAAAGTTTATCCGAAAACGGATTTAATAACTTATCATTACGAAAATTTACACGTTAACTATTTACTAGCTGAATAGCACTTGTGAAACAATTTAACGAAGATATGTGACTCTCGTAACCGTGAATAACTAGTTTTCTTTACGGGGCGAGTTGAAGAAAATTGCATACCTAATTCCTTTCTTCGACAAGATGTCCCGGGCATAAACTAGTTGAGATGTTTCATTGGGCATAACGGTAGAGTGGAGACAATTACGTTCACTAATCTTTGCTTATGCATCAATCGAAAAGGCCCACAACTCATAATCTCCCTTTTATGCCATGAAAGTGAAACACTACAAACCTACTCCTCTCCACCATGCTTTATATAGCCTTTTGGAAGATGAATATTATTTCACTATTTACCTTTTGGTTGATAAAATTATCACCATTGTAATGACTTATTTTCATGAAATATAAATAATGTCACAAATCACTAAATAATTTGTTTGAATTTTTTTTCCGGTCATCATGATGAAAGATGATAGGGAATGATAACTTCAAAAAAAATTCTTCCTCGTGTGAGGTAAAGAAAACTATAACTGTGTCTTTTAATTTACTTATGTCGATCAAATCCTTCATAATGTTTTGAAGACAGTTTTCAAACATTTTGTGTTAGCCTAGCAATGGATATGCTCTTTCAAATTTGTGTTAGTCTAATGTGGAATGAATTCATTATCCAAATATGCTCTAAAATGCCCTAGCATAAAGTAACACTACTACTCCTAATCAATATCAATGATTTCATGCCTTTATAGACATGAATTTGGGATCGATGACTAACTGGGTAGTCTTTTTAAACATCAAGATCAATGTGAGTTGGAGGGTGAATAGATCAAGACTATGGACTGGAATTTTGAATCACACAAAATTTGAACTAATGCCTCTTAGTTGAAGAGAGGATAAAGTGTGTAGTTGTTTTTTTTTTTTTTTGGCGAGAAAAAAAAAGTGTGTAGTGTTTAGAGAATTATATTTTTTCCAAGATCCAATTTTGATGCCATTTTTGGTCCTCGATAAGGTAATCCAATACCCACTACCCAAAAAGCCCAGATTGTTATTGGCGATCTCATGATTTGTACATCTAAGTGGGTTACAATTCTTTACGTAAGTGTGGAAAACTTTAAGTAATGGTTAAACTAACAGGGCTGCTCACCTGCGGGATACGATTTAAGGGACAAAAATGGACAATTCAATCTCAACCGTTGGATGTTTAGTGAGTAAATCTTACGGTTCTAATGGAAACAAATTATATTCCAACTCTGTTTCATCTTCTTCCCTCATCGATCTCACTTTCCAAACTTTGCAACCCAGATCCGTTCATCTACTTTTCCTCATCTTGCTATCCTATTATGTAATTTGTTAGAGGCATCATCTGCTATCATTTTCTCATCCTTCCATAGAACTAATCTAAGCAACATGTAAATTAAATCCAACAAATATAGGAAACCAGAAGTAACCCGATTAACAAATACCCATTACCCAATCTTCTCTCTAGTCTCTCTCTGAATTCGGTTCGCACGAGGCCGGATTGGTGCGCCCCGACGGACGCGGTTTGGATCTCTGGGTCTGAGGCTTGGTCATTGCTACTCAAACTCTTAGTTTTTTTTTTTTTTGTTTTT
>NC_020492.1:26356900-26359644 GCF_000184155.1 Fragaria vesca subsp. vesca | reverse complement strand
TTTTTTTTTTTTGGGTCTGATACTCAAACTTAGATTGGAGAAGAAGAAGAAAAGAATTGGAGTGAATTTGTTAATCGGAGGAAAGAGACAAACTCACAAAAGTGCGAAACTGTGTTTTTGTTCATGAGGGAAGATGGTGGTGCTTTCAATCCAGGACATGGTGGAAGGTTTCATGGATGAGAGAGAGATAGATCCAAGACATGGTTCAAGGCATGGACCAGAAAAGAGTCGAGAGAGAAGAACAGGGTTTCTGATAATTAGGTTTTAATGTATATGTTTTTCTAGCCGTAAGATCATTTCATTAATAATTCAACGGCTGTCATCACTTTATCCCGTTTTGTCCCTTAATTGTTGTCCCACAGGTGAGCGGGCCTGGTTAAACTAATTAGTGCATATTTTTATTTAAACTATGATACACTATGAAAAGTTAAGAGACTAAAATGTTTAATACCCGAGTCATTATAAGGTATTATAGTATATACTATCATTTCAGTCACCAACGAACATACGTTAAATCAAATAAAGTTTATATTTTTCATTTCAGTCACCAACGAACGTACGTTAAATCAAATAAAGTTTATATTTTTCAGGTAACATATTTGTTTTTGGCAATACAACTGTTCATTCATATTAAGTTACTAACCGCTATAAATTTTGTACGCGGCAAACTGTCAAGGTTTTTGAAAACGATTTATGAATCATTGCAACATGTCACATCCACATTTCTTACTAGCTTACACAAAGTGATAAAACCCATAGCCATTGTTGCTTGTAGCCGTGTACAACTCTTCTTAACCAAACTATCATTGTAGAAGTGAAAACAACTTGCTAATTAGACTTTGTCTATAAAAACACAAAAAAGATAATTGATCAAGAAAAGCAACAACACTTGTGGGTTTAGTTTAGTTTAGCCTCCTCTTGATTAACTTGTGCAATGAGTATTATTCCAACAAGAAAAAGAAAGGCATAGCACAAGTACTTGAACAAAGTACTTTTATGAAATTGCATTTACTTTTGGGTTTCCAATTTCCAAGCAAGTGGCCTAAGATGCTTTGCATTATTTGTTAATTGCCCCAATTAGAAAATTAACCAATGTAATGTTTCAACTTTAAAAACAGAGTTGGGATAGTGATAGCTGGTGATTAATTAGTATAATATGAAGGATTTGATCGATTACGTACATTATTATCATGATTGTGGCCTTATAAAATAGTGCTTAAGAACATCATTATTGGAGTATAAATAATTTTTTTAAAGGAAGGGGAACATAATCGAAGTTATAATACTGGGGTTTGTATATAATATCAGTCATTATCGATCAGAAACATCGAATTAAAAAAGAAAGACGTCATGGCCTAAAGAATTAATCACGATATCAAGTTGTTCTTGTTCGTCTCCTTGATCGATCATCTCGAAATGACAGAAGCACTTACTGTGGCGTAGAACAGTGACACTTGTGTTTTTATTGGTTTAGAACTTTACATACATAACGTAGTAGTTCTGCAGGTAATCTTTTAATTAATTATGTTCCTCCATGCGAACCATGCTTTGAGTTTCGATGTATAAACTAGTGTAATTATTTTTTTGTAGCAAACATATTTGTTTAGTTTTGGATGTAAAATTTGTTGGATATAGCAACCAGGTTTGGCTCAGACGGTATATGCAAAATAAGGTGTATAAACATAAAGGCGGACTTGTAGCGGAGACAGTGATGGATTTAGAAATTTATCTCAGTCAAGACAAAGATTTAGACTTTTAAAGCATAATTGAATATATCAAATTAACAACACATCATCAAACTCAAACTTAAAAAGCATCATCTTCAATTCACGATAGAAAACAAAAAATAACGAAGAAGAACACACTTACTTGAGAGAACAAAATAATTTGCAAAGAAAAAATATGATTCAATTAAAAAAGACGTGTAGCCAATCCTATTGCGGTTAAAAAGAAGCAAAGTCTTATTCGGAATATACATCTTCTTGTGTCAGTCTTTTCGTTTATTTTTTATTTTATTTTTGTATGAAACGACGTGTATATATTGACATGTCTAAACCGAAGTCGTTTGGAGCTGGAAAGAAACAAAAAAAGAAGAATGAGGGCTGCAAGTCGTCTCCTTCCCCAGGGTTTGCACTTTTCTGCCATATTTGCATGGCTTGATAACTAATTGCCTAGAGTCGTCCATACATGAATTCGTCATTGGGTGGAGACCTCATCCAAGTTTGATCCCTACCTTGTTTGGTTCACGATATGTAAATTCTTTAGTGGAAATTCATATTTAAGGTCTAGTGTAATATGTACGTGTCTACCTTAAGTCCTTTCAGATTAAGGTTGCAGCCTTGCCATGACAATGGTGGTATGTCCTAACCGAGAACTCACCTAAACTTTTTGTAGCAAAATTTTTTATAAAATTTATACAATTTAAAAAAATTGTTGGATATAGCTAGTGATATATGTATCATGATGGCATTAAAATTTATGGTTGTGATAAAGTGATGCGTACATATAGTATTATTCTAGTAATCTAGTAGCTCTTCCGAGCGATATTGTGAGATTGCTTAGTTATTTTCTCAAATTATATCATGGGTTCGGTTTAAGGGACACCATATTTGACACAAATTTTAACATCGATTGTGAGCCATTAGCTCAACGGTCCAGATTTATTGTATGAATGATGTCAGCACAACACCAAATGATGTGGAAATTACATGTCATTTCATATTTCTAATCTAAAAGTAATACTT
>NC_020492.1:26335268-26356880 GCF_000184155.1 Fragaria vesca subsp. vesca | reverse complement strand
AATAAAACAATAAGAATGACTATTCCTAGGGTATATATACACGAACAAAAGAGAGAGAGAGAAGAAAAAGAAGAAAAAAAAAAGAACAGTAAAAGAACCCAAAGACGTCAAACACAACAAGAAACATCGATATCATCCTCAAATTTTCATCCTATTTTCCAGCTTCATGGTTTCATCTCCATGGGAGAGAATATGTAGATGAAGATGACAAAACCAAATCGGAGATTGAGAATGGAAACCCAAGGCACAAATTCCTTTTGTCCTTTGGCATCATTGGATTTATGGTTTAGTTTTTTTCTTAAGTTCTTATTATGTTTTTCGATCTTGTTCTTCTTATTTTTCTCTTTTGGGGTTTTGTTGATTTTGATTTTTTCAGATTTTAATTTTGTTTTTAATAGAAGTTTACTTTTAGATTAGAAATATATCATTTGGTGTTGTGCTGACATCATTCATACCAGAAATCTGGATACTTAAGCATTTTCAAATCTAATGGATCACAATTACTGTCAAAATTAGTGTCATATATAGTGTCCTTTGAACCGGATTAGTCATGTTTATGTATGAATAGTCTCATTTAAAGACATTAATATAAATTAGAGTAGAATTTGCCAAAATACATATATATATATATATATATATATATATATTGTAGTAGAACTAGCTAGTGGCTCCTCTGCACTTTGTAAAACTATCGGTTATTGTCCACTATAATTGTTGATGTTTTAGGAGAAATTTTTCAGCTTTACGGGAGGACCACGTGACAGTATGACGTGGTCCTACATTCCAATCAAATATTGACACATGAATTTTATTAAGGAAAAATTACATCAGCTATTTTATCAAAAACAATTTTGGGTTTGTTGTTGCTTTTTAAACCCTAAACTATAAACCCTAAACCCTAGACCCTAAACCCTAACCCCTAAACCCTAAACTTAATCCCTAAACTTAATCCCTAAACCCTAAACCCTAAACCCTAACCCCAAACCCTAAACCCTAAACCCTAGTCTAAACTCAACAAAGACCCATGAAGGTCATTTCACAAAAAATAGAAAAACTTAGTTTATATTTTAGTTGTAATAAATCCAAGTGTCACTATTTGATTAGAATGTAGGTCCTCCTGTAGCATCTAAAAATTTCTCATGTTTTAGGTAGGTAGGAGAGTTAGAAATTTATGTCCACCACCGATATTTTTCATGATTTAAAATTTTGGGTTATATTAAATAAAATGTTTACCTTTAACCATCTGGTGTAGTAATGTTGGTCGAGCTGCTTAGTATGGAACCCTCATGTTAAGAGCATCTTTAACAATGCTAGCCATTTTTAAGTTAAATTTTAGTTAAATTAGCTAAAATGTCATTTTGGCTAGCCACTTTAGAAATGTGGCTGCATCAATGCTCTCTATTTTAGCTAGCATTACATCAACATTGTTCTTCAAATAGAAATTAAATAGTTTAAATATATTTATATATCACATAAAATATCTTACAAGTAATGCATTAAATTATAGCTAGTCTCATCTGAGTCATCTCGCTTGCTAAATATAGCTAGCGAGTAGCGAGATAGCTAAAAGTCATAATAGCTCAAGTTTGACTAGTCTGCTTGAGCTCCTAAAACATCCAAAAAAGCTAAACACGCTGTCTAAAATAGCTAAAGAGTTAAAGTAGAGAGTCTGTTAAAGATGCTCTAAGAGAATAAGAGTTCAGGTCTCAACTCCCACCAGTTTGTGGCCAACACGTTTGAGGGCATCTGGTTTCGTGTGCCTGCGGTAGAAGATTAGTTTAGCTTTTTTGGGATACTCTCGTGGATTAGTCCGATTTACTGACTGGGTGGGTGTGTTACTGATTTGTTAAAATAATCGAGATGACTTGTTGTCTCACTCCCAATAAAAAATGTTTACCTTTCTAAAAAAAAAGGTAAAATATTGTATAGTCCTTGTGGTTTGAAGTTGACATTTGTTTAGTCCTTATGATTTTATTTTAATCTGAATAGTCGTTAAAGTCACGATTTTTCATCCAAATAGTCCTTATGGTTTAATTTTAATATGAATAGTCCTTATGGCCTTTAATTGAGAAAATGAATCGAAATGACTATTTGGATGAAAAATCATGATTTTAAGGACTATTCAGATTAAAATAAAACCATAAAGACTATTTAGATGAAAAATTGTGACTTTAAGGACTATTCAAATTAATATAAAACCATAAGAACTTAACAGATGTCGACTTCAAACCATAACGACTATACAAATTTCAATTAAAAAAAAATGCAAGAATTTCTACCATTACCAATACAATACAAGTCTCATACATTACCAATACAATACAAGTCTCATACAATACTAGTGAAAAAAAAAATAGTTACATGAATAATCGAAATGATCAAAATATCTACCCATTTCGTAATCAAACGAAAAGCACAAAAATCTAAATATTTGTCCTACGTAAATAAAAAGATGGAAAAATGTCATTGTTAATTTGTTCAGTTAGACCAAGGCATCAATAATATTCTCATGGAGGCCACTCAGAAAACCATAATGTTATTGCTGCCATTGGGTCATTGTGAAATAATTTTCTGGAATCAAATTTATGCTCTCCTCATTCACTAAAAATTGACCCCATTTTTTTCACCAAACTTCCCCCTATGAATTTTGTACCTAAAATAAGTCAGATACAATAATCAACAATTCCCAAAACAAAAAAACAAAAAAAAAGAAAGAAAAGAAAATGACTAGTCGACTGGACCGACCTGAGTATTCCCGTTTTTCTTCCTACTATTTTTGAACAGCGAATCACATCCCTTTCAATCTTTCATAAGCAAAGCGTGAAGACCCGCGCTTTCTCTTTCTCTTTGTACTTCTCGTCCAACTCCTCAATATATCGTGAGACGCGATATTTTCGACTGTCGCGTCTGCGCAGGCCAAGGCCCAGCTGGCAATCGTCCGTAAAGGGACCCACTTCACGTGGCAGCATGCACTCGCCCGTTAAATGAACCCAAACCTCGCCACGTGGCGCAGACATGTGTGCCCTAACACGTGTCACGTATTCTCGAACGTCGTAAAACAGGACCACTTTGTCCTCATTATTTTCTCGAACTATGGTCAGGTGAACACCCCCTTCATCTACGTCGCAACAAAACTTGTGACTACCAGTGCGCGAGATGTATACATTTTAATACCGTATCACGTACAAATTAGCATTCCCGAAACTGCCCCTCGTTTTGTCCGCTACCAAATATTTACGTTATGCCTTCAATACGTGGCGACCATCCACAGCTTCTATACCAACGGCGCTGAATTTTTGGGGGAGAGATATTATTTTCCCCGAAAAGTAGATAACCCAATTACAACGGTCAGTTTCTTTTCTTTCCTTTTTCTTGTTTACAGTTACCGCGAGGTTAAATCCCTCCACGGACGATTCTACAGCACTGTTCTGTCTCGACCAGTGAAACTCCGCCACGTACGGAGCTCAGCTCGGTGGGTCCAATACAAACCTCCGCCATTGAACCTCGCGAAGCATGGAATCCCGGCCCCGCCACCCGAGATATTGAACTGAACTGAACTGCTAAACTGGATAAAAGAAAATTCTGACGTGTCGTTTTCCGTGAAAAAATAGGGGCATTTTGGTAGTTTCACAGTGGGGAAGCCTTATCCATTTGGAAGCGGCGAGCGCGAGCTTTATAAAAGCAAGAGGAAAGTTTCACAATTCTCATTACGAAGAAACCAACCCAAACCCAAAAACTCGTTTTTACAGAAAGAAACCAAAACCCTCTCCCCCAAACGCAGCGTTTTGAACCATTTCTTCTTGTTATTCAATGGCGACAAGTAAAAGCTACTACGCCAGGCCCAACTACCGGTACCTGCCGACCGATCACCACCACCAGACACTCGGCGGCGACTCGGCATTCGAACTCGACGAGTCCGACATCTACAACTTCGCCCGGTCCAGCTCGCCGGAGTACCGCAAGCCGGCGATGAGCTCCCGCGGGGCGTCGAAGAAGTCGTCGTCGGCCTCGTCCAAGCGCTCCGACGCCGGTGACCTTAGTGGCGGGACGGCGGCGTCGCTGCCGGTGGGGATTCCGGACTGGTCCAAGATTCTGAGGGACGAGTACCGGGAAAACCGGAGGAGTGATGACGACGACGACGTGGACGAAGACGAGTGGTCCGCAGGGAGCGTGCGGGTCCCGCCGCACGAGTTTTTGGCGAGGCAGATGGCGAGGACGAGAATCGCGTCCTTCTCGGTGCACGAAGGCGTGGGGAGGACGCTGAAGGGGAGGGATCTGAGCCGGGTCCGTAATGCGATTTGGGAAAAAACCGGGTTCGAAGATTAATTAGCAGAACAATTTTTTCCTTTCTGAATTTCCAAGAAGAAAAATTGCAGAGTTCCAGGAGGGGGGGTAATTTTACGGGAATTATTGGTTAGATTTTTTTTTTTTTCCCGAATTTCTTGTATCTTGTTTCTGAATTTGTTCACGTATTATTGTGACGGATGCGATCGAGATGATCCTTATTTTCATATATTGTAATGTAATCCTAACAGGGACGATTTTCTTGAAATTTTCTCGAGGTTAAATTTATTTTTCTGCTTGCTTGTTCAAGTTCTTGGTGGGTATAGTCTAATTTTGGTGGTAAATAAAAAATGGAAATTTAATGATTGGTGGGGTGGGTACGAAAATAGTGAGAATGACCCCCGTAAGAAAAATAATGCACATAAGAATACAAAGGTGTCAAAATCTACTGCTTTTTGCATTTGGCTTTTCTGAGTCTTGTCGTTTCTTTTTGAAATTCGTCGGGTGGTTCGTAGACTTTGGAGTTGATTTTTTTTGGTGTGTGCCAATTTCATTTCAAGTATATGGATTTATTTCAAATGTGGCGTAGGATTGAGCAGAGCTGGGGATGGTGTTGATTCTTGAATTGGTAGAGCAAGGGATGGTCCTCATGAGTGAGTATGGTCCCTCATGCATAACAAGGATACAAAGAAACTTTCCGATGAGACTGAACCGGCTATTAACTTCTCTTCATGAACGTAAATTTCAATTCAATCAAATTACGGAAATTATGAATACATTATCGTCACTATTTTGTAATTAGGATTATATCACGTTCGAGAGCATGATAAAGTTCATTAGTTTTGCAAAATTGTTATATAAAAGGGAGGTTTATTTGAGAATTCAATCATTTTAGTTTTTTAATACAAGGGCTAGAACGGCAGCCCCATTAACGAAACTTTATAATACAAAGGGAGGACATTGTGTCTAAATCCCATACTGTAAGAACACCCTAAAATACTAGGTATGTTTACAAAATCAATGCATTTAGCAAACACCATTTAGCAAAGAGTGTATTATTAACTACTCTATTTAAGAATTCAATCATTTCTTAAGACTATCTAGTTGCGTTTTCATTAAGTTTGTGCAGCGGATAGTTGCAAAGGGATACCCATTCTCCATGTTCAATAGATTAGTTAATTAAATTTTTTAATGAGGGAAATAACCAATTGGACAATGAGGATAACAATATTTAGTATGATCTAATCTAGCAAAAATAAAGAATTATCCAATCTCAAATCGTATACGTGAAATGGAACTTAGTCCTTAAATCCCTTCACGTGAATCTTACAACTATGTTTTCTTTCTTTAAGCTGTAATGAGATTTAGTGCACAAAAGGTAGCTTGTTGTTTACTACGTTAGGGAATTAGACCCTCAAAATAATTTGCATGGAAGAGAAATGCCAGCTTAGACAGGTGGGGAGACGTTGGTTAGAAACCAACTTGAAATTCATTTAACTTGTGACTATTTATGTTGGCTTCTTCTTTAAATTTCATGATATATCTAATCTTGATGAAGTATAAAGTGTATAGACAAAGAGATAGCAAGAGAATCATCATCTTATTCATTGATAGAAGCCCTTTATATAAGGAATTACACAATACCAATATGGTAAGGATATGAATACATAGATCTAGTCTAACTACATATCCTATTGGCATAAGACCAATGCACACATAAAAAATATCTAGAAAAATACAGAATATCCTAGAACACTCCCTCTTGTGCCGCGCGCTGATATGCCGATGGTGCTGATCTGTTGCCTAGTCAAAAACCTCGTCAAGTCACAAAAACCCTGTGGGAGAAAAACTGAACCTTGATCGTAGGAGAAAAAGAGTACAACGCACCCTTCACATTTGATAGTGACATGTATGTATGTGCTAGACTCCCCCTGAAGTTCGCACCTCCCCTTGATTTTTACATCAATCATAGGGCTCTTCTTGATTCTTACTAATCACGGAAATTTTAACAACTTAGCATGTCAATGCTCTTTAACATGTCTTCAAATGTGGCATTAGACAATGATTAACTAAATCATGCCGTATTGTCCTCAAATGATCTTTTACACTTAGATCTTGAGGAGAAGGCCGCTTGTGAACTCAAAACATAAGTTCGTGCATGAAATCAGATTTCCGCGCAGCGTGACCTTCAGTTACTAGAACAGTCGTAACTTCCTCTAGGAAATACATATGAACGAACCGTAAACGGTTTTGGAAACTAGACTCATTTGGCTTTCCAACCGTATATTACACACGTTTTGGTTCGTCAGGAGCTATTCACAAAGTCCCGTCGAAGTTGACTGTTTTGCCAAAATTAGATTCTCGGACAGATTCGTCCTACTTTACGAAAACGGCCATAACTCACTCAATATGATAGGTATGATCAAATGGTTGGTGTCTCTGGAAAGTAGACACATAGATCTTTCCAATGGTACCAATTTCACCATTTTCCAGTGAGTGAGATTTCCTGTAGGTCCTGTGGAAGGTCCCGTGGAAGTTGACCTACGAAACTTGGCATATTCTGATTTCGCTATTGATGTGTCTTTCTTATGTAGGAATAGAATAAGCCTCAACCTTTCATACCATTAATTATTGAAAAAGGAGTTACTGCCATTACATTGGCATTGCGTGGGCGCAAAGCTACACTTAGCTTTACAACTTTTCATTGCGAATGAGATGTCAAGTCTTTCGTATTGTGTTGAGTACATTGATGCGTCTTATTGTACTTAGATGAGAACTCCATCTCTTAACACATATTTGTCATCTTGCTTTAGACAAAACAACGGATCTCTCTTTAGAGCAAAGGCCTTGACTAATCATGGGAGTATATGTAGGCCTCACTTTCGTTAGAGCGCCTAAGCCCATTGATGAAAAATCATCATCAATACAGTCATCGAGTGCCTTATCGAGACTGTGTCTTCTCAAGATTTTTTTCTTCGAATGTTGATACATATTGACATCTCTTGATCCATCAAGAGTCCATGTAAATCCGGAATGAACACACAAAGGCATAATTCACCATATCCCTTCCAAATCAAGTAGAGTCCATGTGCGTTTTAATACATTTAGCAAACGCTTACTCCTGTGGTCTGGAGCCACTTGATTCGGGTGAATGAAGTATATTCAAGACCTTCAAGCAAATCTCTGATCCCATAGAGATGTTATTATGACCACATTCATAGGCTGCATGTTCAGTTATTCGGAAACTACCAAACTGACAAAGTAGTAGAGTGCAATGACATCCATTACGAGAGCATATCTCATCGTAGTCGATCCCAGTGCGTGTTTGTGAGAGACCTTGCGCCATAAGGTGAGTCTAAGCTCTTGTTCTCACTACGCTATCTAACAAAGGTATAGTTGATAGGGTTTAGCTTGCGGTGTCGGCATCACCTGCCCAAGGACCTATCGATCTCTTTGTTAATGCTGGATCGCATCTTTCCATTAGGCCAATCAACTAAGTTGATATCCATCAACTAAGTTGATATCGCATCGTTCCACTTGAACACTTGTGTTCTTGTCTCCCCGTAACGGCAGGAATATTGTCTCATCAAAGTGACAGTCTGCAATTTAGCGGTGAATAAGATTGCCTGACAAGGGTTCTATATATGCCGATTTATAGGTGGAGGTTCATATCCAACCTAAATACTTCTTCATCTCCAATGACCCATCATTGTACGCAGTGGCAAAGCGATTTGGCACCTAGAAATAACATCTAGTCGAGCTTAAGGATTGGTGATCCGTTTCAATCTTGTTTGAGCTCAAGGATTGCAATCCTGGTACACAGTCACGAGCTGTAGTACAAAAATATTCAATGATAGTGGGTCGTAGATGAATAGTAAAGCTGCATGCAAATATTGCATAGCCCCAAGACGCAATAGAAAGATTGGTGCGCATCAATAATGTTCGAGCGACAAGCTAAAGTTGCTTAGTCGTAGCCTCGGTGAGACCGTATTGCGTGTGAACATGAGGTACAAGACACTTCAACTTACATCCCGATAAACTTCTTTAAATAATGGGTAGTGAGCCCGTAGAAGTATAAGCAGCATAAGCAGCAGATAATAGTGTAACACGTGACCAGTGTGCTAACACTTCAACCAACACTATAAAGCATAAAAGGTGTCCGCAAGTTGGTTGTATCTATCTACATAATTTTATGTAAGAATAGAATGTTCACTTTTGTGTTATTTAGCGTAGGAGGGTCTCACTCCTAATTTAGCTAAAGAATAGGCTTTCAAAACGAGTAATGAGCATTGCAGGGGGCCAATGCGACATCGAGGAAAGGCCGGTGCACCTCAATTGCTTGAGGAATTGACCGGACGACCTTCAGGAAGTTAGAGTCGTGTTCGGGTGACGTCAATGTCCCTTGGGTCACCACCATGCTTCATGGTGATGTTAGATCGCGAATGTCTTCGTTTTGAGAGGAAGAATGGATGTCCATGAGAATTTCTTAAAATTTGGACTATTATATCTCTTCTAGGATGACCTTAATTGGTCAAAATCAAAGCATATATGAGTTAGTGTCCCAAATATCATGTTTGGTGACAACATGAGATTCGATATTTGAATCATAGTGACATACAGTCCACTAGATTGACTCATGAATTTCTCCAAGATGCGCTTCAGTCCGCATTCATGAGAAGGTATACACAAAAGAATTCTTGTTCATTCTCACAATGTGTTTTCAAATGAAAACTATTAGCAGGAATGTCTTTAAAGCTCAATATGGTTCGATTGCCTCTCAATGCATAGAGGGTATCTGTGACATTGATTATGGTGCCATGAGGCATCAAGATTCAAGCTAAACCGCGTCCCTGAATGACCGGTATGATTCCATTATTATAGTCACAGAAGATTTACAAAGGCACAAAATCCAAAGATAGTTGCCGATTCCTTAGAATGTTATCTGCGAAACACTTAATGTCTCGATGAGACAGATCTACAAAATGGAGTAGATAAGAGAGTAAATAGTTCCACTTGAACCATTTAGAAGGATTGAACGAAGATACAAAAAGCTGCAATCCCGAGAGTGCATAAAAATTTCCGCGCAGAATGACCTTTGCGCACTAAAACAGCCATAACTTCTTCGCTAAAATAGATATGGACGAACCGCGAAATGTTCTGAAAACTAGACTCGTAGAGCTTTCCAATAATATAAAACTCACTTTCTGGTTCGTCCGGAGCTGTTCACAAAGCTCAAACGAAGTTGACTGTCTAGAAAGGACAGATTGCTGTTTTTCGCAGAATTGGCATGTGCGAAGCTGTGAAGCTTGCAGGTGGCGTGTGGGCTTTTGCCTTAGCCAAAAATGACGTGTGTGATCAAAGCCAAGTCGTTTCGGTCGTTCTAAGGTCGTAAACTCCATGACTAGTTAGCAAAAGCTTTCTGACATGAACATAAACTAACTCAGAGGACCTAGAGGATTCGATCATGATGATAATTTTCCGGTTTTGATAAGTCTTCAACGTCTTTTGCAAGACGGCAATTGGTTTAATAGCGTAGGGGGATCCAAAATCAAAAGCTTTCGGTAACTCCAAGTCAGTATGACCAGGCATGTCTGTGGAGGGTTGGTAGTGCGAGGCATACTTGAAACCACTATCTCCTTAATTTTGGACAATTCTAAGACATCACACTGAGCTTGGATGAGCCTAGTTGAACAATTGATGATGGAAAATCCGCCATAGGGTAGAAGATTTAACCGGAAACACGTTAGCGATCCTTCTTGAGGATGCAAGGCCGTGCGTCATCTTCACTTGGAAGAGACCAAAACGGCACAATCTAACCATGTAGATTGTAAATATGCCATGCTTCTAAGGACGATGTAAAAATGTACATCTTGTTTGTAAATTAATACGAACCATAAGAGGAGAATAGTTTCATAACTTCGAAAAAATTCTCAAGGCATTCATTATTGCCAATGTGAGTACATCGAGGTCACAAATAGACGAATGACATCGATACAACGCCTTAGTACATATAGCTTGGAACAAAATCAATGTTTAGCCGATGACGTCAAAGTCATGGGTAGCTAGAGCAGGATCCGAATCTTTGAAATTCGCGATCATGTGGATGACGTTCTTGTCCTCATATTGATTTTCTGTACCTTTTTATATGCATTCACAATTTGAAGGAGCTTGACAATCTTGAACCAGTGATCCAAAAATCCACAACGGTTGCATTGTCATGAGCTGACGTGAGTAGTTTTGACAAATATAATTGGTGTCTAGACCGGGAGTGTCGCCATTAGGGCCGACGGCACCTCCCCCTTTTTTTTAGACATCGACACGGTGTTTTCTACCGTTGCCATGACCCATATTGTTGTCCTCACATTAGAGGATAATCCAAATACGTTTATCGCATTTGCTTATATACAATTGTCTTTTGCAATTATAAGATCAAAATCAAGTCTCGTTGGTAATTCCAAACCAACTTGGAGGACCTAGAGAACTTGATGATGATCGAATCCGTTAAAGATTATGGATCATGATGGCACAAAAGATCATCGACAATATGTAGTCAATTAAGGTGGTGAGCAATCCACTTGACTAATAACTTAACAAGTAGAGTTATATGAACGTTTCAAGAAACGCTCCATGAGTGTATTCCACATTACTTTGTGATCATTACTTTTTGCACAGATTGCCATTGAAGGCTTTTGTCGATGTGGCGCGTCAAAGACTTTGAGGGCATAAGATGTGAAATCTCGGCATCTAGGCTTATTAGCCTAGGGGTCAAAACATGTGGTTTAGTTATTTCCAACGAAAGGTTCCACAGATACCAAGCGAAGATTCGCCTTCGGCATCGAGTACGTCAAAACTCAAAGGAGCAGAATGTTACATTGCTCTTGCATACAAAACCAAGCTGTTATAAGACTCGATAGAGGTCACAAATAATGCTTTTAATGGTTTGTCCTTCGGATTGATCATACACAATCCGGAAAAGCCGCGAATTGATCAAACACAATTCAGAAAAGGCCTCGGATTGATCAAACACAATCCGGTGATAGGTTGGGGTTGATCATACATAACCCGGACAAGGAAACAAGAGTGATCAAACACACTCTTGACCCGCGAATAAAATTCCGAGATTTTTGGTACCTGCAAAAACACCGACCAAACATAAAATGGAGTAGAAGAAGGGGAGAAAACACTTTATCTCCCCTGAGGTTATTGAACTTGGAAGAGTTTTAGGGTTGTAAAATAAACATACCGTAAACACTTGGATGCTTGATCGGATGAAAAGAAAGCAGCGGAGTGGACGGCCGGGAAGCGGCGGCGGCGGCGGCGACGGCGGCCGAGGTAGGGACGAGAACGTTCGGTTTTGGTTTTTAGGGTTTGAAAAAAACAATGGTGGGCTATTAGTTCTAGGGTTAGAACAAAGTGCATGATAACGTGATGAAATATAAAATGTATAGACAAAGAGATAACAAGAGAATCATCATCTTATTCATTGATAGGAGCCCTTTATATAGGGAATTACACAATACCAATATGGTAAAGATATGAATACATAGATCTAGTCTAACTACATATCCTATTGGTATAAGGCTAAGACACATATAAAGAATATCTAGAAAGATACAGAATACCCTAGAACAAATCTCAAATTTTCATGATATACTCTTTTTTATTTTTTGACAAAAGTCACAAACTGTGTCGTATATCGGTTTGTTTACCCGCATACTAATTTGCACACAATGACGAACTGAAATCTGTGCGTTTAGCAGGACGTGGTGTTGACATGAACTAGTTAGACATAGGTTATTTACAGGGGAAGTGTGTTAAGACTCTCATCAAAATTATGCATTAGGTTAAGAACTAATAGAATGAAACCGACTGCTAGAGGCTAAGGCATGCTGTGTCATCAAAATTCTCTTGTTTTTTTTTTTTTTTTCCTTAGGGATTCACACGTAAAGTCAGTTCTATTTACTTTATGCACATCATTGACTTATATGCTAGTTTGTTCTCACGTTACATCACCTTAAATTCGTAGTGTGTGGGAAATTGGGAATGCAAAATGATCTGCAAGAAAGAAGAGAAATATTAACCTTTTACTTTAAGACTCTTTTACTTTCTTTTTCTTTCGAAAATTATGACTGTTTATCCTTTTACTTTTGCTTTGGATTGTGACTAATAATTACAAGTAAACTTCTGAAGTTGCAAAGTGGAGCTCAACCACTCGTTCAATTGGGTACGTAGTTTTGGGATATCAATTTTTTTTTTTTAGTGAAAACGACTATTAGACAAACAAGGACATAAGAGTTAATTAGCTTGCTACCAAAGAACAAGGACCATTCTGTCATTTTGCGCACGTTAGAAACGAGACACCGTCCGGATGAAGATATTAAATCGAAGGAGTTTTTGCTTCTTGAGAGGAAAAGAGGGTCTGGATTTGGCCTTGGTTGGACCACGGATTGGTGAGTCACTAGGTGTGCTCGTTCATTTTGATTGTCCATCGGTCTTTCTCGGCGTTCTATTGATGGTGGTCGCCCGTCCTACTCCTCTCGTCTCTTTCACCATAAAGGTGAATCAAGCATTAATGGAGTTTCTGCTTAATCATCATTTAGAACGTTGGTATATTGAGACACCGAAGATGTGAATTGTTAACTAAGAGCATCTCCAACAGTTTTCTTAAAATTTCTCTAAAATAGGGAAGCAAAAACTAAAATCTCTAAAAAAAATTATGATCAAAATCCAGCAGCTTCTCCATTTTGGAGATTGCAGCATTTAATATAACAATAAAATATAATATATCATCATTAATTATAACAAAAAATATTAAATATTTCATTGTAACAATAAACTACCCAATAAAATATTTTATTGTTGTCTTAAATTCGTTGGAGCACGTGAAGAATTTAATTTTGGGGAATGAAGACTTTGCTGCAAATTTGGGGAATGAAGGCTTCTTTTTCTTCTTCATCCCCATTTTGGAGAATATGATGGGGAAGCTGTTGGACCTAAAAATAGCTCTATATTCCCCAAAATGGAGAATTTCAAGAAAATGAGGAAGCTGTTGGAGATGCTCTAACAAAGTCATTTATCCCTCGCCTTGGGCGCACGAAGTTGAAGACGCTTCAAAACTCTTGGACACAAAGTAGTGGCAGTTAGGACTCAAACACTCAAAATGAGGTTCCGTACTAGATTGCTCGACCAGTTTTACCATAATAAGTAGTTTGTACTATGTAATATCAGTATCTGGTATAAACTTGTGCACAATCTTTAAGTTTTTTTATAACCATTTTGTAAGCAAAACAAATTTTTTTGCCATGATATAGAACACCTGAATTTTTATGGAATAAAACAATTTGAATGTTTGGCAGTAAAATGATGGATTTTGAAATGCTATTAAAAAGTTAGTACTATTTACAAAAGATCACTATAACATTTTTTACCGCTACAATTTATATGTCGAGTGATGTTTGTAAAACTTGATCACACAATAATAATCTCGCAAGTAAACCAAGAGAAACGAGAAACACATATGCGAGTTTTGACCACGCGTCTTCAAAGAAAATAAGTAGAGGGAACATGTAACGAATGTTTATATCTCTTCTATCTTACTCGTTGTCAATTCAATTAAAACACCTATTTTGTCGAACCATCAGTTCTTAAAGTGAAACTGTTAAAAAAACCGATTTTAGGTGGTCGATATCACCGGTGTTGTGACGTGGGAATATGCCACCCAAGTGACCCAACCAACACCGTCACTAAATTAATTTTTTATCTTTTTTTAAAAAAAACTTTTTATTAAATAACTCACATACCTTTACATATATATGTCGATAAGATTTGAACCGGTGACCTCAACATTGTTAGTTAATCTAATGAACTAATAAGGCCACACGGCTCACCGACGATCACTAAATGAATTTCCTCGTTCCAAACTTTGAAAATGGGTTGCCTTCAAAAAGTGTGTTCATGTCCATTGGGCCTCGAAACAGATCATAAAAGGTACTTGGACTCGCTCCCCAATAGTTCGAGCCCATTCTCGAGTCCAGTGAGCAAACTTTCAGGGTCGGGTTCCCAACGGTCCTTTTAGCAACGTGTCGATCATAACTAACAAAACCCGACCGGTGGCCACCTCCACGACTAGTTTCGATTCGGAGCCACCCGCCCACCTCACCTACTGGTCAGCCCTCTCTCACTGCCGCGTTTCACCTACGACTGTTAGCTTCTCTCTTCTCTCTCTCTCTCTCTCTCTCTCTCTCTCTCTCTCTCTCTAATCTCCCCAAACCCGATTAAAGCCCTAATTTCTCTCCATCTATCTATCTCTCCCCCAATTCCATCAAATATCTCTCTTGAGCGGTTGGGCCCGCCATGACCTCCGAGTCCAGCTCCGGCGACGAAGCCTCCGACCCGAAGCCCAACCCGATCACTAAGCCCCCGGAGGGCCAATTGTCCGCCCTCGCGTTATCCGACACCGACGGCCAGGAAAACGGCGTCGTATATGAAACGCCGCGCGGGAATGAGATCAAGAACGAAGAGGAGGCGGCCCTGACCAATTCGGCTCCGCCTGGTCCGGCCGAGGCGGAGGAATCGAGCGAGGGCGGAGGAGGAGGTGGTAGCGGTGGTGGTATTGTGTGGGCGAGGACCAATTCGGAGGTGGAGGTCGACGGGCCAGAGAGCCCTAGCAGCAGCGGATATGCTGGCGGCCGAGGGAGTAGTAGTGCCAGTAGTGATGGTTCAGGGATTGATGAGATTGCGGAAGTGAGGAATCATGGGGTTGTTGACGGTGTTTTGGAAGCGCAGACGCCGTGGGTCCCCGGAAAACGGCATGTTGATGAGGTATTGTGGTCTAGTAACTCCTTTATGTACTTACTTTGCATTTTCGTTGCGTAATGTATGTGAGAATTTGGTTGTTTTCGATGTATTGCTCTGGCATTGTGTTCATTAGTAGGATGAGGTGTTAACTTTAGAGCTTAGTTGTTGGTAGGACTTAGACTGAAACACCATTGGACATCGAGTGTCAAGTAAGATTTGATGGTCAGTTTCTTGTTAAGTGTAAGGATATGTGAAATTGGAGGAATACATTCCTATTTTAGGAAATGGTTGAATGTGGCTTTTATTTGGGAAGATACGCTAGGTGCTTAACCAATCTATCTTCCCAAATTGTAATCGATTACGCTGACTGCCACAGGTGTAAAACCAAAATGCACGGTTTATCTAAATAAACAGTGTTTCAAATTTATCAACACTAATAATAATACATGTATGTTTTGGTTTCAAATATCTACACATATTTTTGGAAATTAAGTGGAACCCATGATTACAGCTGGATGAGCTTTCACATCATGTCAGCAACCAGTGCAAAGTCTAGTATCTTGATGTCTTGTTGCAGTCAAAATGTTGTAATTGTGGACAGATGGAAGTACAAATTAGATGCCCACATAAGAAAGTGTAATCTAGAATGTAGGATTATATGGAACTCCGTAGGTATGCCTTTATTCATAATGGTAGCACATTAGAAATGTAGTATAACACTAGAGCTATAGACATAGGTTGAAATATACTGACCGATGTTTATTTCGTTGATTTGCATGTATATATGTGCTTGCGTAGGTATCTAGATGTTCCACAACATTTTCCTGTTGTAATATTAGTAATCTTTTGGTCCTAAATACTATGGTTGTATGGATCTTCATAGAGCTAAACAACTAAAATGTAAAGAAATCACATGAAGAAGAAGAAGTGAAAGGTTTTCTGCTTTTGGTAATGTAAGCATGTTTATAAGATAACAGTAACTGAATACTTAGTCATCAATTATTTGAGAAGTTGATTGGAACTGTCCCTAGTGGCCAGTGTCCTTAGTTTCTGTAAAAAGCTCATCCATGTCACTATAATTAAATGCCGATTGACATAGTTATTCTCAAGGGTAACTGCAACTTGATTTACAATTGAAGTGCAGGATGATGCTTCCATATCATGGAGAAAGAGGAAGAAGCACTTTTTCATACTAAGCAACTCTGGAAAACCAATATATTCTAGGTATGTCTTAAGACCTGTTGGCAAAAGAAGTGTAAAGTGTACGATAATAGTGTAACTTATGTACAGAATGGTGATATATGTATTCTCTTTCACCTATTTCAGACATGGAGATGAACATAAACTAGCAGGATTTTCAGCAACATTACAAGCCATAATTTCCTTTGTTGAGAATGGGTACATACCTTTCAATTTTGTAGATTATATCCATATGATATCTTCTTTTCTTCATTTATTTGTCCAGTCTTAGAGCTCAATTTGAATTGAAATTCTGTAGAGGATTTCCAGTGATTTTACTCGTTAATCTTTTTACAGTGAGGATCGTGTCAAAGTGGTTAGGGCTGGGAAGCATCAGGTCTGTTTTTTTTTTCCCCTACTTTGTGGTATTATCAGTTTGCTTTGTCAAGTTATGGCTACTTCCTTACTTGCACGATACTCTTCCGATAATTATGATCAGTCTAAAATTTAACTTACCATTATGTACTAAAATGTAACTTAGTTATTGAGATAGCTGTGAGTAATCTATGCTGACACCTTCTTAGGCAGAGTTTGAAGTCATGATGATGATGATGATGATGATGATGATGATATATATATGTGCTCAGTCCGATTATATATGACATGATGATATATGTGCCCTTTTATCAAATCTTGTGTGAATCTATATGTCAATACTTTTCTTGTGTTTTACACATTTCCAGTAAAAATTTTATCAGCCTCACAAAAAGTATTCTGGAGTATTAAAGGGCATGGAATATTTGTGTGTTCAGGTGGTTTTTCTTGTCAAGGGACCAATCTACCTAGTATGCATCAGCTGCACAGAAGAGCCTTATGAGTCTTTAAGAATGCAATTGGAACTTATTTACGGTCAGGTAGCATTGAATTCTCCCATCCCAAAATCATTATGGATTAACGTCTTCCATTTTTTGGTGTAGATAATTATTATAAATATCTTAATTTAGTAACTGCACTTCATTAATAAGTTATATATATCGATGCAGTTGCTGGTTATTCTTACGAAGTCAGTAAATAGATGTTTTGAGAAGAATCCAAAGTTTGATATGACACCTTTGCTGGGTGGAACGGATATTGTCTTCTCTTCCCTCATCCATTCTTTCAGCTGGTTTGTTTCTCTGCTCCCTCTGGCATCCCTAAATTAGGATATGGAAAGTTATCTTTGTATTGTTTTCATACCCCCTTGTGGTCCGATTTTTACAAGCAAACTATTGATTCCTCTATTGCTGATACTGATACATGGATAATCCAATTTACTGGGAGGGGGCAGCTTCACTGGTTGAATATTGGTCATTGACTCATTTCTGATTTGATTGTTCACTCTGAAGATTCAATGATATAATATAATATATTATTGAGAACATAGTTGCTAGCTTAAAATCTTCTATTCAAATACATAGTTTTCATGAGAGATAAGATAGTTCTATTTTGAAATTCAATATACATATTACTATGCACTTTATTTAATTGTGTCACTGCTGTATTCCAATTGTTCTTGTTGTTATATGCTTCTGAAATTCCTCGCTCATAGAAAGAAAAGATCGGACAGATCATGCTCATAATATTATACCTCATTTCACTGAATTCAGGAATCCTGCCACATTTCTTCACGCATACACTTGTCTTCCCCTTGCTTATGCGACAAGGCAAGCTGCTGGTGCAATATTGCAAGATGTTGCTGATTCTGGTGTTCTCTTTGCAATATTGATGTGCAGACACAAGGTTCGGCCATTCACCACCTTTCTGTTGTTAATACTTTGGACAGCACCTTTTCTTTAAGAGAAAGGTTTTTATAGGAAATGCATGGCACAACTTAAAAAATTAGAGCACTTTAACAACTGGAAGCTTGATTGCAGGTTATCAGTCTTGTTGGTGCCCAGAAAGCGTCTCTTTACCCTGATGACATGCTGCTACTATCCAACTTTGTTATGGCATCAGAATCATTTAGGTAAGTAGATTAAATTGGATGAGTTAGATCTTTTTCCTTAATGATAAAGTAGTATCACGTCATCCTTTTAGCAATAGCCAATACACTATCGGTGATGGCAACGAAGCTCCTTAGTTTCCAGTACATGTTCAAAAACTTTAAAGTACTGGACAGACTAGAAAGTAACTTGTATCATTCTTTTTGTTGCGATGGATTCAAGTAGTGGGCGATAATGATCGATAAATATATCCATGTCAAATAGTGGATTTAAAATTTGTGCCGTCTTTATGCAGGACGTCTGAATCTTTCTCACCAATTTGCTTGCCAAGATATAATCCCATGGCATTTTTGTATGCTTATGTCCATTATTTCGATGTGAGTGACACTGTCATAACTTTTCCTCTGTGAATTAAATTTGCCTACTTCTATACCTAGTTTCATGTATATCTGTTTTTTATATCTTTTATACTAGTTATTATGATCTGAGACGTACTTGCTTGTGGCAGGCTGACACATACTTAATGTTGCTTACCACTAGTTCAGAAGCCTTCTATCATCTCAAAGATTGCAGGTATACTAACTTTTGACTAGTAATTGCTATTGGTCAGCTGTCTCTCGCTTTACTAATATATGTTAATGCTGTAGGGTGCTTCATGTGGAAACTTTCATAAATCCTATGTCCTAGCAGATGTTTACTAATTCTCACCTCCCTCCCTATATATCTTTGTTTGTGACCTTGTAGAATTCGCATTGAAATGGTCCTTTTGAAGTCGAGTGTTCTCAGTGAAATTCAGAGATCCATGCTAGATGGTGGGATGCGTGTTGAGGAGTTGCCTCTTGATCCTTTACCTCGATCTGGATCTTTTTCTCCTCATTTGGGTCATCACACACTTCCAACAGATTCTCCAGACAGGTTCAGGGAACCGTATGATGGCGTAGGTGGTCCTGCTGGACTCTGGCATTTTGTATATCGTAGTATCTTTTTGGATCAGTACGTGTCTTCCGAGTTCTCAGCACCAATAAGTAGTCCTCGTCAGCAGAAAAGGTGACAAAGCTGAACTTTACATTGCTTGGACATAAGATTTGATCTCCCGCAATGAAGTCACTTGTCAATCTATCTGTCCTGTTTGGCTAATTAGTTTTTCTTGTTGTAGATTGTATAGAGCTTATCAGAAGCTTTACTCTTCCATGCACGAAAGAGGAATTGGGCCTCACAAAACCCAGTTTAGAAGAGATGAAAATTATGGTAAGTTTTAGTTCATTCTTCATCATTAGTGGATACGTTGATGTACTAGAATATTGTTTCATTGGATGCACTTTCATTTTAGATCTAAAAAATTATCGGTCTAGGATTGATTATATCAGACTTGAATATTGATGTTGGTTTGGCAAATGACAAGCATCTAGTAAAACTCTACAGTTGATGTCTTCAAAGCTAGTGATTTTGAACCTAGCCATTTTGTGTTTTGAGGCATCAACTGTGAAGTATAATACTCATACCGATAACCCTCCTAGATTAGTCAAGCTGTGTCCCTCCTTTGGTACTCTTTCCCCATTGCGAGTTGGGATTGGGATCACATATTTGTTATTTATTTAGATGCCGTATGATGATGTTGTTATTTATGTTTACATGCTCGACGAGGCCTTCCTGATGATTTATACAATCATATTTTCTCAGTTCTACTCTGCTGGGTCACCCAGGATTTTGAGCTTTATGCAGCATTTGATCCACTTGCTGACAAGGTAGTTTTTTTTACAATTTCTTGTTTCTTTACCTTGTTCAACTATGCAATACTTGTCCATCTGCACTTTTGCCAAAAGGGATAAAAAGGACAGATTTGACTTTTTTTTTTTTGCTTCTGTGGTCAATTTGTTTGGTTTTATTGTTAAATAGTTTCGTTTGTGGGTTTGTGCATGTAAAGTGCTATATAGCCTTTTTTTAGTGTATGTTGCTTCCATGTTGGGTGAATTGAAAGATGTGTCTGAGCAAACCCAGCTCTTCTATCCAAGTATCATTTTGCTTTTTTCCACCTCACCAAACTAAGCATAGCATTAGGGATGTATTAAGGAGAATTGTGTTTCGCTTACAAGGCTTATTACTTGTGGAACTGTTGGGGACTTGGGGGAAATGCAATGTTTGCTGTTTTTGGTTAGCTTAACTTCTACTTTCAAGAGATGTTGAATTCAATCATCAATGTGGTAGGAACTATTATTGAGCAAAGATTTGAGAGAGCAAGTGTACTGTTGGGTGTGAATTATAACTGGTTCAGAAGAATCACAGTTTTATCTTGTTATTAGGGTTTAAAATCTGATTCTTGTTAGCTGAAGATAAAAGGCAGAATACTGGAGCATGTCTCAAACCAAACCAACTCTTCTCACATAAACTAAATAGTAAATATATTGGGAGTTGATTAGATCATCAGGCTAATGCAGCCTTGAGCTTAAATCAAGTTAGCAGGACAGCAAATGGCTTAAAGGTTAATATCATAGAAGTTAAACAGGATACCGTGCCACTGCTTTGAGATTGGGAAAATGAATGTGAAGAAGCTAATGCAGCCTTGAGCTTAAATCAAGTTAGCAGGACAGCAAATGGCTTAAAGGTTAATATCATAGAAGTTAAACAGGATACCGTGCCACTGCTTTGAGATTGGGAAAATGAATGTGAAGAAACCGAATGATGGGCTACCTCAGAAAACTAGAAAACTGATTCTGAATATGCCCAACATTCTGAATTGTACCCCTTATAGCATCAGCATCGGTTTTCTGTTAATTCATTTCATCGGAAGAATATCAATTTGTTTGTCAAGCGACTAGGTAGAAAAGGTTCAGGAATAGATTTTGTTCTTACGCAACTTTCTTTCAACTTTAATCATCAATTTCTCAAGAAACAGGTTATGGCTAGTCTGTATTTTTCCTTAGATGCACAATTGTTCTACTGATAGCATTCTCATCTTGTATTGTTGTCGTTTTTCAGGCATTAGCAATAAAAACTTGCAACCGTGTTTGTCAGTGGGTAAAAGATGTGGAAAACGAGATTTTTTTGCTGGGTGCAAGCCCCTTTTCATGGTGATACCCCTCTTTATATTGTGTAACACCGCATGTACCATAGTTTTGCTTATTTAATAAGATTCGAGTAGTTGTTTCTCTTTTTTCACTCTTAGAATTAGTATGAGATGGTTCTTATATTTTGCCAATCTGTTGCTTCAGCTTAAAAAAGTTTGCATCTGTCAACAAATGTAAAAGCAATTAAAGAAAAAAGAGCTATAGATTATACTTTGTTCTTCCACGGAAGTGATGACTTACAAGAAACAGTGCCAACATGTCTGTTGGGTGTTTGAAGAGGCATTTTTAAGACCTCTCTCTCTCTC
>NC_020492.1:26309865-26335248 GCF_000184155.1 Fragaria vesca subsp. vesca | reverse complement strand
ACCTACCTCTCTCTCTCTCTCNCTCTCTCTCTCTCTCTCTCTCTCTCTCTCTCTCTCTCTCACACATGTGCACAATATCTCTCTCTTATCAGTATTTAAGCCTCATTTCTTTTGCTCCTGCTTTATGGGGGTTTGTGGTATTGAAGAACCATTCACAACTCCATATTCATCGCCCTTTTTCACTTATCAGGAATGTTTTCTGGGTCATAGTATGCTCTTCTGCATTCTTTTTTCGTTAAGCACTTGTTAAGATCAAAGCAGACCATTACTCACCGATTCCCCAGATTTTTGTGTATCTGAACACTAGCGTCTGCATCTGCATTTGCCACAAGGACTGTCACTTTGGTTTGATTGATTTTGTAACATAGCATGCTAACTACTTACAGTGCACAGTGGATTATGAATGTGCATTAGCTTTTCCTTCCTGTTGATTGAGGGTAGGGAGTGCAGGGATATTGAATGTAACAGCAATTTCAAATCTCACTGAGCTGTATGGGTTGTGCCTTGGACTAATAGGGCACACCCAATTGATCCAGTTCTACAATGATTATGACTGTCCAGCGGTGACTCATTAATCATATGGATATCATTTGGATTCAGTCTTCTGTTTCGAGGTAGAGGGTGTATTAATGTGGTGTTGCTGGGAAAATGAGGCCTTGGTCTCTTCGTTTCTTTTCTGTGATGACTGAGTTAAACTTCCCACAGGGAAACGGTGAAGTAGATGAATAGAATGGTGTATTAATGGAGGAATGGTCACTCTGTAAACTTGGGAGTTATAGCATTGCAGCCTCCCCTTTTAAATTTCTCTTAAGCAGTGAGTAATGAAGTTGGTTGAGGTCTTTACAGGGGGGAGAATTGACCTCCATGGCTCCATTGTTGAGAGAAGATATGTTCTGAAAGCAGCATTTAATTGGGATCTTTAAAGCTTTAGGATCAAGTGTGTAGTTTTTGGAAACTCAGAAGTGAATAATGGATCTATTTCGATCTTCGTTCTTCAAGGGAAACCATCAAGAGGTCTAACTTGTAAGACTTTCAGAGCTCGATTCTCCTTCAGATCA
Source organism: Fragaria vesca subsp. vesca (assembly GCF_000184155.1). NCBI lineage: Eukaryota > Viridiplantae > Streptophyta > Magnoliopsida > Rosales > Rosaceae > Fragaria > Fragaria vesca. Next base: position 26,334,190 of record NC_020492.1, on the reverse strand, counting down.
TTCGTATCGATAGATCTCTTTGGAGGGTTGATGGAAGAAAAGCCAGAATCCCACAGAACTGCCGTTTATCGCCAGAGTTCTGAACAAGTTTTGGAGAAGATGCGCAGGTTCTGCCTCGGGCATTATATTGGAGAAGGCAGCATCTAACACAAATCACTTTGGGAGACAAAATGTCATGTAATCATAAAGGAGATTTTGCAAATTACTAGCACCATTTTTCGGTTGGAAAAGAAGACTACAAACTAGATCCCTGGGATCTTGAACAAAGTGTTGTGAAAATACAATAAAAGCTAAAGCTTGACTAACCAAATGGTATTTCAATGCAGCCATGCATTGACCTAACGTAGCAAAGCACTCTCTCACCATTTTAATTTCAACTTATTTAAAAGATTATTAGCACAAAAAATAAATTGTTCGTGATGTTTGCAATTCATAAGTGTTGTTCAAGAAACGTAACACCTCAAAGGAGAGATTGAGTTTATTTATTTTCTTTTTGGTTTATATTGTTTATGTTTTTCAAATTGTAGTTTGTTCTTGAAAATGAGAAAAATTAATCTTTGTTGACTTTGGATCAAATTAATCCAAGTCTCTCAATCTCCACAAGATGCAACAAATTTTTATTTTACTTTATCAAATAAAATTTTAATATCAAACATGATGTTATGGTTCATTTAATGCTAATTAATTTCTAACAATAACAAAGAGATCAACGTTGGAAATTAAATGAGTGGGAAAGCATTTCAAACTTGTTCATTTACTATTTTTCTCATCTTCTTTTGTGGACTTGGTAACCGCGTCGCACCCATTTTCATCCTCATTAGTGGCATTTTCGTAAATTCATCAGTCAACACATCATGGAAATTAATTTCTTTTTTTTTATGTTTTGTTCCCCACTTATCCTCTGCGTGCATGAACTATATGATAATGAGCACTTTGTTAATTTAACAATTTTTTTATGACCATAATACCCCTACGTTTATTGTAATATTTTACGACTCGCGTTGTGTATATGTGGGGTTAAATTAGTAATTGGGTTGCCCTCGATGTTGGAGATCCATGTTCCTCTGACTTGCGAATCATATATAAATAATCTTGTTCTATATTCACTAAAAAAATCATATAGGTATGAGGTGTTATGCACCTGTGTCACTATCGGGATGGAATATGAAAACTCACAGCTTTGCTTTGTTTATATATTTATTGGAAAAACTTGATTCCGATCGTCTGGATGCCATTGTCCGGATTATCTCTTATTTATATATTTTTATTAATATAAATTATAATCGTAACCGTTTAAAAGTTAAATTAATCAATAAACATCACCTCTGTAAAAAATCAATGTAAACAAAATTCGTTTGCTCAGCTGCTTGCATTAAACAAATCCACATTTCTGGTAAAAGTTAGCAGGTTCATGATAAGTTGTCCATTTTTTTTATTTGTTTAATACATTTGGCTTAACAAACTATTATTGTTTACATTAATTTTTTATAGAGGTGATCTTTATTGGTTAATTCAACTTTTGATCGGTTAAAATTATGATAGAGTTTCAAACGCACACATACATACTAGGTCGGACGCAAGTATTTTCCATATTTATTTTGCATGGAGAAAACAATAGTAAAGTGTGTCAAGTGAAGTGTGTGGTGAGAAATTTACGCACTTCATTTCATGATTCACATCTCATGTCTTTTTTTAACCGTGTAATAACAAGCCACATCAATTATGTTAGCAAGTTAGTAACATATTAACCAGTCAGTAATCAGACCGAGGTTCATGAGGATATCCCAACAAAACCAGACTAATCTCTCATCGCAGGCGCACGAATCCGGATAGAGGCTCCTCAAACTTGCTGGTCATAAACTGGTGAGAGTTGAGATTTAAACTCTTACTATGGGGTTTCCATACTAAGCAATTCGACCAACTTTATCACATCAGGTGGTTACGTTTCATGTATTTTTGTTTATAATGATTTTAATTTGATTTTCCATTAAAATAAACACTTCGATTTTGTTTTCTTTTTTCTTTTTTCCCCCCAATTTGTTTAAGTGTTAAATGGACTTGAAACACTAGAGGGCTAAAAAACTTCAAGCCAAAATTGCGCATAACCCAGAGTTCATCAGTGGTCCATTCCATTTAAAAGAAAGAGGTAGTGTTTTTGGCAAATTTTGGTGGTGTAGAGAGCACTGCTGCCACCGAATCCGTTATCAAGGTAGCATATCTATGTGTAAGTGAAGTTGCAAACCCAGCATATGCTAATCTTTGCTGCACTTTGTTATATCAAATGAGTATATCTACGGTACATCAAGTAGACTAACTAGTTTTATAAAGAGATTATCGTAATCATATCAAATTAATCAGGCTTATGTGTTAGTTTTGATGTATGGTACAAAAAATGTATTGTAAAACTTCCATACCAAAGAACTTTAAATTCAGATGGATGCTCCACCCAAGCATCTCACAAAACTGCAATTAATTACATTTTTCATATAAGAAAGACACCTCTACCTTCCGTATATGGATAAAAGCTTGAATCAGTAGATCTTTCAGACCGTGTTAAACACCAGTAACTAGCTCAATCCGCACTCGAACCGGCCACCGTCGTTGAACCTGTTGACAATAAAAACATTTCTAGCGTTGATCTATCCTGCGTACGTATCACCTTCTTTAACTTCAAGGTTGAGAAAAGCTTAATGTATGTGTTTATGATCTGAAGTTTGAACCATAACCTTAATTGTATATAAGCTCTACCATGATCGAGTCAGATAAGCCTGCTATATAATCTCCAGCATGCATGTCGCTGTTGGTGATCTCTACAGTTCATCGTATCTCGGTTGTTGCCTTGTTGGCAACCATGGTATCCTTAAGGCAACCACTATGCTAGCTTCTCTCTACATTTGTTACGACTTAGGACTAAATTAACCATAATGGGGAACTGGGGAATGAGGAAGAACCATTACACAAAATTGCCTCAACATATAACTCAATGTTGATCGCCTAGCAAATTCTCTACCCTAATTTGCGGATTTCACCTAAATCAATGTATGCATGCATACATATTGTGAACTTAGTCCGTTCTATTTTATTAGATTTCGAGTTGTATTAGAATCGAGTCTCCAATCTAATGACATATAATTTGCCAAATTCACATGTGATTAGCTCTTTCGTCCCATAAAATGTCTCGTGTCTATAGAAAAAGAGAAGTATGTGGACTGATTAGTGAATTAGTTAGAAGGACAATACTCATTCTATATTTATTATGTCTTAAAGAGTATATGGCCCAAACTCAATAATTGGTCGTCATAAGGACCAATTGGATTGGTCCATATCCTACACAAAAATAATTAACAGCTTTGAACGCCTACACATTGGTCCATTATGTTAATCCCAAATTGTTGAGGGTCTCAGAATAGGTTCAAATCTTGTTGAAGATTAATCAGATTGCATTGCAAATTGTGATAATATACTCAAAGATTAATCTTTATTCTTTAAGCATCAGAAAGAGTAAACACCTATCGATCAATTGACTTTATAGCCGATGAGCATAAATGTATATATGGTGAAATGACTTTATTATTTTTCAAGTATTCATCATGGCATCATGCTTTAGAAATAGAGGTGATTAATTATCTTTTTGGTCCCCTTCTTTTCATCATCTCTAGGTAAGTTATTCATATCATCAACATAGACCGCTACAATTACAAATTCAGAATTTGTTCATTTTATGAACACGCATGGGCACAAATCATCATTTTGTTTAAGAAAATTACTTTCTTGTCATTCTGTTATGTGTCTTGAGTTAATTGTTTTCTTATTAGAATATATTACAGTATTGATAGATGTTTTAAATTCTTCGGGAGACTCTATGTAATATCTATAAATAGGTCTTTCTATCAATGAATAAGTAGACCGTTTTTATCATTATATTTTCTCCTAGAACACGTCATCAGCCCGTTGTTCTAACCCTGAGTTCATAGCCAATAGAAAACCCTAACCCTAGAAAACCAAAACCCAATATCGACCGACGAAACCTTCAGTACATGGGCGAACCTGAAACCCATCATATAGTCCTTGTTCCCAGGATTCCAAAGCCGTCGGCCTCACCACAAGAACCGGCCGTAAAAGTACTGGACCGGCGACCGGAATACCCGAACCGTCTCTCTCACTAACGCCGCCGGTTCACACCCTTCCTGGAGTCCGATTGCCTTCAAATTTTGTCACCAGCAACAGGTTGTTGTCAGGATTCCTGGGTCAATATTTCACTGCAAAAACTGGTCCAGAAGTAGGTGAACCGCTCAACACAACGACGATAATGCAGAAGAAGAAGAAGGAAAAAGTTCTCAAAACCCTATTATCGCAACGCCACAATTGCGCCCCTCCGTACATGTCGTTTTAGGCGGTCTTCTGCTACACCTCATCAACAACAAATCTCCAAGGTTCCAAGCACTTTCATGCCCGTCTCAGAAAGCGAATTCTCCGGCAACCAAACCGAGGTAATCTTTTCTAAAAGTTGCTGCTTTCGAGTTTTTAATTTCATAGTCAGGCTTCGTAGCCTTCTTCTCCATCCCACATTTCTTTATAATGTGGGACGATATTGAGGAATTGGGACCCCTCATATCAAGTTCAATTTGTGACGGTTTGTCACGGTACAACTCAAACAAATAAAAAAAAAAGAGGGAAGAAATCGATTGTGACTGTCTAAAAGTCATGGTTTTTCGCATCGATATTGTGACAAGTACATCTTGGTCCATGTTCTAATTACATATACTTGATTTTAGTATTCGAATTCTCGATACTAACTGTGACAAACCGTCACAAATTGAACTTGATATGAGGGGTCCCAATTCCTCAATATCGTCCCACGTTATAAAAAAATGTGGGATGGAGAAGAAGGCTATGAAACCCGACTATGAAACTAAAAACTCGAAAGCAACAACTTTTAGAAAAGATTACCTCGGTTTGATTGCCAGAGAATTCGCTTTCGGAGACGGGCGTGAAAGTGTTTGGAACCTTGGAGATTTGTTGTTGACGACGTGTAGCAGAAGACCACCTAAAACGGCGTGTACGGAGGCGCGCAATTGTGGCATTGCGCTGTTAGGGTTTTGAGAACTTTTTCCTTCTTCTTCTTCTGCGTGTCGTTTTGTTGAGCGGTTCACCTACTTCTAGACCGGTTCTTGCAATGAAATTTTGATACAGAAATCCTGACAACAACCCGTTGCTGGTAAAGAAATTTGAAGGCAATCTGACTCCGGGAAGGGCATGAACAGGTGGCGTTAGTGAGAAAGACAGTTTGGGTATTCCAGCGGCCGGTCCGGTACTTTTATGGCCGGTTCTTGTGGTGAGGCCGGCGGCTTTGGAATCCTGGGAGCAAGGACTATATGATGGGTTTTGGGTTCGGCCAAGTACCGAAGGTTTCATCGGCCGATATTGGGTTTTGGTTTTCTAGGGTTAGGGTTTTCTTTTGGCTATGAACTCAGGGTTAGAACAACAGACTGATGATGTGTTATAAGAGAAAATATAACGAGAAAAAAGGTCTACTAATTCATTGATAGAAAGACCTATTTATAAGCATTACATAGAGTCTCTTGAAAGATCTACAACATCTATCAATACTGTAATATATTCTAACAAGGAAACAATTAGGTCAAGACATATAACAGAATGACAGGAAAGTAATTTCCTTAAACATACCCAAAATTTATTTAAAATTCATCCTCTATTGCTGCTCACCTAAGGGACAGTGAGGGACAATTGAATCTAACGACTGAAAATTAATGCACAGTTGTAAGTTATATTAATGTTTGGTTTTATATTTGATACATGTGGTTGTGATCCATTTGTCCCTCACATCCCTTAAAAATGTTCCTCATGTGAGCAAATATGCTCTTTTTAATAACCATCTTTGATAAAACTAATTAACTTTTATCGGTTGATGGAAATAAATTTGTAGTTATTAAGTGAATAATCACACTAGGGTCATCTACGGTATCTAGATGTATATCATTATCCTCATTTTACAATTAGCTGAACCAATATTAGAATTTAATTAAACTCAATTTACAACATTGACAACAAAATTATTATAATTACATATAATCAAACCAAGTTACCATATCAACAACTATTTATTCATAACCACCACATGTGATCGAGTTGGTAAAAGCCTTGGTGTGGAACCCCCATACCTAGGTTCAAATCTCGCCGACGTTAATTGGAGTTAAATTCTAATTTATTCTTGGTGGTTAAGGGGAGGAAGTGCTCTGATATGACCCCTCAGTGCAAATTAGTTTTTAGGCCCAGAAAGCATTTGAGGATATTGTCGTTGATACTCTAAAAAAAAAACTATTTATTTATAAACTTGTAAAAACTTCGTCTAAGAAGTCATTACAACTAATAGTACCAAAATTACCTAAACAATAACTCTATTTACCACAATGCCAACAAATATGTTTGATATGTATATGAGTGTATGATATACATGGAGATATTGTAGAATATTCCTAATTGCACTTTCGATAAACTTAAAATATTTTTTTCAATAAAAAAACTTCAATATTTTTTTTTCACAATTTATCATATTTATTTACTATTTACGTAAAACATAAAGTAGAACTAAAATTAACATTGAGAACAATTTGTTCATAAATTAACATGGTTGTATCTTCTGTAGTTACAATTACTAGAACAATAGACAATATGACTTAAAATTACCACATTGACTACACGTATATTGTCATATTATTAAGGAAAAATGTGGGTATCACGTACGGTATCACATACAGGTAGATACTGTATAATTTCCCCTCATTATTTGGTATAGAAAAAAATAATATAAAGTATAAATTTGAACTCACCAACATACAAGAGGGCGAGAGGGATATGTAAACTCTTCTACCAAAAAAAAAAAAAAGAAGAAGAAGAGAGGCCGAGGTGGGATTACATATTACTAGGGCCGGATATTTGGTCCGGTTAACATGTAGTTTTTCATAATTATTTATATATTTATTTAATTTGTTTAAAATTTTGTTTTTTTACTGTAATGATCATTGTTTTTATTTGTGTTAGTTGACTCATTAAAAATAATTATGATAATTTATAATTTGATGAATTTTCTGAACGTCTCGCTTTTTAGCAGCAGAGATAGAAAAAAGTAATACGAAGCATAAATTTGAGAAACTCTCTGACATACAAGAGGGCACGAGTTTGCCCAGACATAATAAACACTGTAAGGTTTTCTCTCAAAACACACCGCCTCCACCGTAGCCTCCCTTTCTCTCTCCTGGTCGAGCGCCGTTGGCTCTCGCCGATGCGTCTCACTCCGGGAGAGGAGCTCTCTCTGTCCCTCCTCGGTCAGCTTTATCTCCAACGACGGTGGCAGTCTCTCGCCCTTCATGGGCGCTGCCCAGAGCTTGTCTCTGTTATATGTTCCTCAGATCAGTTTTCCCCCTTTCCAATCTGAGTCGGTTTTTTGTTTGCTTTTTGCTTTCCTCTGTTCCGTGTCCTGATCATTTTGATAAGATATGTTTCAGGTCATGGTCGTGTCTGTTTGAGTCTGTCGCTAGTTCGGCTGTGCTCTACATGTGCTCGGAACCCATCGATGTCGATCCTTCTCTTTGCTTGTGTTTCGATTGGTTTATATGTTCGTCGGCGATCAGAGTTGATCATCGGTGATGATGGTAACATGTTGGGTTTTGACGTTCGTCCCGGTGCGGTGGCATTTCCTCTTCAAGCTAATTGGGTTGTTGTCGGTTTGTCTTGGTTTTGTCGATGGTAGGGACTGTGCTGTTACAGATGGTATTAGAGCCTGTCTGTTGGAAGTGTGTCGACGTGGACGTCGGGCCGCTAAAGGGGGTTGGATTGTGGTGACCTAATTGGGCGGGTGCTAACAGGTTGTTGTTCTTATATGTGCAGAGGGCCTAATACAGACAATATCGTAATGGTAAGGACTTGGCTGTTACGTATGGTATCAGGGCATGTCCCCGGCCGGAAGTGTGCCGACGCGGATGTAGGGCCCTTAAAGGGGGTGGATTGTGGTGACCTAATTGGGCATGTGTTAAAAGGCACTGGCAGGCTAATAGGTGCACGTGTCCCAAATCCCCCGGAGAGAAAAGTTGATGTGCTTATATGTGTAGAGCTAGCATTTTACATTAAGATGCGTTTTGTGGTGAAACCTCAAGAACAAATCCGTGAGGGCCGGTGGGCTCAATGCGGACAATATCTCAATGGTATGGACTGGGCTGTTACAATAGGGTTGTTTAGTCGTTTTTGTCGCCGATGGTGGATTTGGTTGTTTGATTCTAGGTGGACTTCGGGGGCGGATGTTAGAGGAGAAAAAAATCGACGCGTTTGATTGAAACATCAACCTGATCTGAAACACATGCAGTCATCTTGGCCATTCTTCATGTTAGTGTCCCGACGGTGACGGATGTCAGAAGCTCTCCTCCCTTGGGTAGGTGTCTGATGTCGGCTAGTTCGAGTTCCTTATTGGACATTCCTTATGGTGAGATATACTTGATTGCAGATTTGAGCTTTCTGAGCCTTCAAAAGTGAGGCTTGTATTAGACTTGTAATTATGCGTTTTTTTTTCTATAGTACCAGTCTTCGTGTGTGAACTCTTGTGAACCGGGTTCTCCATATTTCTTGTCCGAAGGGCTTGGATTATCCTAATTTCCGAAACTCATGTACTTGTTTCGTTTTCATTAATGATGTTTCCTTCGATAAAAAAAAAAAGAAAAGAAAGAAAGAAAGAAAGAAAAGTAAAAACATACAAGAGGGCGAGAGGGATATGTAAACTCTTCTAAAAAAAAAAAAACCAAAAAAATAGAGGTGGGATTACGTGACATTACACAAAGTCACATATTTTGTACATAAAACTTAAAATCCCTAGAAATGTAGCATTATTGAAATTTAAATATGAGAACTAATGAGGAATATTCTTAAAAAAGAAAAAAAGAAAAAAAAAAGGTACTAATGAGGAAGGGCAGGGCACAGATAGCTATGCTTTTCCAATCAATGCAGCTAAAGATTGATTGATATAAGTTGGGTTTATGTATTTTCACATGCCAAGCCAAGCACACAGTGAAAAGCACATTGATTAGACGTCAATAGGTAGCTAATTTCTTCTTTTTGGTTAGTAACGTCCGTATCTCATTTACATTATATCACTCACCTGTTGCATTTATTTAACTCAAAGTTTTGTTCAAACAGAAATAAAATGTTCTGAGGGCACTAATAAGACACCACTTCTATTCCTTTTTTTACACTTGCTTCCCATATTAGGAAGAAATGATAGTGTATTCAACGTTGTTCACGCGTGAGTGACTGATTTATAACTGTAACAACGCGTTGGTTTCACTGTTAAACGTTATGTGTGTTAAACGTTATATGTATTGGAATATTTCGAACATATCGATTGTAGATAAGAACAACTTGTATTGTGAAAATAAATCTTGATGACTGAGCTTGTGTGATCTGTGAGTGTAATTTTAAACATATGTTTATTTTATAAAAATATACAAAACTCTACCCATTGTAAACATAAAACTTTATCTCGAAAATGTAACGTGTTTGAGTCACAAAATGAGATAGAACAATACTCCAAATCAAATGAGTTAAGTATTGACAAGCATTAACATTTAACGCCCAAAATCACTTACCTCTTTGCACAAGGTGTGAGTTGACTGCTCTTAGCATTTCACCACACTTATGTTGAAGCCAATAAATGGAAAATTAGGAAAGGAAAACAAATTCAAATTTTGAGCTTAAACACGAAGGTTCTTGAGAAGAGCAGAAAAACAAGAACAATAAATCATCAAATTTAAAAAAGAAAGAAAGAGAGAAAATCTAGCAAAAAAGGATCACATCCATGAACCATGCAGCCTAACGTTCAGTTGACTCCCATCAATAAACCCCATTATTTAAATAAAAATCATTTTTCTATTCATTTAATTTTTTTATCATTACAATACAAAAAGCAAAAACCCCACTCTTTCTCTCACAAAATTACCCCCTCCTCTCTCTCTCTGCTTTTCTCAGCTTCACATCTCCCAACTCCCAAAGTCTCAACCTTTCTCTCTCTCTCTCTGTTCCTCTCTTCCCCATTCACAATTTCAAATCCCAAACCCTAAAAAACCTCTGATCTCAGCCCGACCCATTTCCCCCCGGAGTCCAGCGGTCCGACCCTTTTCGCCGCCGATCCGATCTGGGTCCCCGGCGCCGCCCCCATTACCCGACCCGGGAGGGGGTTTTAGCTACTGAGTTGATTAGAAGAAGAAGAAAGAGTTGGTGGGTTTCAGAGAGTAGAGGGCGAAATGTACAAGAACCAGCTGCAAGAGCTGGCCCAAAGGAGCTGCTTCAATTTGCCTTCCTACACGTGCATTCGGGAAGGTCCCGACCACGCGCCTCGCTTCAAGGCCACCGTCAACTTTAACGGCGAGATCTTCGAGAGCCCTCACTACTGCAACACTCTCCGTCAGGCCGAGCACTCCGCCGCCGAAGTCGCCCTCAACTACCTCTCCAACCGCGGTCCCTCTCACTCCCTCGCTGCCAGGATACTGGTCAGTTCCTCCTCCCCTCTCTCTCTCTCTCTCTCTCTTCACGCCGTTAGGGTTTTGCGCGCGTGGCCCCCAGTCGCCGCAGTGGCGTCTTGGTTAGTTGCTTGGTTTCCTCACTGATCAAAATCAGTGTATGAACATGGTCATGGAGTGGGAAGCTGAAAATAATTTTTGTTTTAAATTGAAATTGAAATTGAAATTGATTTATTTTTTATTTTTTATTTTGCTTGAAATTGTTGTGTTTTTATGGTTTTTACTAATGTGAGTGATCAAAGCGTATTTTCAGAGACGAGTTTCTGGGTGGTCGGAGGTCTAGCTTTAGATCACCGGCCGGCTAGGAGTGGGTGAAATGTCGAAAGTGTCCTCGGGTTCTTAAATAGGGTAGTGTGATTGTTTGAATTCTGATTAATCTGACGACTGGGAAATGGAAATGCCATAAATTAGACGGTTGGAGGAGGGGTATTTTGGGTCATAAAATATTGGCTGTGAGTCAAACTTCAAGGGAATCCAATTCATTGACCACCGGATTGGTTGCCGGGAAAATGGCGAAGCAATTTTTAATCCATAACTTGGCATTGGGAGAAACTGATCTCATGGAATTAGGAAAATGTTGTTTTGTTTTTTTGTTGTAGTTGAAGAGTGCAGTTTGGTAGAATTGATCAATTATTGATTTCCAGACTTCGTGAACTTTTTGGGTTGGGGGGGGGTGCAATTTACAAGTTGATAAAAGCTGTGCTCCTTTCAAATAGAAGTTCGGAACCATTGGTTATGTAATAGCTGAAATTAAAATAGTTTGTTTATGATTGTGATCTGTATGGCTTTCATCTACCAAGTTTTATCGCCATGATATGTTTGTTGCAAAATATGTAAATATGATATCCAGTTTCTGCCAAATTTGAGTAGTATTTGCATGTGTTTGATTTCCCCTTTCAGTGCTTGATAGGTTATGTTATACCAGGAGTGTGATTTTTCCATATCGTTTCCAATTTGCATGATGCAGTTTATTTGTCTCACACAATGGATTGCACTTTACGTAGTTTTGTAATAATATATTCTCGATACTGATCTCACCTCTTTTCACTCAGGATGAGACGGGGGTTTACAAGAACCTCTTGCAGGAAATTGCTCAAAGAGTTGGAGCTCCATTACCACAGTACACGACATTCAGGTCTGGCCTCGGGCACCTACCTGTTTTTACCGGGACAGTTGAATTGGCTGGAATCACATTTACAGGGGACTCAGCCAAGAACAAAAAACAAGCAGAGAAGAATGCTGCAATGGCAGCTTGGTCATCTCTGAAACAATGTGAGTCCCTTTATGTGGGTGCAGAACTGCAGATGACCAACTTATAGTACTCCAACCAGAATTACAATGAGATAACAGAAAGTTAATCCATTACTGTTAGTCCTTACCAAGTCAGCTGATCCATTTAGTTGCATAAAAACAACATTTTGCATTGGAGTTGTTGGCTGTGATTTAATGTTTTCATTTATTGCCACACAAGAGTTTGCGGCTTTCTTTCCTTCCTTTCGTTTGACATTTGGGGAATATTTTGAAGTTCATCTCCTCAAATAAATTTGTGGAAGAGCAGTTTTACTTCTGTGTGGCATCTTAAACATTCTAAGTTGTTTAGCTTGTTGATTTATTTTGTGTTTCTTGTGTGTCTTGGGCAGAGTATAACTTGTTTTGTTTTTGGCCAGTGGCAAAAGAGACGGCAAGTTCTTCATCTGAACATGAGAACAATGATGAGCTGGAACAGATCACTATAGCACGGGCCTTGCTTAATTATCGGTTGAAGGAGAAAATGTCAATGGCGAATCCGTCAGGTCCAATACTGTTTCCAAAGAAGTTTCCAGCTCAGAACCCCAGACCTACGAGTCCACAGCCTCCATCTGCTATGACTTCAAAGATACTTCCCCTAATTTGTCAAAAGCAAGCTCCTCGTAGCAGATTCCAATCGAATGCATCGAATGCTACAAATGAAAGTCTTGTCCCATCCTCACATTCTTCTCCAGTGGAAAGCCGATGGACGCGTCCACAGAGATTCCCTGCTGCAGGAGCAGTTCCTTACGTTCCCATTCGACAGATGAGGACTCCTTGCCATAGGATGGCACCTCCAGTGACTATAAGGACATCAGTGCCTGTGTTCTCTGCACCACCCCTTCCGCCACCTCCTGGGTTACACCGCCAGACAATGTGTGTTCCACCCATACGAGTGGCTCCACCGGTTACTATGAGGCAAGCTGTGCCTGTATTTGCTGCTCCACCGGTGAGAAGAGATGATTCAAAAAAGGATGATCTTCCAACCAGTCGAAAAGAAGAGTCTCCAATCGTCCCTAAAGAAGCTGCTCCTGCTGTCATTGCTCCTGCTGTTACTGCTGCTGCTTCTCCTGCTGTTATTGCTCCTCCCCTTCCAAATAAATCAATAGCTCAAGTAGTGGAAAAAAGTGGAAGCACATCGGCAAACGATTTGCAGGAATCCAAGACAGTGCAAGGCTTGGAACAACTAAAAATTTGAAGCGAATCCAAGACAGTGCAAGGCTTGGAACATCTAAAAATTTGAAGCGAATCCAAGACAGTGCAAGCCTTTGAACAACGGCAAATTTGAAGGTGGTTGGGAAGAAGTTAAACCATGGGAGACATAGGTGGTTGTGTTAGCCATAAGCTTGTTTTGTCATATTTCTCATCTTGTTATATGTGTTTTTCTTTTAGTTACCCCTCTTAATCGTCTACCCGTTTTATTTCGTGAAAAGCGACAGTTGTCAGGTTGGTTTAGAATTAGCAGTCTTATGTTTATGCCATTTAAGAGTTAGCTGTTCAGTTTTGCTCTTTGATTACTAGTTCTGCACTTCTGCATATAACGGGATGGGATTATATTTCTTCTGCCTGGCGATGATCATATGAATGAATTATGCCATGCCATTCAGGAAGAGCGCTGTGTACTAGAGAATGAAATGAGACATGTTTATAGGGAAGGAGTAAAATATCTAAAATATCCTTGATATTTTTTTTGAAATTTTCGTTTTTTACAATTACCGATATTAATTTTTATATATTTTTGATATTTTATATTTAATCTATTTTTAGTCGAATATATAACTTTTAGATAAAATTTTTATCGATATTTAATATTATTTCGATATATCCATTGAGATTTTTTTTTTTCAAACTATCAAAATTTTCATGGTCATTTTACTCCTTGTTTATAGGATCAAAGTATATTAAGAGATGAATTATGCCATTCAAGAAGAGCTGCGTACTAGAGAAAGAAATGAGACATGGTTATAGGATCAGAGTATATTAAGAGGGAGACGTCTGGAGTGTACAAGTGCTCCATGTACTTTGTATGTCGTTTGACGGAAGTAACTCGGTGAAAGTTAGTTGCTTTTACTCTCAGTAAGAAGGACGCGGTTAGCGAGCGCGTCGTGAGTTGTGATAACACAGTTCTTATTTTGATACTTCTTCAGTTCTTCTTCACCAAACAGTGTGTTGTGCTATGAAAGTCTATGTCATCGTGGTTGCTCTGTGGGCATGGATCCGGGCTGATACGTCGTCTAGATCGGCATTACAAACCTATCGGTTTATTGTTTTCTGTCGCCTTTGGTAGATTGGGAAACGATGGCCATCGAATTCGTTCCCACGTGCAGATGACTCCGTCGCCGGAATTTCTAGTAGAATAGTCGGAGAACACACAGCTTTCCGACATCAATTCTCTTCCCAGATCTTTCAGCTGGAAGATCTAAGCCCATTAAATTGACGGCGTGAAAAAACAGTTGTTTGACCAAGCAATTAACACTATGCCAACCTAGGCTTCGCCGTAACTACCCTTGGCCTGAATCACAGTGGCGGTGATAATTAACCACAGAGGGGAATGGCTGGACATCTCGAACCCAACGCCCACAGAGGGGAATGTCAAGACGTCCTCCGGCGAAGCCCTGTCAAGCAAAAATACCAAACACAAAGCATAACCCTCTACCAATCTCCAAATCGACGCCTGACCCGATCATTATCATCCTAGGCGAGCCGACCTCCGTCCTCGACTCCTCCGTCGTCATTTTCGATATGTTTTTACCCTACTCAAGCTTCATAAACGAAAGTCTCAACTATCAACCTAACCACTCAAATCATTTGCTTTGCGGATAAAAAAACTACAGAGGATGTGTGATCACGCGCTTAGGGAAGGGTCACGGTGGCTGACGGAGAAATAAAAAATAAGCAATCACACCATGACACGTGTTATAGACAGACGGTGTACATGGAGCACTTGTACATTCCAGAACTCGCCTATTAAGAGATGGATAAACAAGTTGGATGAAGTTAACCCCACACCTCCCCAAAACCTCACTGCCATTGCCAAAGTTCATCTTGCTTTCAACTCTAGGATCAGTATCAAATGGAACCAAACACTAGGAGAATTTCATCCTCCAAGCATGCTGCCTAATTGAGAAACAAGTGAATGACATAGACCCTCCTCTAGCCCAAATATACCTATATTTTTCTCATTGGAAGTCCCAATATTCTCATGCCCACAACCAAGGACAACGATTTTCAAAGGCTTCCCTGAGGTAGACGTTAAAGTAATAGTCTCTTTGGCCAACACACCCCTTGAGTCACTGAAGCACTTTCCGTAGGCACAGTTGTGATTGCAAATGTTTTGAGGTAAACATGATCCAGTCCCAATTGCTGTACGTTCTTCTTCAGAACCAAGGAAGGTCACTATGATTTGAGGACTCTTTGGGATTCAAGAATCCCTCACACGGCACACATTATGTCCACAGTAGGCCACTGCCTATATCAACACCATGCCATAGATATCAAAGGTTGGATTTCCAATTGTGAACTTCATAACACATACTGGACATTGTCAGCTTTTAGCTTTGACTGAGCGGTCATAGGATGGAAATCAGATAGTGACGGATGTTCTTGAAAGAGGTTTGATTTGATTGTAAAAGGGTGAATTGGGAGTCTTGAACTCTTGATGGATGCTTTTGACACTCGACCTTTAACAGTGTCTATTGATATAGTTGAATGTCATACAATATAAACGAGAAGAGCTACTACACCAAACTGTGAATGCCAAAGGGTGTTGTCTATGGCTTCCAAAAGAGAGTTGAGAAGATAAGTTCAGGGTTTAGGGTATGAATATAGAGGATATTTAAAGCCTTTTGTGATAAATTAATAGAGTTGCATCCAGGGTCAACATCATTTAATATTGATGTTAGGGAGTTTTAAACTCAAAAACTCAAAAGGATTAAAAAGAAAAGCTCAACAAGAGCTCATCAAGAGTGCTTCCCAGTCTGGAGCAAAAGACCGTTAATTTCCATAGTCGATTGGGTTTTCTTGTTCACCTAATCTAGGATTGATAGTTAGGGAGTTTTAAACTCAAAAACTCAAAAGGATTAAAAAGAAAAGCTCAACAAGAGCTCATCAAGAGTGCTTCCCAGTCTGGAGCAAAAGACCGTTAATTTCCATAGTCGATTGGGTTTTCTTGTTCACCTAATCTAGGATTAGAGAATAGATTGCGTTCTTCGTATTGGACCGTTGGGAGCTACCAACTTTGGAGCCTTCTGTTTCTAGCTTCAATAATATGAGTACTTGTTTGATTCATCGCCTTTTTGTTCAAACACTTACTGTCTCTAAAAAAATTATCTCGAATATTACTCTTCGAAGCTTTACATTAACAATTGGAAAAAACTTGTGTCCGACCTAGTTTGGATGCACTTGGGTCCGGACTCTCTATTATTTGTATATTTTTGTTAATGTAAATAAATCATAATCTTAAACGTTCAAAAGTTAAATTAACCAATAAAGATTACTTTTGCAAAAAAATCAATGTAAACAAAATTTATTTGCTCAGCTGATTGCATTAAACAAATCGACAGTTCTGGTAAAAGTTAGCTGTTTCATGATAAGCCGTCCATTTGTTTGATACATTCGGCTTAGCAAACAATTATTGTTTACATTGATTTTTTGTAGAGGTGATTTTTATTAGTTAATTCAACTTTTGATCGGTTAAGATTATGATTTATATTAGTAAATGTATGTAAATAAGATAGAGTCCGGACGCATACGTACATACTAGGTAGGACGCAAATATTTACAATTAGTTTCAAAAGCTACATAGGGTTACTCGGGCCGAAGAAGAAAACGATATTAGTGTGGTTGAACATATCATAATTGGCTGCATAATTATTTAGCATAAGCAAATTAGAAGAAGCGGAACAAATTCTAGGGGTGGGCATAAAATCTCGTAATCTTGAACCCGTCTCGAGTCAGTCCTGAAATTTGCCTTGACGGGATGAGATTTAAATCTCAAAATGTTAGGCCCGTCCCATCCCGTATCTATACAACGGGACGGAACAGATAATTCAAGTTTTGTTTAAGCCCATCCCGTCCTGATTATTTTAATGATTAATTTTTAATTAATTAAGATGTAATTGAACTATTTGATCTTTTAGATCATTTCAGAACTTAGTACGATATAATTGAACTCAATTGCCTTCCAGAGCACTTCCACTGACTTCGATCTTTGAGATAAATTCTCATGTCTAGAATTATGTAATGAAGAATGAGTAAAATCCTAAACCTGCCCAATTGAACTCAAAAACTTTTATCTCAACAAAACCATTATCTTGAATAGCATAAAGTAAAGATTGCTGTGTTAGGAAAGAGAAATTGCTCACTGAGAGCAAACTTAGCAACACAATGAGCTGGTAGAGTACTTGATAGATTGTTAGATTACTCTAATATTTTTTTGTTTTCCAATGATTGTATCTGAATGTAATTTTCTATGTTGCACGGACACGGACACGGACACGGCGACACGACACGGCACGACACGCCGACACGGCAAAACTCAAAAACTGAGTTTCTGACACTGTTTGGAGACAAACAGAATTATATATTTATGTATTTTTAATAAATAAAAAATATACTAAAATATGAAATAAGTTCATTACATTACCAAATAAAGTTTTAAATTCAATCTATTTCATAACCATAAGAAATAAGTAAACAGTTTGAGCAATTGATTGAATATAGAATAAGCAGTTTGAGCAATAAGGAAGATGTCCATAATCAGTTTGAGCTCAACATCAGAAAAGAAAACATTGATGCCTTTCATAGAAATTTCAAATCACACAATTTGATTTCAGAAATTCCCTTATTTGCACATATAATATCATAACCATAGCATGAAATCACACATTGAAACAGACGAAGGCCACACACTGAAACATACGAAGGGTTTTCTACTTCTTGCGACTGTTTGAATAACGAAAATCTTAGGTTTCCTTCATATCATCTGTAATATCCCGGAATTTCGATTTTCTATTTAAAATTTTAAAAAGAAAATTATTTTCAAGCTATTTTTATTTCGATTTTTATTATTCTTCACATTTTTTTGTGGCTTTAGAAAATTATTCAAATTTTTAGTTTGTCGAATTTTTGTCTTTCGAGCTCATAGGATTAATATGGACGTCATTACGAGTTGGTAGGATTTTTCGGAGCTATTTTTAATGATTTTTGGAAGTTGGTATTATCTAAAATTTTTTATTAAAAATAGTTTTTAAGGTGGCTTGATCTGGACTGTTGGATTTATTAGACCGCAAGATCTAGGTCGTATATTTTGGAGTATATACGAATGTGGATCAGTTTGGACTCAATCAGTTCGAGCCCAGACCGACTCGGTCTTAAGCTGCTCTGCAGTGTAGGAGTTCTCCGTTGTTCGGCCGTCTCCCGGCATCCAACCGGTGGCTACGGTTTCGTCACGTCGTCCCCAACGTGGCTGTGATGTTGGATTATGAAGAGGAGCTCCGACGAGGGAGAAAAGAAGCAAAGGAAGAAAATCTGGGTTCACCGGTGATCTTCGGATTTCGGCCACGATGACGAGCACGACTGGTATGATAGCTTCGTCTCGTCCTCCCCGACGTCACTTTAGTATTGGATTTCCATGGGAAGTTAAGGAGAGAGAGATTCGAAGAAGAAGAAGTTTTTCTGGGTTCGTCGGCGATTTTTCGAATCCGGCCACGGCGGCAGGCATGGATGGTGTTGGTAGCTTCACCTCGAATTAGAGAACCTATCTATGTCTTTGGTTGTCCACGACGAGCTCTGAGGAGGGAAAATCGAAGAGTAGAAGTTCTGAGATTTTATGGCGACCTCTGAGTCTAAAACGTTAAGTTTTTTTTTTTTTTTTAAAGTTCTGAAACGCTGACGTGGCGTGTCGCAATGCCGTGTCGGGGTTGGTCAACGTGTCCGAAAAGTCAACTTTTTCGGACACGCCACGTGACATGTCGGACACGTATTTTACCGTGTCGGGCGGCGTGTCGGAGTGTCGGACACTCCGACACTAGGGTGGAGTGTCCATGCAACATAGGTAATTTCTGAGCCAAGACTATAAGAGACTGATAATTTCAAATGCAAATTTCTGTTTATCAGGGGTACTTTTGTCATTACAAATCGTTGCGTTTCCTCTAGTTCCCTTGTATATATATATGTCAATGTCTCCTCCTCGAGTATAATCGCCACCAGCAATCCCAATTTCTAAATTCTCCAATAGCTAGAGATCATAACAATATGCATTTTATACAAATTATATTGTACTCTTTGATTAAGATGTAAGTGAGCCTTTCATTTATGTATTTTTATCTTATCTCTTTGTTTTCTTCATTTACTAGGTTGTCTCCAATTCAATAACAGTAATGTTTAATACTTTAATTTATTGATTGTTGTAGACTTTCTTCTTGCACCGTAGTAGTGATGATAGATTTAAAGAAAGTAAGCAATATAAACTCTCATATTATACCGTGTTGTAATTGTAAATATGTTACAAATACTTATTAATACTTAATAGAGTAAATAACATTATAATATTATGAACGTCTTTCTTTTGCTTATAAGTTTATTTTCAACTTTTTTTATCCGGGACTAGGCCAGTCCCGTCCCATCTTGTCCCGTCCCGACTAGGATAGGACCCGGGTGAGATGAAATCTATAAAACGCAAAACCCGTCCCGTCTCGTCCGGATTTCAACGTCCGGGATGGGCCGTGGGATTAGCTCTATCTCATCCTATCCCTTCCCATACCTAGCCCCAACAAATTCAAACCTATCAAGCTTTTAAGTGTGTATATCCATTTGTCTGTTGGTAACCACTATTGGACTAAGGAAGTCCAACTTTTATTGAATATGATCAGACTTAAACGTCCACAAGTTTGAGGGAATGTCTCTAATTTCTTTAATTGTAGTAACCAGATTATAAGAACATGAACATAAAGTTCAAGCTATGTAAATGTTTATGTATCAATTCATACTGCTAAAGATGTCCATTCATAAAGTGGCATGCATATACAGATCAACCCTGTCAAACCACACCACTTTGCTTGAGTTATAATCTTGTTTACCCATCACACTAAAAAGCTTGTTTAGCTTAAGGTATAATCTTTGCTTAATTTGTTTTAATTTTTTAACATTTGCATCACAAATTGCATAAGAACCCTTCTGTAGTAGATACTCTTAGGAATACTTTGTCTTTAGAACCTGACAAATTACAGGTGCTCAACTCTGAGTTGTATTAAGGATCGGTAAGAAATTTGCCTACGTCTAACCTTTTATGATAATCGTAATGTGGGAAAACAAGTAGTCTAAAAATCTAACACGGTACGTAAATAACTTGCTCTGATACAAAGTATAAACAACATCTCACCTAAAAAACAATCGGATCGGATTAACAAATGCTCATGGAACAAGAACAACTCGAACACATGAAGCTTTCAAGTCCTATATAGTTCTTGTCTTTTACAAGAGTATCGGGTAAAGCCCCAAAGGACATTATTTATGAATCAAGATCATGAGTATGGAATGTGTGGTACTATCATGAATGTGGGTCACACCACAATATTGAAGTCATTGTCCTTAATCTCTTCAAATGTAGGAACCAGAGTACAAGATCATGAATGGGAAGTTGAGCTATGCTATTGTTTCCATGAAAGTTGGTTTTCCTCAATTCATTTATTGCCATTCGATCTTGTCCAATACAATCTGT
Source organism: Fragaria vesca subsp. vesca (assembly GCF_000184155.1). Classification (NCBI taxonomy): domain Eukaryota; kingdom Viridiplantae; phylum Streptophyta; class Magnoliopsida; order Rosales; family Rosaceae; genus Fragaria; species Fragaria vesca. The sequence goes on along the minus strand of NC_020492.1, from coordinate 26,313,601 downwards.
AATTTGTTACCCTATCTTGAGGGTTTAATCTTGCTTTAGCAACCACATTATTACATGTTTACTCACCGGTCCAAATGAACTGGAATTTTGGCTTTGGAATTTTTGTACATATCATTCATTTATTACATGTTTTGGTTCCTCTATGAGAAAATTGTACATCTACCTCACTCTTTTTAGAAGATTCCGCATTGACCACATGATTATCATACCAAACATGAGGAAACCATCTTTTAAAACATGTATAAATGTTGATCAAAAATGCTTTTATTTAGATATCCTTTTACCCGTGCATTTGCACGGGGAACATGATCATCTAACAATAAGTATGAGTGATTAATTTGATTTACCATATAACCGTATTATACAGTTTTTGTTATGTTTATCTCTTTATCTAATTTGTTTTGTCTTTAATTAACAACCCTTATTTTTACTTATGTTTGTTGGCTCATTAAGGTTAGTTTAGGCAAAATATAATTTGGTAAATTTCTGAACACCTGGTTTTGTAGTAGTAGAGATAAGTATTAATCATGCAAAATTACCATTGAATCATTAGTTTGAATCAAGCGAATCAAACTATAACGTAAGTTCATTTAATCCAATTTCACTCTTAGAGAATAAACCAGTTTTTGTTGTTGGTAAACCTCAAGGCTTTCTTTATCAGCTGAAGCTATCGCGCTCTTCGTGATGGCCTTGCCCATCTTTCCAGCATCACTACACAGCGTATTGTGGTGGAATGTGACTCTAATTAAGTATTGATGCTCTGAATCATCGAAATGGCTCCTCCTTAGCACCTCAAACTTCTTATTTAAGATATTAACACTTGGCTGCTCGTTTTCAATCAAGTCTCCTTTACTTGGATTCAGCGTGATGCCAATTTCATGGCGGACTCGTTGGCTAATTTAATTAGGTCATACCATTCCTCATCTTTCCTATGGTCGGATCATTGCCTCCCATGCTTTGTTGTTTGATCAGCTCGGTAACGGATGTTATCGTGGCTTTAGTTTGTAGTTCATTTTGTCTTTATTGTTGTACTCTTCTTTTATGATTAAAAAAAAAAATTTAATCAGTAAAAAATTGTAGATAAAACTGGTACGAATTATAACGAAATTAAAATCTTTCTAGTCCAATAGTTGTACTCTTTGGTGTGGGATGGGAATGGGATAGTGGTCTCCTTCAAGGCTTCTATTTAAGGTCACTAGGATAGTAGCCTTTTTCCATCTTGCTTCAGCAACACCCATGAGGCCATAACATAAAAGTTTTCACTTTTAACCATGGGTGGGTTAAAAAAAGCTCGCACAATGAGAAGTAAACAACAGAGCAAAGAAAAATAGAGAGTGTACGACAATCATGTGTACCAAACAAGTAATTGTCATAATGTCGTGTGACAAAAACGGTTTTGGGCTTAATTGACGGTGGCCCCGGGTCTCCACTTCTACGACACCAAACCAACCCTACTCAAAAGCAAAGGCCACGTCAGCATCTGATTGATTTACGCAAGCGGAATGTGTTTTTTTTTCTTTTCAATATGGATCTAGGCCCGAGCCGTCTCGGGCCCACATGATTGGACCGGGAAGAGGGAAAGAGAATGGGGGGTTTTAAGAAGCACTTGGCTGGCACAATATTCCTTTCCTATGAGAAAAAGCAATGGCTCAAGGCAAAAGGGAGATAGAGATAGAGAGAAGGAGAGGGATGGGAGCCCTCCACCCACATTAGGAATTAAGAAGAAGAAGATCACGTCACCCACCAAAAAAAATAAAAAATTTGCAGTAAAGCAAAGGGGGGAAATAAGGGGGACAAAGTGGAGGAATGTTAATCCAATCACCTAAAGTATGTGCAAAATAAGAGAGAACAAATATACCCATTTGACTTTGTTCTAAGGCCACCCCATCATGCCCCCATTGATTGTGTACTATATATAAGGAAACATGTAATCTATATGTCATGCATAGGCAAACCTACCATGTGTTGTGTTAACAATGTTGTGGATGGTCTTTTATTGCAAATATGAAACTTGCCCTTACTTTGAAGGTGGAATATAGGTGTAATCTACTTTCTGATTAAACCTGCAGATGTTAAGGAAAATAAGTTCGGTATCTTTATCCCATTTAAGCACAAGAATCAACTCCAACACAACTATGGAAAAGTGTATTTTGATTTTATGTCAAATGCACACCATTTTGTCTTAGTACGTCAAAATTAGACAAACATCACAAAACAAAGTATGAATAGTACATTATAGCACAAAATTAGACAAGAATCACAACTCTCGATCCTATAAAAAAACACTAAATTTTCAAATGAGAAAATAAAAACAAAAGACAAAACTCAAATCTGATATACCGGGAACCCAAATAAATGTTTCTATAGAAAAAAGAACTTACAAGAAAACGGCGAGAAAAAACCTGACTTGTGCTATTAGAGTTCTAGCTATTCTAGCTCAAGCTACTCTTTACGCCATTTCATGAAAAACAATCTTTTATACTTTCAGTGTATACAGTCATGGATTCAACAATCTTTTATACTTTCATTTATGTTCTAAAAACAGTCACACTTGATATCTAAAACTCGTTAATGCATTATTTCTAAGTTCTTTCTCGTATATATTTCATGAAACTAATGTTTTTCTTAGTACAATATCATCTTTTAGATATTTTCTTAATTGATATCGTACCTAAGATTGGGGCCCATTAGTCTCAAACTTGATTAATGGCAATTTAAGACATCCATTATAATGTCTTAGTGTCATGTCACTATAATGCACACACATCCAATACTTGTTGTAGTGTTGTACATGAAGCATATATGCCTATCTCCCCTTTCCTATTTCCATGTGATGAGAGGGAGAATTCTCTCTATATCTAAAGTCTGAACTGATTATACACAATCATTCCAACAACACCACATCCATATATTGGACATTGAAAATGCTTTCCATTGTTCAAAAGTCAATTATTATTATTATTATTATTATTATTATTATTATTATTATTTTTGCCTTGCATATTCTCACTTTTATGCATTTTCATTGGCATGCTTGGAATGTAGGCATCTTCATAAGAAGACAGATTGACTGGAATATGTTTGAAATTTTAGGTTTGAAGTTAAGCTTCCCATTATCAGATCCAAACAAAGAGACATCTCTTCCCAGTTATAGTACATACCCACTTAGCTAGAAAAGAACAAAGTATAGCAACTCTTAGAAAGGACTAAAATTACAAAACAAAGATATCTTGTATGGTTGCTCCATTTTATTTCTAGTTTATTGGGTATGATCATTCTGGTTGCCAAGGATCATAGCTTTTCTACTCCAGTCCTTTTCAGAGCTATATAACTAAATTCATTATTAAATGGAGAAGATCACATAGGATCTTTGATATGACATGAAAATTTTCTTTGCAGACGTACGTACGAGATTTGTTTATCTTCTTTGTAAATTTTGTGCTATTTTTGGAGTACAGAATTTTTAATTTTTAATTTTTTTTTTGATGCTAAAAGACTTAAATTACAAGGAGAAGTCTCTAGAGCAACTAACTCCAAAGAAGTCGAAATTTAAAACAGTAGCAACCGGCTGAGGAAAATTTAAATCCCAAGATTAAGGATGATTAGAAACATGACCCTGGTTGGCGACAACATCAAAAACGAAGTTTGTTTCCAGGAACATATGAGAAAAAAAGATATGCTCAAATCCCGTGGCAATATGTATGATGTCCTTCACGATCGAGCTTAGCTTCCAAGG
>NC_020492.1:26307308-26308232 GCF_000184155.1 Fragaria vesca subsp. vesca | reverse complement strand
ATTTCTATATATATATTTTTTATTGAATTCATATTTTTGAATAAGTATAATTTTAAACATATATATATTTCACATTATATTAAGTGTTTAAATTTAAGCATGAACATAATAAAAAAATATGGTTTCAAAAATATTTTTTATAGAATAAAGAAAAAATAATCTAGAGCTTTAGATTTGAGAAGGATAAGATTGAATTTTTACTTTTTCAATGTTGCCTCAGCCTTGATTCAAATTAATATTTTAAATAGGATGAGCGGCTATTTTAGATCGAAGAAGAGTTCGAAGGGCCAAAGGTCCGAATCGTCTGAGGGAACCTCTAGCAACCCCCAAACGACGTTTCAGGGTCAGATGACAGCCAGACGTGCGAGCCTTCTGGGGACGGCGCAGAGGCAGCCGGAGGTGCCCCTTTCATCGAGGCAGGCGGCCGTCCCTCGTTCCTCGAGGCAGCTGTGGCCTCAGACCCAGACGGAGGTGTCTGCACCCCGTATGCCTGAGATACACCGGGCGCCCACTCCGAGTCCTATTTCTTCGGATAGTGGGTCATCTGAGGTACAGATGCCGCCGCCTCATCTGTTCCTTCCGCGGATGATACCGGCCTTACCTGTAGTCGATGGCTCAGGGATGCCGATTTATCCATTGCCCCCGCCAGTGGCTCCATCAGCGGCGTACCGGTTCGTGCCTTTTGATACGCCTCTTATTTCCGCGAGGGTATCATCATCGGCGACAGAGACGGAATCCGTCGGGTCCGCCGTGAGCGCCTCAGGTAATCAGTGATGCATGATTACTTTTCTTATAATTAATAATAAAGGGTCTCCGATTTTAATAATCAATTTGGTTTATCATGTGATAGGCACCGTCGGAGCGAAGCCGACAAAGAAGAAGAGAGGCCCCGTCACAGGGAAGGCTCTCGAGAAGATCGTGGGT
>NC_020492.1:26303484-26306224 GCF_000184155.1 Fragaria vesca subsp. vesca | reverse complement strand
TCCTAAAGACCACTCCAGTATTTCAACGAAAGGCAGCCTCGACCAGCAGGAAGATCACGTCCACGACCACCAGGACGACTCAGCTAGAGTCGGAAGTTCAGAGACTACGAGAACAGCAAGCTGCTCAGACTGCCTATAATGCCTCGCAGGCAGCCTATAATGCCGCGCAGGTAGCCTATGTTGTCGAGATACATGCCATCCAGCAGGCCCAGTTGCAGCAAATGTTCCAGTACATGCAGGACTTTACAGCTGCCCAGCTTCAGGGACTTCCGGCTCCGCCCATGCCTACGGCTATACCGCTACCCCAGCCGCCGCAACCTCCGCAGCAGCCCCCAGAAGCGGATATTAATTTAGACGATTTAGATTTTGTGTAGTTGATGAATTATATAGTTTTATGTGCTTGTTGTTGGTTATATGGAATTGTTTTGATGTATTTTGCAGCTTGCTTGGAATGGTAATTCAGAAATTTCGGGGTTTTTTTTTTACTGGAATGGACTTATAGCAGACGAAAACGCCTTAATTCGTCGACTTAAGTTTTTACTTTTAAAAAAAATAGTTTAGCCGACGAAATACGCTTTAATTCGTCGGCTAAATCCCTATAAAGCCAACGAATAGACTATATTTCGTCGGCTTTAGTTATTTTTATTTTTTTATTACAAACTTTAGCCGACGAATATTTTAAATTGTTTGTCGGCTAAAGTCGGAGAAAAAACCGACGACATGTCTTTCGTCGGCTAAACTCTAGGACTATAGCCGACGAATACCATAAATATTTCGTCGGCTAAAGTGTGGGAAGATAACCGATGACATTTTTTTCGTCGGCTAAACTCTGGTCTATAGACGACGACTTCTACATGTGTTGTCGGCTAAAGTCACCCCAGACGACCTTTTCCCGACGAAATCTTAGCCGACGAATTAAGCTGACAGGCCGACGAAAAATTTTCGTCGGCTAAAGTGCTTGTCCTGGTAGTGAGGGAATCTAGAATAGGGAATAGAATTCAGTTAACTACTTAACTGTATGTTTTTTTTTTTGGTTATGATTAAAGCTTGATGTTGAATTGTTGATCAGTTAATATTGATGTAAGGCACATCCATTTTTGTTTGAAAGAAATGGAAGATGATATGTTGATGAATTTTACATAATGTCTAATGAATACATTGATCGTGTTAAAAGGCCTAGATCAAAAGATATAAGTACATAGTTTAGTAAAAAGAGTGCTCAAGTGGTTGAATTTGCTGAAACGGTTGACAATGAGGTGGTGATTAATGATTTTGAAGCTTTGGGGCCTTGTAGAGTAAAGTTTAGTTAGTTTTTATTTATGCGTTTAAGGGTAAGACTTATTACGTACCCCTTATGTATATGTGTCTTTTATTAATTAACCAAAATTTCTCGCATTGTTGAACAAAATTTTTATATGCTACAATTAGCCCAGGTGACATTCTCATCATGGCTCCGTCACTGTCTTCAATGCAGTTGATGACAAGTTGTGAGTCTCCTTCAGCAATACTCTCGAGATGTCCTTCACGATCGAGCTTAGCTTCCAAGGAATACTGGTAGTGCCTTTGATGTAGTTGATGACAAGTTGTGAGTCTCCTTCAGCAATTACTCTCGAGATGTTGCGATTTCGAGCAGAAAGAAAACCATCTCAAAGAGCAACAACCTCAGCTATAAGGACATTAGCTTTCCTTATCCTTCTGGTAGAGGCAATGAGAGGACAACCAAAATCATCTCGTAAAACAAAATCTGAAGCATCATTGGAGTTGTGTTGAAGGACAGACCCATCGAAGTTTAATTTGACATAGCCGGATGGAGGAACATGGGGAGAGAAAATTTCATTCTTGAAAATGACATTATTTCTTTTTTGCCAAATCTGCCAACACAGAAGAATAATTTTTTAGAGCTTATCGGCATCATAGGGCCTATTAATGAAAATATCATTTAAGGATTCAACCATATTATTGGCATTTGAAAGATCATTACAATGTGCAAGATTCCAAACCGCAAGACTAGAAGGGCAATTGTAGAATAAATGGTCCATGGTCTCTTCCTCAACATTATGGTTTAGAAACCCAAACATGTGAAGTCAATCTCTCGTCTTTATCCTTCCATGTAACAGGACACATTAAGCTTCCACAACTTTTTGATAAGAGGAGATTGTTCATGAGGTTGAGCCTTTGCATTTTGCATCCATGACACGACCCGCCCCGAATTTCACCCTGAAACCCGGAGTAAGTCGTGCGGGAACCACCTCCAAGGAAAATTTACTGAAAAGATTAAGAAAATCTCCCTTGCAGATGGACAACCCAAACTCGAAAATTTCATATTACACTCTTCATTCAACACTTCCGAACATCACATAATTATCCTTCAGAAATTCTACACATAATATACAATAATCCCAAAGTATTCAGAGCTACTAAACACAAGCGGAAGTAAGAAAACACGAGTAGGTTGAACAGGTAACCTACTGACGAAAACTGGCAGAAATGCGGGTGACTATGCCTCGTCTCCTACTAGATCCAACCCGAACTCTGCAGACTGGGCAATTTAAAACGAAGGGCCAAGGGAAAACATTTAATAACGTTAGAGTGAGTGGACAAAAATAAAATAATAAAATAAATTATTTATGTTTCCCCAAATTAATTTCTAAGGAAAAATCGAATGCATGCCGCAAGCGATAAAACTTTTATCCCATAAAATATCGAGCCTCTCAGACTCTATAATATTTGTATGTATTTA
>NC_020492.1:26297108-26302854 GCF_000184155.1 Fragaria vesca subsp. vesca | reverse complement strand
ACCGGTCCATCACCTATATACTACCCAATTCTAAAATAAAACACCCCGAAAAAATAATACCCGAATAAAAATTACCTTTTACTAGCTAAAATTACTATTTTTACCGTCGTCGTATTTTCCTCATACGAATAATCCTCCGCACATAATCGTCCCCGAAACCCCTCTAGGGACCAATTAACTATTAATTCAATGATCGAGACGGTAAAATTCTTATTATAATCACGCTAGTAAATAAGGTAAAAATATAAGGGTCGGGATGTGACAATCCAAGTAACAGACTTAATCGTAAAACTTCCATTTGGAGAAAGACCCCAAACAAAAGAATCATTCTGAGGAGTATCCGGAATGGGAATTCCACAAATTTGATCCACAATATCTGCATCAAACAAGATTTGAAGCTTCTGCTTGTTCCAATTATTTTCAATAATGTAATCTGCAACAATGTCATTCAAGTTAATGGTATCATATTCGGAGACATCAATTAAATTACAAAGGGGAAAAGGAAAAGCCCAATTAAAATGCCAAAACAAGATGGAATTGCCGTCACCAACAATCCATCTCATTCCTTCATGAATGAGATTCTTAGAGTCCATAATGACTTTCCACGCTAAGGAGGAAGAGGCCTTCTTTCTAGCTTGGAAAAAAAGGAATTCCTAAGGTACTTTCTAGAGACAATTTGAACCCACCAATTGTCAATCTGAGAAAGAATTTTCCATCCAAACTTTGCTATCGCAACATTATTGAAATGAGCTGAAGGTACTAACCAAGATCGCCCTTGTCCTTGGGTGTACAAGCTTGATCCCAAGCCACATCACAAGCTTTGCTTTGAGAACCCCAGAAGAAATTTCTGGATTTTTTGTCAATAGCCTTTGTAATTTTTGCAGGGCATTTAAAACACGACATAACATGATTTGACATACCTGAAATATTAGCCTTGATCAAAGTGAGTCTTCGTGATTTAGATAAGGATCCTTTTTTCCAACTTGCCAACTTGTTATTAATTATTAAAAATAAACCATTAACATTAGTTGTTTCCAAAAAATAATATTATGAATGCCTAAATATTTACCTATAGTAGCCTTATGTTGAATATGCATGATGTTAACAATCTCATTCCTAGTATGACTAGGAACAACAGGAGCAAAATACAGAGAAGACTTGTGAAAATTAATTTTTTGACCAGAAGTTGCAGAAAAGTTGTTGAGAACCGTAATAATATTTATGGCGGCTTTTGTCGAAGCTTTGCAAAATACGAGGCAATCATCAACAAACATTAAATTTGTGACTCTAAAACCCCTAGGGGAGAAGAGAATACCTGCATGAGAACTTGACTTTTCAGCAAGCTTATTTAGATGCCTAATAAGGGGTTCCATGCAAAGAATAAACACGTAAGGAGAAAGGGGGTCTCCTTGTCTTACACCCCTTGTTGGGAGAAAGAAGCCTTCAGGTTTTCCATTAACAACAATTGAGAAAGAAACATAAGTAATTAATGCATTCTATAATCCAGTTGACCTAATTATCATAGAAACCAAACTTGAGTAAGCAAGCTTTAATGTACTTCTAATTTAAAAAATCATAAGCTTTTTTTCTAAGTCAAGCTTTAATCCCAATTATCACAGAATTTTCTCTTTTCTAGTACAGATAGAGCTCTCAACTTACTTTTTTTTGCTTTTTTTTTTTCCAATAATTATAGATCCAACTAAGCCATGACAAACATTTTCCAATGTTAAAAGTCTAATATCTCTTTACAACAACAACAACAACAACGGGAAACTAAATGCACAACTGAGTGTATCACATTGAACTAACAAAAGCAAATGATGGTATCAAAGTTTTACATTAACAAGCTACATCAAAGCTGGTGGGATGACCCGATCCGGTCGTTGGAGTTCAATGCACCACGACGATTTAGGGTTTCGTGAGGATCAGGCCTACGACAGGGAAGGTGAGGTTGAATCACATGGTTTTGAGGTTAGGGGGCTTCGATTTCTGAGACAATCGAAAACCTTTCGAACAATGCCGGTTGCAGCTGCTTCTTCATCAACACTGCCTACGCGTATGCTAGTTTTAATGTGGCGGAGAAACTACTTGTGATTGCGGTACTTGATCTTCATGTTCTTTAAACGGACCACTTCTTCATATTTATGATCTATTAGGAGCCAATTGCGGCGGGTTTCAGCGCGGTTGGCTTTATCCAGACGGGGTTGGGGGCGGTGACTGTTAAGCAAGAGTGTCGACATTTTTCTTTCTTGTTCTTCATCTTTTGCCCTACACACTTATATATAGGGATCGATCCCCCCCTCCTTGCCGCGTATGAGTTCGTTCTTCCTAATACCACTACAAAAAACTAACCAACTATAACTAAAAACACAATTAAAAGAAAATGCATAGCCCAGGTTGAACCAGAGCAAGGGCCTAAGCCCAGACACCAAACCTAGGGAACAAAGGAGGATCACGTGCAAATAGCCACAATCTGCCTAATCCTACAGCTGCCGCCGACGAGCTTCCCTTTGTGCCACCACGCCCTCTCAGCTAGACCACCACCATCCTGAGCCAGTCAGCCACATCATTCCTCGAGGAGGCCACAACATAGGCCGAGCCCGAGTCCATATTAAATGCAATGGAACTAATGTAGATCAATAATACATGGTTTGATCCGCACCAAGCCATCCTGATCTCTTCCCCATCTGTCCGCCTTCTGGTTTGAGATAGCCTACCACCTCGTCAGCCGGCCTTGCACGTAGTGGGCAAGATCCAGCCACCCACTGCAATCCCCATCTCCTGCACCTCACCCAAATCATCGCAGTCTCCCTAACCAGATCAATTAGGGAGTTCTTTGTACCGAAATTTCTTCAAGTAAATATTTTTGTAATAGAATTTTATCCTCATTCATTTACATAAATGTATAATTTCCTAACTTCATTTAGGTAACGAAACTTTTAAGAGTCACTCTTTGCAATAAAACAAATCAAATACTAAGCGAATGAAGAGTCTAATGTATAAATGGTAGTTCCGCTCTTTCTTGGTGTATAGGTCTATATTGCAAGATATCAGTTGGTTGGCGTCGAAATTTCAACACTGCTTTTCCAGACATACTTATCGGGAGGCGAACATTGTTGCATATAGATTGACCAACCTATGCTTGATTGTTGTTTCTCCTTTAGTATGGTTTCACTGCCTACCCCAATCTATGTTCCCAACGTTCGATCTGGATCAGGTAGGAAGGGGTGTTGTTAGAGGTTTTTGTTTATAGTTTTTTGTTTCATGTTGTTGATTTCAAAGTAATCAAAAAAAAGAAGACGAATAGTCTAATGTAAAATTTGACTGCCTAGTATGGTTTCACTGCCTACCCCAATCTGTGTCCCCAACGTTCAATCTGAATCAGCTAGGATTCCTAGAAAGGGGTGTTGTTAGAGGTTTTTTTTGTAGTTTTTTGTTTCGTATTGTTGATTTCAAAGTAATCGAAAAAAAGAAGACGAATAGTCTAATGTATAATTTGAAATATCCTTTATATGGGTTACAAAGCTACTGGATTTTGCCATATTATTGTTATCCCTCGTTGAATCGAAAGCTATTGGGAATTTGGGATCCCTCAATCCCTCATGGTACTTGATGTTGGACAGTTTGAGCTCTTCAATCATTTGGCAAAAGCCAATTGTCCAATTCTTCACATGGTCACATCTCATATGCCTTGTGCTCGAGCCTATACAATCACCACACTTTGTTTACTATTCTTTTCACTCATGAATCTCAACTAAAATACACAATCATTGTGTCAAAAACATTAATTTCAACCCGATGTGCAAAATAATAGTATCATGTTAGGGATCTTGTTAAGCCTTTTTTGTTGCTTCTAATGCAAAATACAGCCTTTGGTCAACAGACCGGTGCTTCTTTAATCATAGAACAGAAAGACATTGGGTTGGTTCAATGCAAATAAAAGCATAATTAAGTCAAATCGAGTATGATTTCATATCAACACACATAAACTAATAGCATGGCATGTTATTTTCATGTGGAATGGGATAATGGGAAGCACGTGAGACTACTTTTCACGCATGCCAAAAGCTAAGTGAAAATGGCACAACAAACTTCAAATATAGATTACTCTATAAGGTTAAAAGAAAAAATAAGAAAAAAATATTAAAAAAACGAGTTTAAGTTTATAAAGTTTAAATTTGAAGTGCGGCTATTGACACCTCCAAATTTGTTCATTTGATCTCACTCTATTATGAATTATTAAATGACATATTTATTCTCTTACACAATGAATATTAAGGACACTAATTAAATAAAAATAATATTACATTTATTCTCTCTAAATTTTCTAATTTAATAATAATTGATTGCATTTTATTACTTTTCTTATTGATTTTTATTTTCTAGTTTTACCACATATTTATTAAAGCATTTATATATTTATATTATCATTTATGTCACATGCATATACAAAGTGAAAAAATATTTTTACATAAATTATGATCTTGTTCTAGGATATTCTCTATGTGTGCCTTGGCCTTATGCCAATAGGATATGTAGTTAGACTAGATCTATGTATTCATATCCTTACCATATTGGTATTGTGTAATTCCCTATATAAAGGGCTCCTATCAATGAATAAGATGATGATTCTCTTGTTATCTCTTTGTCTCTACCATTAATCCTTCATCACGTTATCATGCACTTTGTTCTAACCCTAGAGTCAATAGCCCACCATTTGTTTTCCAAACCCTAAAATCGGGCAGCCTTGTTTTTCCCGATTTCCGACCAAAATTCCGACTGCCCTCCGCCGGAATTTTATATCCCCAGAAAGCTCTCTCCGCTCCGGATCCAACGCCGCCGGTCTCACCCTGAGAACCGGCCGGAAAGTCTCCGAACCGGCCGCCAGAAGATTCTAGACCGCCGCCGCTACCGACCACCGGTTCACCACCTTCCTTTGCTCCAATCAACCTGAAATTTTGACAGAAGCTTCCCCATCCAGAGCTGCTCCTTCTATCAAATTTTCAGCCCCAAATTCAAAGTATAAGTAGGCGAAACGTTATTTCTCCTCTCGGCAGCCTCTAGAAAGGTATGTTTTTTGAAACCTTAAAATTTTCCAAGTTCAATAACTCGGGGAGGATAAAATCCTTTCCTCTCTTCTCCATCTCTATTCTATGCTTGGGATTTTGTGCGTGCAGGTACCCAAATCCCGGAATTTTATTCGCGGGTCAAGAGTGTGTTTGATCACTCTTGTTTCTTTGTCCGGGTTGTGTTTGATCAACCCCGACCTTTCATCGGATTGTGTTTGATCAATCCGAGGCATTTTTTCTGAATTGTGTTTGATCAATTCGCGGCTTTTCCGGATTATGTATGATCAATCCGAAGGACAAACCATTAAAAGCATCGTTTGTGACCTCTATCGAGTCTCATAACAGCTTGGTTTTGTATGCAAGAGCAATGTAACATTCTGCTCCTTTGAGTTTTGACGTACTAGATGCCTAAGGCGGATCTTCGCTTGGTATCTGTGGAACCTTTCATTGGAAAGGATTAAACCACATGTTTTGACCCCAGGCTAACAAGCCTAGATGCCGAGATTTCACATCTCATGCGCTCAAAGTCTTTGACGCGCCATATCGACAAAAGCCTTCAATGGTAATCTGTGCAAAAAGTATGACCACAAAGTACTGTGGAATGCACTCATGGAGCGTTTCTCGAAACGTTCATATAACTCTACTTGTTGAGTTATTAGTCAAGTGGATTGCTTACC
>NC_020492.1:26294887-26296154 GCF_000184155.1 Fragaria vesca subsp. vesca | reverse complement strand
AACGCATCTTGGAGAAATTCATGAGTCAATCTAGTGAACTGTATGTCACTACGATTCGAATATCGAATCTCATGTTGTCGCCAAACATGATATTTGGGACACCGACTCATATAGGCTTTGGTTTGACCAAATTGGTCAACCTGGAAGAGATATAATGGTCCAAATTTTGAGAAATTCTCATGGACATCCATTCTTCCGCTCAAAACGAAGACATTCGAGATCTAGCATCACCATGAAGCATGGTGGTGACCCGGGGGACATTGACGTCACCCGAACACGACTCCAACTTCCTAGAGGTCGTCCGGTCAATTCCTCAAGCAATTGAGGTGCACCGGCCTTTCCTCGATGTCGCATTGGCCCCCTGCAATGCTCATTGCTCGTTTTGAAAGCCTATTCATTAGCTAAATAAGGAGTGAGACCCTCCTACGCCAAATAACACAAAAGTGAACATTTTATTCTTACATCAAACTATGTAGATAGATACAACCAACTTGCGGACACCTTTTTATGCTTTATGGTGTTGGTTGACGTGTTAACACACTGGTCACGTTACACTATTATCTACTGCTTATACTGCTTATACTGCTTTTACTTCTACGGGCTCACTACCCATTCTTTAAAGAAGTTCATCAGGATGTAAGTTGAAGTGTCCTGTACCCCATGTTCACACGCAATACGGTCTCACCGAGGCTACGACCAAGCAACTTTAGCTTGTCGCTCGAACATTATTGATGCGCACCACTCTTTCTATTACGTCTTGGGGCTATGCAATATTTGCATGCAGCTTTACTATTCATCTACGACCTACCAGCATTGAATTTTGTTGTACTACAGCTCGTGACTGTGTACTAGGATTAACACGAAATTGCAATCCTTGAGCTCGGCAGGATTGAAACGGATCTTCAATCCTTGAGCTCGGCTAGATGTTATTTCTAGGTGCCAAATCGCATTGCTACTGCGTACAATGATGAGTCATTTGAGATGAATAAGTTTAGGTTGGATATGAACCTCCACCTATAATCCGCATATGTAGGAACCTTGTCAGGCAATCTCATTCACCGCTAAATTGCAGATTGTCACTTTGATGAGACAATATTCCCGCCGTTAGGGGGATATAAGAACACAAGTGTTCAAGTGGAACGACGTGAATTGTCGTGGTTTGTCCCCACTAAGTCTCATCTTGATCCCAAATGCTTATAGTGTTAAAGTGATGAGATCACATGCTGTAAATATGTTTGCAAGGATTGATGTCCTACAAAAGGACATG
>NC_020492.1:26292927-26294074 GCF_000184155.1 Fragaria vesca subsp. vesca | reverse complement strand
CGCCATCACCATGGATGGTGATATGGTGACGCCATATAGTGGCAAAATTGGTGTCACAAGGCCGTGTGGCTCCCTAAAAGGAGGGAGGCCCTTAGGTTCGATATTGTCTTGCACTAGAAAGAAAGCGAGCTTGGCACAACCTGATCTATTGATCAGTGATACTCAAATCCGTCTCATGAAGTCTGAATTGTGATTATCGTTGGGGGACGCCTCAATGTCAAATCCAATCCATATAGAGATCTCTACAAGTATTATACTAGTGTACATGAGGACGTGAGATAATGAGTCTACTATCGAACCACCCTTCGTTGATGGATATCAACTTAGTTGATTGGCCTAATGGAAAGATACGATCTAGCATTAACAAAGAGATAGGTCCTTGGGCAGGTGATGCCGACACCGCAAGCTAAACCCTATCAACTATGTCTTTGTTTGATAGCGTAGTGAGAGTAAGAGCTTAGACTCACCTTATGGCGCAAGGTCTTTCACTAACACACACTGGGATCAACTACGATGAGATATGCTCTCGTAATGGATGTCATTGAACTCCACTACTTTGTCAGTTTGGTAGTTTCCGAATAACTGAACATGCAGCCTATGAATGTGGTCATAATAACATCTCTATGGGATCAGAGATATACATGAAGATCTTAAACGGACTTCATTCATCCGAATCAAGTGGCTCCAAACCACAGGAGCATGTGTTTGCTAAATGTATTGAAACGCACATGGACTCTACTTGATTTGGAAGGGATGTGGTGAATTATGCCTTTGCGTGTTTATTCCGGATTTACATGGACTCTTGATGGATCAAGAGATGTCAATATGTATCAACATCTGAAGAAAAAGATCTTGGGAAGACATAGTCTCGATAAGGCACTCGATGACTGTATTGATGATGATTTTCCATCAATCGGCTTAGGCGCTCTATAACTAGTGAGGCCTACATATACTCCCATGATTAGTCAAGGTCTTTGTTCTAAAGAGAGATCCGTTGTTTTGTCTAAAACAAGATGACAAATATGTGTTAAGAGATGGAGTTCCCATCTAAGTACAATAAGACGCATCAATGTACTCAACACAATACGAAAGACTTGACATCTCATTCGCTATGAAAAAGTTGTAAAAGCTAAAGTGTAGCTATGCG
>NC_020492.1:26290846-26292316 GCF_000184155.1 Fragaria vesca subsp. vesca | reverse complement strand
ATGGAGGTTTGACGTTAAAAAGAAAAAATAAAAAAATTAAAGAATGGAAGTCGGGAATAGATGTTCACATAGTAAAAAAAAGAAAAAAAAGAATTGGAGGTATAGTGAGTAAATAAGAGATGTAATGAGTCTATATTAATATATATGTGCGGGGTGGATCCATGGCAACGTAATTTATAGTTACAATTATACTCCAAATCTTGTCCGTCAAATTTAATAACAATAGACGGGTGAGATTAAACACAAGTCATTAAACCTCTCTAATAAAATAAATATATAATATCTATAAGATAATTATCTATTAATGCTTGTATTTATCTCTCTTCTACTTTCAATTATTCCTAATTAAACCAAAGATAATTATCCTGTGATGGTTATCGATGTCCTTACCAAATAAACCCAGAATACGTACACGTCTGCCGATTGAAACATTGATTATCAAAATCAATTTAATAATGAAAACTCAATGGTAAGTACGATCTTAATACAATTAAAGGATCAATTTTTTTAGGGTGAATTACATAAACAAGGCTATTTTAAGAATTTGAAATGAGGTCTAATGAGCAAATGCTTGTATTTAAAAGTAAAATAGAGATGTAGAGAGAATGAAAGGTATACTGAGCAAATTTAGAGGTCTTAATAGCCACACTTTTAAATTTGGGCTAAGAAAGTCTGTAGGATACGTATTTGTTTAAAAACAAAAGTTTAATACTAGACGAACCACTTTTTAGGTAAATAAGAGTGAATGATACTTTTACGTACCTTCATGGAAAACCAACAAATCCCCCTGATCTGCTCACTCTTTTTTATCTACCAAAGAACATGTATCCAAACTTAGTTTCATCAAACAAAAGTTAATTGGTTATGTTGAAATGGGTGAGGCAGCAACAATTTGTTCATTGTAACTTTTGAGGCAATATTTGATAGCATCGAAGAGGCTGAACACTCAACTACGGAGACAAAAAAAAAATTAGTTGGCCTTGAAGCTTCATGCTGCAAAATCGGTTGAGGAAACTATACTCAGATATACTAATACAATTGTACTCCTCACCAACAAAAGTCGTTCATGCATTGCTTCAGCGCTCTGCACTAGCCTTATTCTGCGCTCATTGACACTCAATGAAGCGCCAGGTAGTGTGGTGGTTCCTAGTTAAGGGCAAACTAAGCCAAAAAAGAAGAGGGGCAAATCTCTTAGAGCAAATATTAATTAATTTTGAAAAAGAAGTTGCTGGTTTATTAATAATCAATGGCCGATAGACCATATCGCTTACACAATTATAAAATAGTTCAAACAAGAAAATCTGGTCAACCTATCTATGTTAATAGAACATAAGTAAACAATAATGGGAAGCTCACATTTGAGCAAACTAATAGGATCCAGTTTTGCCAAAACTCCGTGACCATCCAATCAAGAGAGAGAGAGAGAGAGAGAGAGAGAGAGAGAGAGAGAGAGAGAGAGAGAGAGAGAGA
>NC_020492.1:26279805-26290826 GCF_000184155.1 Fragaria vesca subsp. vesca | reverse complement strand
GAGAGAGAGAGAGAGTTGATTGGATGGTCATCCAGTTTTACCAGTTGGCAAAACAGCAAAACATGATCCAAACCAATATAAGAATGAAACATCTTTGTCTCTTACGGAAGAATCATTTAATTAGAGCTCACTTGTCACGCCACCTCAGTTATGTTGGACCAAGCTCTATGACAATACTTGACTAACCTCTATCTACATGAGCACGACCTCGAGGAACCCTTTAATCAATCGAAAATAAACTGATACAAGTTGAGATTCAAATGCTAAACATGAGGTTTCATGCTAGGCGGGTGTACCGACTTTATCACATCAAGAGGTTGTAACATGTTTGTCCTTATTTTCTCCAAACAAATATTAAAAAATATTTTCTATTTTTATTGTCTAAATCGGTCGTACACACATTCTTACCTTATTTTTTAATTTGAAATGAACATACAATGTTAGAATTACTAAAATTTGTTGTAGTTGAGCCAGGTTATTTGGTAATTTACGAATATCTATGCTATATAAGGGATAGTTGTGGAATTTGATTAGTTTTGGACTATCGATTTGTTGTTTTACTGCGGAGAAAGATTTGGTTTTACTTGATCGAGACAGATGACAGTAGAGGCTAAACAGCCTATGACCTCTCGCCTCTTTGGGTCTACCACGTCATTTCCAACAAACCGTAGTGACAGCGACGTAAATGCGCCGAATCTACTATTTTTTAATTACTCCATCGCTTATTTAAAAAATAAAAAAACACCCAATAAATTATATTAATATAACTACTACTAAGTTTGTCGGTATGCGTGCCAAAATAACCTCTCTCTCTCTCTCATTTCCACTCCACTGTTCAGTGCTCAGCTCACTGTCTTTTTAGCTGCCCCTCTCTTATTTCTAAGAAATAAATAAGCCCAGAAGTGTTTTCTCTCTGGAAAGTGGCAACAGCTTCTCACTCTATGATGATTATGATTAGGGTTTATGCACTCTCTCTTATCCTGGGTTGTTTCACACACTGGCTCTCCTGGTCCAGAAAGAGCCTCTCTTAGATTTTGTGGTTTGCTGTTTCTGTTTCTCCTTTGCTCTTTTGGGTTTGTCTGTATCAATGTGTTGTGTTTTTAGCTATTCAATTGTTTGAAATAAAGAACAGACTGGGTTTGAAAAAAACACAAGTGGGGGGTTATCTGTGTTTAGTGGGTTTCAGTTCAAAGCCAGCTTAGGAACTTGGGGTTTAAGCTGTGTTTTTGGAATTTTGTGATTGCATTCAAAGCTTTTGGTTGAGTAACAGAAATCAAAAACAGTCTTTGTGTCTGTATTAGAGCCAAAACCCCCCATTTTGGTCTTCACCAACAAGCTCAATTAGCTTTTTACAAAAACCAAAGAATCTTCTAGCCGCTCAAACCTTCGTCCGTTTACACCTTACTCTCTTCTCTTTCTCCCCCATAAGACGGACTTTACAAAGCCAGAGCATCTTTCTTCAATCTTTTTCTAAAGTCCCTAAGCAAAACCCAAAATCAGCCTGCGCTTTAAGGGCGTTTCTTCCACCTCATTTCTTGCCTATATTTGCTTCTTTGAGCTTGTTTTGATTTTGGGTTTCTTTTCGGGGAAATGGCGATGGCTGTGGCTCATCATCAGCACAGGGAGAGTAGCAGTGGTAGTAGTATAAACAAGCATCTTAATGATGCTGGGAAATATGTGCGTTACACTTCTGAGCAAGTTGAGGCTCTTGAACGAGTCTATGCCGAGTGCCCGAAGCCGAGTTCTTTGAGAAGGCAGCAGTTGATCCGAGACTGCCCCATTCTTTCGAATATAGAGCCAAAGCAGATCAAAGTCTGGTTTCAGAACCGCAGGTATGAACGAGACTGGAAATTGTTTCTGGTAATTGTTGGTGAAGAAGCTTCATTTTCGGGTTTTATAAAAAAAAAATTGGGTGTTTTGTATTCCCATTTTGATATGAAGTTGCATACTTCGACTGCATTTCTGTTTTTAGTTTTTGGGGATTTTGCCATTTTGGTGCAAGGGCATGTTTTTTCCCAATTGGGAGATTTGGAGGTTTTGGGCTAAAGGAAGGGGAATTGTTTGGGTATATGCAGATGTCGAGAAAAACAGAGAAAAGAGTCTTCGAGGCTTCAGACTGTTAACAGGAAATTATCAGCAATGAATAAGCTGCTTATGGAGGAGAATGATCGACTGCAAAAACAGGTGTCTCAGCTTGTTTGTGAGAATGGGTACATGCGCCAGCAGCTGCATACTGTAAGCCTTGCTTTCATTCTTTCCTATTCACTTGGTGCTTGTTAAAAATTTCCTTTTCCGATGATTATCAAGGACATTCTTTCCTTGAAGATTTCCCTTCACTTCTTTCAAAACTATATTGTGACAACTATATAATTTTCCTTTTTGTCCTGTGTAGCTTAAATTTATCCAAAGTATCATGTGTTTGTTTACTTCTTAATTTCTTATTCAATCTTACTATATTTACACTATGGCCAAGTTAAGATATTACAAACAAATAACTGTATGTATCCCAATTCTGTGATGTTAGAAATGCAAACTGGACTTGAAGACTTTTCATTTTGACTGTTTGTAACCCTGAAATGATTTTCTTGGGTAGGCACCAGCAACTGATGCAAGCTGCGACTCTGTGGTTACAACTCCTCAGCATTCTCTCAGAGATGCTAATAATCCTGCTGGGTATTTCCTACAACTAATGGACTTACAGTTTTTCCCCTTATTTGTATGTACTGGCGCTGTGATTTCTTTGTTATCAATGAGCTAATCTTTCTTATGGCTTTCACAGACTCCTCTCCATAGCGGAGGAGACCTTGGCAGAGTTCCTTTCTAAGGCTACAGGAACTGCTGTCGATTGGGTCCAGATGCCTGGGATGAAGGTTGTCATTTCATTTTATCACTTTGTGAAATTATAGTTTCTGTTTTCTTTTCCTTGTGAAGTTTTGTGCAAACTGGTTCTCTATGTTGCCATTCAACTTATGCTGAATGCCTGAATTGTTTGCTTAATTATTGTGGCAGCCTGGTCCGGATTCAGTTGGGATCTTTGCTATTTCACAAAGTTGCAGTGGAGTGGCAGCTAGAGCCTGTGGTCTTGTAAGTTTAGAGCCTACGAAGGTAAGTGTAAACTTCTTTGAATATCCCTAATTTTTTTGTGTTTTTCTTTTGGACTAGCATAGTTCAAGGCAGTGTACTTTCCATTTGATAAGGCTCGTGAACTCTTCATATTCAACAGATTGCAGAGATCCTTAAAGATCGTCCATCTTGGTTCCGGGACTGTCGGAGCCTCGAAGTCTTTACTATGTTTCCTGCTGGAAACGGAGGGACTATAGAACTCATATATACTCAGGTGCACAAATATCATTGAATGTTTTTCTGTCTATTTTCTGTTCACCTTTACTGGAGGAATAAATAGTAAATATCATTTTAATCACTCCAGACATATGCTCCAACTACACTGGCTCCTGCAAGGGATTTTTGGACCCTAAGATACACTACTAGTTTAGACAATGGCAGTTTCGTGGTAAGCTTGTCTTTTGTTGTTTGTGATGTGGTCATACTGGTTATTGATAATTCATGTTACCTCTGCATCAGGTATACATATTAAACTTTCTGTTCAGATCATATAACCTAATTTTCTCTATACATATTTTATTCTCAAAATGTTAAGGTCTGTGAGAGATCGCTTTCTGGTTCTGGTGCTGGTCCCAGTGGAGCTTCTGCTGCCCAGTTTGTTAGAGCTGAAATGCTTCCTAGTGGTTATCTGATTCGACCATGTGAGGGTGGAGGATCAATTATTCATATTGTTGACCACCTGAACCTTGAGGTCTGAATTTTGGATCTTTATATTCTTTAGTTATTTGTTATTTAGGAAAACTCAATTGTTTATTCTCTTGTTCCAGGCTTGGAGTGTGCCAGAAGTGCTGCGACCGCTTTATGAATCGTCCAAAGTTGTTGCACAAAAAAGGACTATTGCGGTGAGCACATTATGCCGGAATAACTCTTTTTGATTTTTTAGATTTTATTTTGGCTTTTTTGTCAGACTAGTATCCACTGAGCCACGCACAATACTCCTTTGTTTTAGTAAAAAAAAAAAAAAATTACGTCTCTTATAATAAGATGTAGGATTGGTTGGATGTCTGGTACCATATTTTCCATCTGATTTTGAGTGACATTCATTCAGTCCCTGCTTCCCTGCTTCCTGCAATAAAATCTTGTATGCTTCCTGGGAACAAACATTTTTTTTGTAACCGATGGTGGATATTTGGTGAACCGTTTAAGTTATTAGCTTTTGCCCTAACCCATGTAACCTAAATTTTTTACATTCTGGTTTTCAGTATAAAAGGTCGATCTTTTAAACCTGTTTAGCCAACTATCTTGATGCGAGAATATTACTTTTAAGTCTTAATATTCTGGTAAATATAATTCCATAACAATACCGCTTGCTGGTGATTTGTTCCATTTATGTTGATAGTGCTGTATTGCTGGAGGATCAATAATATTTCTGGCTGTATAAACTTCCATGTTCAATCTTCTAAAAAAAAACTATGTTCAACTGTTCGTTTTCTTCTGGTTCTGTATGTTTAATCAAGTTTACTTCTTTTGGTTAACCTATATACCATCTACTTCATAAGATAAAAATAAATGAAACAGAGGTACTGACTAACCTTTATCTATTAAGGCATTGCGTTACATCAGGCAAATAGCTCAGGAGACAAGTGGTGAAGTTGTCTACAGTTTGGGCAGGCAGCCCGCTGTTCTGCGAACTTTTAGCCAAAGATTAATCAGGTGGGTGTGTTGCTCTATAATTCTTGTTTATCTTCCCCAGTTTATACTTTGGTTTGTAATGCAATCATCTATTAAGGCATTGTTTTATCACCTGCTTGACTGTATTTATGTGGTCAGAAGTTTGTATAAGCTGACACATATCTTTTATAGATATTTTGAATGACCTATATATTTATCTACTGTAGAGGCTTTAATGATGCTGTCAATGGATTTAATGATGATGGCTGGTCATTGATCAACTGTGATGGTGCTGAAGACATTATAATGGCCGTAAATTCAACCAAGAATTTGACTACTACGAATCCTGCTAATTCCTTTGCTTTTCTTGGTGGTATTCTGTGTGCAAAGGCTTCCATGCTACTCCAAGTAAGTCATAAGCTATCAAATGTGACATAATCTTGTGTTGTATTCTGAGGTTAATTTGTTACTTCCTCTTCTCACATATTCATTTCTATGATGTTGCTTGGATCATACCTTACTTTTCACCTCCTTCCTATGATTGTCGTCGGACAAGCCTGTTATCTTGGATTGTGGGTTTGTATGTAGGTATAAGCTTTTCTCAGGCTGCCAAGTTTGGCATCTCAACTTAATTATCAATTTGTGATTTATTTAATTGGAACTTGTAGTGATAATCAGTCATTCTAGAAATAGGTGGTGGTCTTGAATGTTTGAGTAGATGTTTATGTTTCCAGCTCGTCTTTTGTGTATAAAGATCTTGTTGTGTTTCTTTTGCCATTACCAGAATGTTCCTCCAGCTGTCCTGGTTCGTTTCTTGAGGGAGCATCGTTCAGAGTGGGCTGATTTCAATGTTGATGCCTATTCTGCTGCATCTTTGAAATCTGGTTCATATGCGTACCCAGGGATGAGGCCAACAAGGTTTACTGGGGGCCAAATCATCATGCCACTTGGTCACACCATTGAACAAGAAGAGGTATGTTTCTTTTTCAATTATAAGTCAAATTCAAATTTTACTTTGTGCACAAGATGAACCATGAAGAAATATTACATCTCACCTTAAATTCACAAAGAACATAGGAAGTATGTGTTACATAGTTTTCAATGGGTCTGACTTTTAGTCTTCATTCAGTTGCTTGAAGTTGTTCGTCTTGAAGGCCATTCTTTCTCACAAGAAGAAGCATTTGCATCACGGGACATTCATCTCTTACAGGTGATTTATTTTCTCCTGATTCTTATTCACCTTTTTATAATGCTGGTCTTGTTATACATTTGTCAATATCCTATTGTTCTTTTTCTGGACCCTATCGTGGTCTCCTCTCGTATAATATGAAATACATTGCTATAGTTATAGATTTATGACATTCTTCACTTGCATGTATTTAAATCATGAGAATCATCTCTTCTATCCTATTGGCAGATATGTAGTGGAGTTGATGAGAATGCTGTTGGAGCCTGTTCAGAGCTTTTTTTTGCTCCAATTGATGAGATGTTTCCAGATGATGCTCCGTTGCTTCCCTCTGGTTTCCGCATTATTCCTTTGGAATCAAAAACAGTTGAGTTTTTTGTGCTTCTCATGGGCTGATGTTGGGATTATGGAATTTGGGCGATATGTGAATGTTGTTTTCCTTCCCTCTCCCAACACACTAATGTCTTTCAATTGTTAATACAGAGTGATTCAAAAGATGCCTTGGCTACACATCGTACATTAGATCTGACATCCAGTCTTGAAGTGGGCTCAACAACAAACCATAATGCTGGAGATTTGAATTCATTTCATAACACTCGATCAGTATTGACTATTGCCTTCCAGTTTCCGTTCGAGAGTAGTCTACAGGATAATGTTGCATCCATGGCACGCCAATACGTACGAAATGTCATCTCATCAGTGCAGAGAGTTGCGATGGCTATATCTCCATCAGGATTGAGTCCGTCCATGGGACCAAAACTATCTCCTGGCTCTCCAGAAGCTCTAACACTGGCTAACTGGATCTGCCAGAGCTATAGGCAAGTGTTCGTATAAATCCTCAGACTACTTTTGTAATCTCCTGGCTTGGTGATGATATGTAAATGCAATAAAGTTAATTGAGGGACTTTTTAAGCATGCTGAATAAAGTTTAATTCACATGCCTGCATTCTGAGAGTGCTCATCGAGCTCTCTGACAGGCTGTTTCATCATCATCCAACACATCACATCATACGAGATCCAGTGATAGATTTTGTATTGTAAACGTACATTATTTTATATCTGATTGTCTCCTTCCTCCTCTTCAGTTATCATTTAGGGGCAGAACTGCTGCAGCCAGATTCCTTGGGTGGTGACTCGATGTTAAAACATCTATGGCATCATCAAGATGCGATTTTGTGTTGTTCATTGAAGGTACTTGTGCAAGTCTAGTTGTCATAGCAATTCTGTATGTCTTTCATTTAACATAGTGCACAAATTTTAATTTCCACGCTGTTATTGTTTGATTTGCAGTCGGTGCCGGTTTTTATCTTTGCCAACCAGGCTGGGCTTGACATGCTAGAGACTACTCTTGTTGCTCTGCAGGACATCTCATTAGATAAGATATTTGATGAGTCTGGACGTAAGACATTGTGCACCGACTTCGCTAAACTGATGCAGCAGGTGAGTTTGTACGAATATTGTGCTTTCTTTCTTAAGTTGTCTTTCCTCAGATCTTTCCATTGCAGCTTTGGTTCTTCCATCAAAGTCTAAAATCAAATTCCTTGAGACAAAATACCCCATCCTTCTAGTAGCCAGGGACTTGGTTCCTTTGAAGTTGTAGATTTGGCTGAATCACTCTACTGTTTCTTTCGTAGGGATTTGCTTACTTGCCAGCTGGGATTTGCATGTCTACAATGGGGCGCCATGTCTCATATGAACAAGCCATTGGATGGAAAGTTCTTTCTGGAGAAGACAATTCTGTTCATTGCCTTGCTTTCTCGTTTGTAAACTGGTCTTTTGTGTGAACATGTTAGCTGACTTAAGTTATTCATCCAATTAAACACCTTTCTTCCACTTGACATGGAAATGAAATCTGAAAAGGATGAATATGGAAAAGGAAAAGTAGACCAAAAGTTTTGTAATTTCCATAAGAACTTGGTTTTGCATCATTTTAATTTAATTTAATCTTTTTTGGTTTTTTGTTTTGTTTTGAAACTCCTAACTTCTGCATTACATGGCCAACTTGGTGGGGAGTTCAACTTAAAGCTGAAACCATGTTGTTTTACTTGTGTATTCAGAGATTTTCCAGAATTTATAGTAGTCCACACTCTTCCTACTTCTTTGTGTCTATCTCGTCAGTGGAGAATCATTACTGGTGCCCACTCCATAACAACTCACTCTTTTTTTATTTTGTTTTATGAAAAAGAGTACAAAGGAGTGGGGGATCAAAACGAAAACCTCTCCAAAAACAATCTTCTGCAAACAGGGGACTAACAAAGAATTCTAAAGAACCGAGTGGTCTCTGTTACAGTGCCAGAATGAAAGGTGGTGAAGTCCCACGAAACCAAGCTTACACCATAACAACTCACTGTTCAGGAATCACGACGCATGTGAAACAGAGTGAATGGTAACTTGAAACATTATAGAGGAACTTGTTCGATAAGTGTAGAAGCTATAAGATTTTTGAGCGTATCATCTGGAGCAGTGTAACCGTCTCCATACTTGTAAACAACATCTATGGCACATGTTATACAATGAATTCGAGTTAGCACTGGCCTTGAAACAGCATTAGGGAGGAGGAGCGATTCGTTTATGTCCTTCCACGCATCGCTGGCTTGTCTACACAATCCGATTGATGCTTCTTCTTCTGTGACACCAAATTCTTTCATGTAGCATTCCACAGCTGACGAAACATGCCCTCTCTTTTGCTCAAACTACAAATAACAGACATAACTACATGATTGAAATGCAGAGATTAATGTAGGTGGTATACTTTTGTGTGTGTAACTTACCTTGTGGGACACTATGTCATTCATAAGTCGAGCAACTATTGCAGCCCCTTTCAAAGCCCTGGGTATAGTGGCTAGCCAATCGAAGTTTTCTTGTGTAACAGTATCTTCCATTCCAATGCAAGAAGTTGTTGTAAGCAGCGGGTAGCCTGAGGAACGTATTGATAGGGCCATATATTCTTCCATTGTCGGTGTATATTTCTGGTGGAACCATTTAGCTTCAACCAAGTAATACTTGGCTTGGTTTTTCATCCGAATACATACAGTATATATATAAGAAAAGAACCGATTAACATTCATATAATTAATCTATCAATCATTTGCACTTGCACGTAACATATTTTATTTTACAAACCACTAAACAAGTGCCCATCACTATTTGGTCTAGTGACATAGGTCTCTCTTTAAAAGGTTGTGCGTTCGACTCACAATAGACTAGTTGTAACATATCAGTTGTTTACTTGATAAAAAAAAATATTACTAAACAAGTTTTTTTTTTTTTTTTTTTTTACAAGGACACTAAAAACTATTAACCGTCTACGAGGCCACTTACAACTTCTTTGGCGTAGTGGATTCGATACAGGTTTCCCTCCTTTGCAAGCTCTTCTTCAATTTCAGTATAGACGTCTAACATTGTCTTGTAACAAACTTTCATAGATTTGGCAACGGATTAGTGGCACAGATATCCCACCTAATCGATAGCAAACAATTGAAAAGATAGCCGTTATAAATTAGCTAGCCTTCTTTTTAAAAGATTATGAGATCATTTTGGGTAGGATGCAAATTTACCGACCATCTTTATTTACCCATCTTTATGCCCACTACCTAGATTTGATGCCATGTGTCATTTCTTTTAATCATTTCTAATCATGGTTAACTACATATAATTATAAGGGAAAAAGCCCTAATGCACAAATAATATATTTTCCTAGCCCAAACCAATCAAAAACAGATTACACAGCCCAAACCAATGTTTCCTAGTAAAAATACAGTTATACCCCAGCCTTAATAACCGCTTCCAACCCACTCCGAAGTCAATTCCTTCGTCGATGGCACTCCGAATTCAATTTCTCTCAACAGTTCTCACCACTTCACTCCATCGACGCCGCTTCGCTGCTTCACTCCATCGACGCCGCTTCGTTTCTTCAATCCATCGACGCCGCTGCCTCACTCCATCAAGACCTCAGCACCCATCCCCGCGCGCCGCTTCGCTACTTCAGTACATCGCCGCCACTGCTTCAGTACATCGCCGCCGCTGCTTCAGTACTTCACCGCCGCTGCTTCACTCCATCGCCACCACTACATCGCGCTAAATTCTTCTTTTTCAGGTGAAAAGAAACCCTAGCATAAATCTGTGTTTGTACCCCCAATAATGTTGTTTGGGTTCATATTTCTCTGCTTCAATGTGTTTTATGGCAATGTAGAAACGGTGTGGCAACTTTACTACCCTTAGTAAAACTTTACTAGGGGTAGTAAACTTTAATTTTTGTTTGCATGTCAGTTATTTTCACTGTCTGGATGTGTCTAATGGCTGTGTTCAATACTAGGGGTAGTAAAACTTTGATTTTGTTGAATGCGAGTTGTTTTCTAGGTCTGCATGTGTATAATAATCTGTTTGTACCCCCAATAATGTTGTCTGGTGACGGGTGCAAAACCTGCATCAAATAAACCCTTTTTATCGTTAGTAGCATTGAGTAAGTAGGGTATCGTATAGGGCCGGAGATTGAGGGTACCTTGCAAAACAAAGCGTTAGAAAAACACAACAAATATTAACAAGTAATAAAACATTTAAACAATTTACAAAAGTAGCTACTGTTCCATAGAACAGCAGTCGAAAACCTAATTAAAAACCTAACCTAAACTACTCAGAAAAATATGAAAATTTACAGAGATCTACTAGACACACAGAGGAACTACTGTACAAATTTTCAGGGGATTCGGAGATCGTTTGATTTGAAAATAAAATAAAAGAAAACAGAGAACAGAAGAGTGACGAAAATCCTAAACTAAAAAGAAACAAAAACCTAAGCTACTATATACATGTGATCGTCTCTTTGCACACAAGAAAACACTAAATCAGATTCATATAATCAAGTAGCTATGTAATTTCAACCCTAACAACCTAAATCATGCATATGGAGAAACGAATCAAATTCCATGTTTCAAGTAATTTACCGACGCGGACTTAACTACTTAAAACCCTTCTAACCTCTCATAGATATGTACCGACGCGGACTTCATATCCAAAATAGATCAAAGGAAGAACTTGAACATGTTAGAATGTAATTCACCGACGCGGACTTCAAAGACATCCTAGCATGCAACCTATAACT
>NC_020492.1:26262674-26271828 GCF_000184155.1 Fragaria vesca subsp. vesca | reverse complement strand
TAAACTTTCTCTCTCTTACAAAACAGAAATTTGAAAATGGATCTCGTCTGGTATATATAGTCCACGGGTTGAGGGTATTTTTGACAGAAAAAATTGTTAAAAGTGGGCCCATTAGAAAAGTTTTGTCCAATAAGACACATTTCACACACCTTATATTGAAGTGGACACATTTCTTTTAAAAACATTTAAATGGGCAAAAAGAAGCTTAAATTAGTACTGAAGTGTCATTTACTCTAATTATAACAATAAACTCTATAATTCTATTTTCTTTTCATTTTAATTTTAACTTTTGACGTAAAAAAAATAAAGCCAAATCGGTGGTTGAGTTTCGAAAATCAGTGAGTTTCTGGCTCGTTCTGATGAGCAAGGACAAGAACATCAAGAAGAAGCTCCTCCTTCTGATGAGCAACCACCCTCCATTCAAATCAATTATCCTCCCGTTCTTGCTCTCCCATTCGATCCCAGCCGAATTATTGGCATTATAAGAAGAAAGTTCTTGATCAAAGAGTTAGCTGCTATATACCATGCTGAGTGCGCGCCTTTCATACTGTCAAGAGCTTTTTCAACCAAAACCAATATCAGTTTTTGAACTTTTTAGATTCGACCCAACAAAGTCCAGCATTTGAACACTACAAAAAAAGGTGCTCAAAGGCCACTTCTTCGACACGATTGTTTGCCAAATTGTGGAATGTGTTACTGTTTTGCACTGTGGATGTAGTGCCCCCACCATGATGGTGTTTATATTGTCACATTTACCACAAATGGTGGATATGTTGGCAAAAGCTACAAAACGCCCTGGGTAGCGCACGCCTAGTAAAAATGTAAGTTCTTTTGACCCAGTAAAAATCAGTTTTCACCCAGTCCACTGAAGGACAACAATATAACTTCTTATTCAATAGGACTATGATAATCAGTTCTCATCAAATTGATCAGGTGGTGATGATGATTATTCACATACTAGTACAGTGCCAATTGGGCTCGGCGTCAGTGAAGACGGTGATGAAAGTTTGATGGGCGTCGAAGAACAATGAAAAGGAGACTATGATGGCTTAGAGGAACTGAGCCCATCCGAAATCTCCGAGGCAAAGTTCGATGGTGGAGTCCAGGGAGGGAAGGTGTTTTTGTAGCAGAGGGGGTTCTGATAATTCGGAGAGAAGTGGGGTTGGATCGCCCATTTTGGTTTTGGAACCAAAGAACTTGAGTCGATAAATTAAGGTTTATAACTTTATATGGAATGAGTGAATATATTATCTTGATGAAGGTTTATATAGGAGGATATGAACAGCATGGCATGGTCAGAACTCATATCTCTGTGTTAGTGTGTTTAGTTAAGATCTATCGTCCATGTACTGGCATGGTCAGAGCTCATAGCTTCGTCGGAAATAATGGCTCTGAGTGCCTCTCCGGCGCGTCTCGATTTGAATCGACATCGATCGAGTTCCTCTGCCGCGTTTAGACCCAATCATCATCTTCGTCAAAGAGCCGTCCTCCGACCCTTGAAATTGACTCCACCTCCGGCCTTGACGTGCTGAGAGAGAGATTTATGGCTTTCCAGGGAGCCTATACTCGATTGAGACGGCGAGCGCTTGAGCTACCAATCGAGACAATAGTGGTGGAGGTAGGAGAAATCGGACTCACAAAAGAAGCTTTTGGCGTGGAGGTTGACAAAGATGTTAAGCTCTCGTAATTGATTTTCAGTATCTCTGAATTTTGTATTATGTGAACAATATGGAGCCACCTGTCTCAGGCCCACTCCGGCGTACAGGTAGTCCAGCGCTTTCCGGATATGTTTTATAAAATTATAGTTTTTACTACCCTTGTGGGGTAATCTTCTCTGAAATCAACCCAATATGTTATATAAATTCTTTCTCTTAATTTTAAATTTCTCACAATTGTGTAGATCCGTGAGTAACCCAGAAAAATTTCTCACAATTGTGTGGATTCGTGAGTAACCCAACAAAAAAAACAGCACCACTTATTCACTACCAAATTTACATGCACCCAGTAAACATGTTTTTGGTCAAGTCTCTTCCTTTCTCAGTTTCTCAAGATCCCCTTTCTACTCTTTACGAACCCTAAAAATGGCCTCTCTATCTATTGAAATTGGCGAGAAACAATCCCGTAATCGATTTCCTCTCTCTCTGAAACTGTGAGTTCGATTGATCCCTTCTGTTTTATGTTAGTTAAGTTTTAAGCCATAATTTATTTCTGAATCATTCTTGTTTTCTGTCGCGAAAATTGAAATCCAAGTTTTGTTCGACCGGGAGCAGGTAAGAATTGGGCTCTTCGGATGTGAAAGAATTTGAGATTGGAAGAAGCAATTACATGTCTTTCTTGGAAGTCTTCAACAAGTCTTACTACAAGAAAGCATAGTTGAAAAATTTGATATGGGTGACAGAAAGAAAGAGTATTTAGAAAGAGTATTTTGTTTAAATTTGCAGTTCTTATCATAAGCTGAATACCTACTTGTTTCTTTCAGCTTCACCCTTGAATTGGCACCAGCAATGGAAAGATTCGGCGGCATCCACGGGGTTAGTTATTGAATCCTCTAATGTTTTTATGATTTGATTTATCAGTAAGCATCTCTTGTAAAATATTCAATTTTTAGGTGGTCGACATTGATGGTGTATTATAAGGAGATTGTTTTGGTTCTTTTGTTACTAAAAGCAATAAGTCTAGAAAAGTTACTATGTTAGGATTAATCTAAATTGAATGTCTCCTCTTGACGATACTATCTTGGAATGGTCTATGCTAGTCCTCTGATCTTGGATTTGTTTTTGTGTCATAAAGAACTTTACATTTTGCCTGAATACAGGGAAAGAAAAAAGAGACTTCAAGTGTGTCTCTCAGTTGTTCTTTAGCATTAATTTCTTACTTTTCAATTTTTCATCATAGTGGATTGAAGCTTTAAGTTACAAATTGTTCCGTTTACATATTTTAAACAGGAGTTCTCAATGTTGCTAGCCTTCATCATATCATCTTTTGCTCTGTATACTTTGGTGGAGGATATCTATGACGGAACCTTGGTATCGTGTTTCTAGACCTTCATATGTGACTTGCCATAATTTTCAATACTTGAATCCTTATGCTTCTGAGAGTCTTCTTATAAACTCTATAATGTTTAGTTCTTAGGCATTTTGTTTAAATTCCTTGCTGCAATCATATCCGTCATTTCTTGTAGGTAAAACTACAAACCCTCTTTTCCAAATGAGCAATGAAAGATTTTTAGGTTAAGGTATGGGTTCTAATATCTGTGCATGTCATTGTTTATTTTCTTTTGCAACACATGCACAAAAATTTGATGGAGTATATATCTAATGGTGTGTATTTCATTGTGAGCTTTTAGGTGACTTCATATTGGATCAACTATAGGAAAAGGGTAGGTTCATTGGCACCATTTGGTGACCTTTTTGTTATTTCTGATTTTTGTTCAGTTTGAAGTCTATGAAGAAAATGGGTAAGTGAACTATGAACTATCTGTTATTGAGAAATGTATTCTCGAGATTGCAAACTACTGGATTTTACTTTCTATTATTATACGATGTCATCTATATGTTTGATGTGAAGAATGTAATTGTATCTGATATGTTTCAGGACACTTATTGTGAGGTGTATGCAGCTGAGACTATGTAGTGTAATTTTCAAGAAACAACATCTCCAGAAAAATCTGCAGGCTGAGAGTAAAATGAATTTGTAGTTGCAGGGAACTTGTCACGAATGCAAGAAAAGGAACTTTTAACAATCTGTAACCATGCTTCTGTTAATTAGATTAGGTGTGATTTTTTTTGAATAGAAGATTAGGTGTTCTTGGTTGCTAGAAATTGATAACAATGAGTTTTGTTAGCATAACATTGGTTTCATTATATCTTTGATTGAATTTGAATCACTGTTCCTGGGTTCCAGACTCCAGTAATCAGGAAGAGTTTTTTTTTTTTTTTTTTTTTTTTTTTGAATTAATACGATAGAAGTCACGAATGCTTGATAATTGTGGGAGGGTAATTGACAAAATAAAATATTCTTGAGGCAACCACGAATGATGCAAGTGTGAGACTGTTTGCTTTGTTTTCTACAAAGTGGGCCCCTTTTTAAGAATGTCACAAAACTATTGGATATGTGGTAGAAAATACCAATACCCACAGCAGTAAAGCCCACGTTCCATTTATATGTTGCTGCATCGTGGCTGTTAGCTATGGCCACAAACAAACGTGGGCATTTGTGCCAATGCGCACGAATAAAAAACGTGGTTGTTGGGCATATTTTTTGTAGTGGAAGGTTAAATCTAATAAAAGGTTTTGTAGTGGAAGGTTAAATCTAATAAAAGGTTAAGTATCTAGAACTCAATTCATCAACAAGATAACAATATTCTATAGTCTAGACCAAGCAAACCATTTTTGTCAAATCTATTTCAACTGATGTGAATGCTAACATGCCATTCTGAGTGTTAATACAAGTAGGGATTAATCAACAAAAACACGAACGAGAGGCATGGGTTTACAGATAGTAAGACTAAAGCAATCCCACAATGAAACAAATCTATGTTCCATTCAGAAAACTTACAGAAAAATTTGCATATCCCTTATTTTTGAGAGAAGGGAAGAGAAAGCCAAAGGACGTCTGGGTTTACTCGAAATCGTCTGAATTTAGTCTTGGAGTCCCTTTTTTTTGTTTGGAATTTTAGTCTTGGAGTCCACAGAATACATGGAGATTCTTTTAGTTTTTTTTATAAGTGAGTTAGAGTTAAAGTTAAAATTAAAAGAAAACAGAATTTTTTTATTAAAATTTTATATAATTATCCATGATCAGAGATGGTTAAAAGAAAGAACACATGGTATCAAATCTATGTGGTGGGCATAAGGGTGGCAAATAAGAGTGGTCGGTAAATTTGCATCGGCGTGTTGGTGTGGGACAGCTCTTCACGAGAAATTTTTCAACACTATGGGAGGACTACGTAGCAGTACGTGGCAATATGACGTGGTCCTAAATTCCAATCAAATATTGACACATGGATTTTAATAAAGAAAAATTACATCGGCTATTTTGTCAAAAACAATTTTGGATTTGTTGTTGCTTTTTAACCCTAAACTATAAACTCTAAACCCTAGACCCTAACCCCTAACCCCTAACCCCTAAACCTTAAACCTAAACCCTAACCCCAAACCCTAATCTCTAGTCCAAACTCAACAAAGACCCATGAAGGTCATTTCACAAAAAAGAGAAAAACCTTAGCATATATTTTAGTTGTAATAAATATGTGTCAATATTTGATTGGAATGTAGGAACACGTTATACTGCCACATAGTCCTCCTGTAGCATTCAAAAATTTCTCGCTCTTCACATGTCGTGACAAAATTTTGTTCTTCACGCGGCAACGAAGCGACGCCATTGGTCTGTGTCTTTAACGCGGGTGTCCTGATGCGTTTGGCTTTTCTCCACTCGTTGGTGACGTCAGCCACGTTAGGCCTTCACGTTGATGTGGCTCAAGTCACTCTGGGTCGAATTAGCAAGTGACCTGGGTCAGTTGGTTAACCCAACATCTGACCTGGGTCATTCTAGAAAGGAGCCCATTTTCATGGGTGGAAGGAGGGAAAAAAAAACTTGGTTCACTTTGCCTAGGTGTCAAATGACCCAGGTTGAATTATTTGCAAGGGGTGGACTTTCTCTTAGGGTGTTGGTTTTGGTTGGTGGTTTTAGTTGGGTCATGGTTGGTGTCTTGTCCATGGACTATTGGTGTGATCATCGGTGTTTTCTTAGAGCAAGTCCACCCCTACCTCCAAAATATGACCTAGGCCTTCAACCACCTTAAAGGAAGACCCAACAAAAAAAAAACCAAGTCCACCCACAAACTTTTTTTAACCCAGGCCTTCATGGGGTCTTCACCTGGGTCAGACCTATGACCCAGGCCTCCATTTCTGAAGACCCAGGCCTTCGATTCCATGTCAACACGAGCCCACACAGATGATGACATAAGCCACGAGCTCAGCGTGGCCCCAACAACTGCTACTCATTATTGACGCGCTTGGCCTGTGCGTGAGAAGCACGAATGCTTCTGTCCAGTATCTTGCGTGTGCGGGCGAGTGTTTTGCTACAAACATAAGGCCCACTGCCACATGTCGACGCTCTATGGCTCATTTTAAGCTTTAATTTAAACCTAAGGTCATTAAATCTATACCTTTGGTTTAATTATTGATGTAAATCCAACGGCCTCGCAGTTATACATC
Organism: Fragaria vesca subsp. vesca; assembly: GCF_000184155.1. NCBI lineage: Eukaryota > Viridiplantae > Streptophyta > Magnoliopsida > Rosales > Rosaceae > Fragaria > Fragaria vesca. The sequence continues at coordinate 26,265,610 of NC_020492.1, read as the reverse complement.
TTGTCATCTTGTTACCATTAAAATTATAACTATTTGAAAACCAATTTTTTGTAAATAAAAAGTTCAAACGGAAAAAGGAAAAATCAAAAAGTTTCTTATACATACCAATCCTTTGTTTAACATGTCACATAAAAAAAAAAAAAATTCCTAGCCATTGAATTTTAAGTCGTGAACTAAATCAATCAATTTTAATATGTCATTTTGTTTATTTAATCATAATTTTATTAATATATAAAATTATTATTCACACTCAAAATACTTAGGGATAATGACCATTTGTACAAAAATAATTAAATCATGGTCCAGTCAAATGAAAATCTGTTTCATGAGCCAATTCCAATAAAATTAGTTAAAAAGACACTCATACCCTTAATTCTATATCTCTACCTCTCTCCTCTCTCTCTCTCTCTCTCTCTCTACATTGTCACTCGCTGGCAAGCCACGAGGAGGAGTGCGTCGTCGCCGGCAAGCCACGGAGCAGTGCGTCTTCGCCGGCAAGCCATGGAGCAGTGAATCGTCGCCGGCAAGCCACGAGGAGGAGCTCTGATCTCCAACTCCAAGCATCTTCATGCCGTCTCAGTCCAACGCGCCTTTGCCGGTGAGCCGATTTGCCTGTGGCTCGAGGAGAAGATCTGATCTCCAAGCAGCCGAGCTCCGATCTCCGATCTGCAAAACAAAGGCGTTGGCGCGCAATCGCCTATCTGTTGCTGGTTTGTTTACACAAAGCGATGTGAGCCGAGCTTGCCGATCTCCGTCTCGTCACCACGACCGCCTTGGACGGTGGACTCAGAGGCCGTGGCTTTGTTCTCGAGGTTCTGCGACGGAGATCCAGATCGTGCCTTTGCATCCCTTTGACGACAAGCTGGTTCATAGATGTTTGAACTCAATTGTGACCTCACAAATGATTATCCAGTGAAGCACCATGAACAAAATGGGAAGTTGTTTGCGAAGTTTTTATACAATTGAATTGTATAGAATTGGGTAAGTTGTTCGCGAAGTTTTATATGATGAGTGGAAATGATTATCATTTGCTAATAATGATTGAATGTCTCAGTAGGATAGATAGTGGACTACGTGATTGAATTGGGGAAGTTGTAGTGCTCTGCTTCCATTCTATATTTCTTATATAGCCTTTACCATTTGTAGGATTAATAATTTATAAAGTGTTACTGGAAGTCAGTAATCTTTTAAAGCTTCTTCTTTATTTTTTTTTTTTATATTTTTTGTTTTATAGTGTTTTGACTGATTATTATGGGTCAGTAACACGATTATTTGGGGTCAGTAACTTAATTACTGAGATCAATAATTGATTACTGGGGTCGGTAACTGATTATTAGGGATTATTGGGGGTTAGTAACTCGATTACTAGGGATCAATAACAAACTATTGGGGCCGGTAATTGATTATTGGGGGTTAGTAACTGATTATTAGGGGTCAGTAACCAAGTTATTTGGGTCAGTACCCGATTATTGGGGGTCAGTAACTGATTATTGGGGGCCAGTAACTGAGTCACTGGTGATCGGAGAAATCTGGAGGTCGGTGACCGGAGTCCGATGAGATTCCGGCCAAGTTTTCTCACTTCCATTTTCTCTCTATGCATGTTTAAGGGGTGAGGGCAAAATAATCTTAAAATAATATAGTTTAAGGAAAATGCCCATTTGGTACTAATTGTAACCATTTATTGCCCATTCCAATAACAATCTTTTCTATAAGCCCATTTGAATGAAAGTAAACTCTTTTTGTGCCCAAATGGCCAAATCTTTACTAAAGTCTTAACAAACTATATTATTTTAAAACTATTTTGCCCCCACCTCTTCAACATGAAAAGACTTGGTTGGAACCTTGGACTCTGGTCACCGGCAGCCAGACTCCGGTCACTAAAATTTCCTCGACTGCCGGACTCCGGTCATCGGAATTTCCCTAATAACCAGTTACTGACCCCCAATAACCAGCAAGTGACCAGTTAATGACCCATAGTAACCAGTTACTAACCCCCAACAACCAGTTACTGACACCTAGTAACCAGTTACTGACACCCAGTAACCAGTTGCTGACCCCCACTGACTAGTTACTGACCTCTAGTAATTGAGTTACTGACCCCCAATAACCAGTAACTGACCCCCAATAAAACTACTTTTGAACGACTTCTCCTGCCCGCCTTGAACTAGAAGAAGAATAATGCTGAGAGTACATCCCTTCTTCTCAAAGATCTGTACCTTCTTACAGCAAATGGATGCCGTTTCAAGCGCATCAGACATCACCGGTCGCGAAACCGTAAAGTTACAAGCAAATGTGAACTTGTATACAGGCCCCTGAGCTTCATTCTCTGAAACCTCTTGAATCAACATTGTAGGGTAGTCATCCACTGCTGCCTGCTCTATCAATTTTATATGAAGAAACACTTCTTTCATCTCAAACTCGGCCTGAGAATAGCTGTTCAAAAATTAATTAAATCTAAGTAAAAAAGCTCTGAAATTAACCTGAGGGGAAGAGAATCATAATGCTTGTGAAGATTATAGACGAGTTTCTCCGGTAACTGACTCCCCGGATAGAGCTGAGTAAGATTCCTCACCACGCTCCCCCACACCCCTTCCTACATCTATCGATCTTAGACGACGTCATTTGCAACTCAGTAGCTGAGTCAAGATTCAATGAGTTCTTAAGTGACGCGATTGCCTCGGAGACGTTCCTGCTCAGCCTCTACAGCTTCTTCTGCATCGCCGATGACTCCTTGACTCATCCCCTCCAATTTGTCCTCCGTCCTCATCAGCACGGCCTGCTCCACCATGTCTTCTTCGACCAGCACTTCAGCGCGGCCACCATAGCTTAGCTCAATGCAGTGAGAGAGAGAGAGAGCGAGAGAGAGAGAGAGAGAGAGAGAGAGAGAGAGAGAGAGAGAGAGAGAGAGAGAGAGAGAGAGAGAGAGAGAGAGAGAG
>NC_020492.1:26255009-26262654 GCF_000184155.1 Fragaria vesca subsp. vesca | reverse complement strand
AACCTATTTCATAACCGTAAAAATAAATCAAGTGCATAACTAATAACATTAAAAGTAGCAGACCTCTAGCACTTAAAACATAACATTAAAAAAAACAAACTTGAGTAGTAGCTTGTTTTCAAACAAGGCAATATCTAGCACAGTAGCACCTAATAGGCAAGAAGATGAACTAATATAATTATCATATCCATAATCCATCCAAACTTGTTATTCCATAATTGATCTAATATAAAATAAATAGAAAATTTACCTCTCATCTTCAAGACTCTATCTCATCATCAACTAGCTCTCTAACACAGTAGCACCCAATGTTTTAAAAAACGCGCCTCGGGCGCGCCTTGAGGCTTAAAAGGCGCGAGGCGCAGGAAAATTTCATTGTGTTTTGCAGGTTAGGCGCAGAGGCGCAAAAAACGCACCCCCAAGGCGCATAAGGCGCAAAAAAGGCACCCTAAGGCGTATAAGGCGCAAAAAACGCACCCTAAGGCGCATAAGGCGTGCGCCTAGTTGAAGCAACTGAAAACGGGGTCCATAAGCTGGGGGTCGTGCGCCTCCCTCTGTATTTTCGCCCTCCTTCCCTGCTCCCTGCTCCCGATCTCCCTCCTCCCTCTCCCTCTCCCTCTCCCTCTTCCTCTCGAACAACCCTCTCCCTCTTCCTCTCGAACACAGACACACAATCGACCACCACCAGGATTCCACCAGTTCGCGAATCGCGACCACCACAGAGGCATAGACCATCCGACCATCGACCATTCGACCATCGACCACCACCAAGATTCTGACCATCCGACCAGTTGACCACCGCCTCTTCGCTGTCGCTGTCTTCTTCCTCCTAAGCCTCGCATTGCAGTCACCAACTCACCTCTGATTTGAGGTATGCAGTATGCACCTCTTCCTCTGAATTTCTGATTCAATTGGACTGTTGTCACTTGTCAGTGTTGTGAATTGTGTTTTCTTAGTATATGATGCAACATTGTGCTCTGATTATCTAAGTATGATGATGATGGTGATGATAGGGGTGATAGTGATGGTGATGATAGTTTGGATGAAGATATCTTAATTGATGATGATGATTTTGAAGCATGAAGTTTATTTTATTATCTTTTGATCTTGCAAGACTATCTAGTGTATTTTGATCTTTCAACTTGACCCTTTGGACGTGTTTTATGTTTAGTGATTTGCTTGAATTGCATTGTTTTGAGTCCTTACTAGGAATGAATGATCATATATAATGTTGTGTTGATTGCAATATATGTGCTATATATAGGAGGAATAATGACATGAATAATTTTTTTTTTTCAAAGCTTACGCCTTGGTGAGGCTCTCGCTCCATAGTCTCGGCTACGCCTTAGCCTTTTAAAACATTGGTAGCACCTAATAGACAAGAAGATGAACTAATATAATTATCATATCCATAATCCAACCAAACTTGTTATTTCATAATTGATCTAATATAAAATGAATAGAAAATTTACCATTTTTTTTTTTGAAGTCTGAAACGCTGACGTGGCGTGTCGGGGCCGGTCAACGTGTTTGAGATGTGTCTGAAAAGTCAACTTTTTTGGACACGTATATTGCCGTGTCGGGCGCCGTGTCAGAGTGTCCGACACCCCAGAGGTGTGGAGTGTCCGTGTCACATCCCGACCCTTATATTTTACCTTATTTACTAGCTTGGTTATAATAAGAATTTTATCGTCTCCGTCATTGAGGTAATAGTTTAATTGGTCCCTAAAGGGGTTTCGGGGACGATTATATGCGGAGGATTATTCGTAGGAGAAAATTATGACGACGGTAAAAATGGTAAAATTTTAGCTAGTAAAAGGTAATTTTTATTAGGGTATTATTTGTGGAATATTAAGGGGAGTATATTGATGTGAGTTATGGAATTTTCGGATGAGTTTTGGATAGGTTTGTGAATTTCCAAAGTTTGGTATTTTTGGCGGTTATTATTGTAGAATCCGGCCGTAGGATTTAAGTCATTAATCTGTGGAATGTTGATTTAAGGCTGCCGGTATGTTCAGTGAAGTTTGAGCCATTTTGAGTTAAGAATGGCGAAGTTGGGCAATGATGAGTGTGTGGGAGGCTCACGTTTAATTTTGCCCATTGTGTTTAATTATTGGATTTTTAGTGGGAAATTAATTATATATTTGGAACAGGACGAGAGGAGGCCCGAGCAGAGGAAGCCTTGGAGCGTCATCAGGCTTAGGCCTAATTTGTGAGTGGACCTTTGTGTTAAATTGAAAAGCATGCGATGAATTAATTTGTTGATCATTTATTTCTTTCTCGGATATTTGGCAATTTTCCTCCTTTGGAGAGATCCCGAAAACGGTGGATATGTTTATAGATATTATGAGTATAGTATGTATATAAATGCTAGCTAGCCATACGTGCTTGGTCCGTCATAATGAGGTAAAATGCCATTATGGCGTGACGTGAGTGTTAGACACTAGCGTCATAGCCCTATATGAAAACTACTTTCTTTTCTGGTTTATTTAGGTTTTCATATAGGGAGTCCACACGTATATAAATACACCGTCCTCTTCGGTCATAATGAGGAAAAATACTATTATGGCGCAACGTGAGCGTTAAACGCCAACGTTGTAGCCTTGTATGAATTTCTATTTTTCTAAATTGTTTATAGGATTCATATAAGGAGTCTGACGGGTGTAAATACATACGAATATATGATTATATATAATTTAGCCTGAGAGGCTCCATTTTATTTGAGTTAGTGACTAGCCGGAGCTAGTCGTGAAATTGCCAGTTTATGAGTTGAGCGCTTTTGAGCTGCCACATGCAGTATATTTTTTTTTGGAAATTAAAATGGGGAAGCATAAATATTTTTATTAATTTATTTTTGTCCACTCACTCTAACGTTATTAAATATTTTCCCTTGGGCCCTTCGTTTTAAAATGCCTAGTCTGCAGAGTTCGGGTTGGTTCTAGTAGGAGGCGAGGCATAGTCACCCGCATTTCCACCACTTTTCACCAGTAGGTTACCTGTTTAACCTACCTGTGTTTTTCTTGCTTCCTCTAGTGTCTAGTAGCTCTGATTTTCCCTTGGGGATATTGTATAATATTATTTCGGTTGTGAGCGAAGGCATGTTGACATTTTAGAATATTTGTCAGAGGATTTATGTTATCTTTTTAGATAATTATATTTGATGTTTGGATAATGTTGTGTCGTTGTTGGTGATGGTTATATTTGGGGAGCACGTAGGCTCCAGGAGTTAAGGTGGGATTGAATTTATTGGAAGTGTTTGCAGGTTTTCTTTAGGAAGGGTTGCCCATTTTCAAGGGAGGTTATGCCGAATTTTCGGTAATATATTTCTTGGAGGTGGTCCCCGCACGACTTACTCCGGGTTTCAGGGTGAAATTCGGGGTGGGTCGTGTCAGTCCGTGCAACATAGTAGGGAGGAGTATGGGGACTTGTTATCCACCATCGAGATCTCTTACGGTTGTAATAGTTTGGTTATTATTATATATAGATTTATCTTTCTAAAAAAAAAAAAACAGTCTTTTAACTCTCTTTTAATACACATACTAGCTAGTTCAGATGTCCCCTTATCTGAATATCCACTACACCTAAAATTTCCAATATTAAGTAATGTAATAATTTATCTATCGATCTCCCGTCGGCCTTGTTCCAAATCCTGCCATAGATGTCTGCGTCTGAGCCCGACATGGTCCTAGTGTTGAGGCTACCCCATTAACCTAATTTACTTTCGTTCACAAAAACATGAAACATGAGAAAAGTGAACCAAAGAAATTGTGGACATGAAATTACGCATATAGACGAGTTTACTATTTATGTCATGCATATTTGCTCCATAATCTAACGTATCCTTTAGGCTTTAGCTATTATATATAAATCATAAATCATAAATCATTAACCTATGCATTTTCTATGGATAATTTGTTCAAAGTTCACAAACGTTTGACATTCTTACACTGACAATAATATCGAAACCATATAGGTCTGTAGGGCTTGAAGGGTTTTGTGCCGGTCTGTGCACTCTAAGTGCTCTAGGTAGACAGCGAATTCCTTACTTCGTCAAATGGTCATTACCGTCTAGTGGTAGAGTGAAACTAAGTGTCATCGGGTTATTTTTCCGGCGACAACAAAATTGAAATACTAATTTATTAGATATTAGGATGTGTAAGAAGATCGAAACCATATACATATACATATAAAGATAGAAATCACTTTCATCAGTTAAGTAAAGATGTGGGATCTGTCCTCTCAACAAGCTAGTAATTTCATTGCTGATAATTAGTTACTCTTGGTTTGCATGCTAGTAATCAACCTATCTAAACCCAGCACACACGTGTAGTGTTATCGAGAAAGCTGTCTTGCTCAGGTGAATGTTATTGAAACCTGCACGTTTTGTACGTGTATGGAAAATATAACGAAACTTGTTCATAATTGTTCAAAAGACTGATGCCTCATCCCTCATCAGAAACACCCCAATAATCTATTCTTCTCTTGTGGGACGGAGAAAGCAGCAAGTCCATTGATTTCTGAGTTTCCTATTTGTCGTTGAGAATTGTACGTTTCACATGAAAAATATTGATGAATAACGTTTCTGTTATGATACATGTTGCGGATAACTATACGACCCTACATAAGTCCATCAGTGCTAAATTATTGCATGTATCTGCATAGCTATTCTATTATTTAGCAAGGTAGCACGTACACCGCTCTTCAACTCATACAAGCCATTCATTGTAAAACTTTGGACTCAGTATTGAATTGGTGATAAAATGTCTCTTCAAATTTTAGCATCTCAACCTTCCTTCTCTCTCTCTCTCATGGCTCTCTCTACTTTCTGTTTTCTTTCTCTAAAAATTCTTCAGCCCCCACCCGCTTCCAATCCCAACACCCTCCCCAGATCTAATTAGCTCTGTTTCTCAGCTTATACTCTCTCCCCAGATTATAGCCCTCAATTCCTCCATACCCATAACCCTCGTCTCTACCCGATTTGATTGTGGTAGCACTTTTTCTTTCTCTCTCCAAATTTGGAGCTTTCTCTTCCCTCTTGTGGAAGTTGTCTTTAGTTTTCTGGAAAGATGAGCAACCATGACAGCCTAGCCTCACGGTTAGAGGATTCGGTTTGTCTAGATGAAGTTGAGAACGGGGTGACGTTGTTGGGTGCCCTTATTGCTGATGTGGTTCCGAACATTGGAGGAATCAAGGGTTCACTCAGGACATCTTGGAAGGAGATTGGCAATTTCAAGCTTGTCCATCTGCACAGAAACATCTTTTCCATCAAGGTAAGCCGAGAGGGGGCTTCTCTGTTGCTAAATGGGGGCCCTTGGCATGTTGACAACATGCGTTTCAACGTGGTTGAATGGCTTCCGCAGCTCACTGTCCATGATGTTCACTTCAATATGGTGTGGTACTGGGTTCAAATCCGGGGCCTCACGAAGGAGAAGATGAATTCTAGGAACGCCAAGTTGATTGGGGCGGAGTTTGGGAAGGTCCTTGAAGTGGAGGATCTAGATGAAGATGATGCAGTTCTACGTGGATACTTAAGGGTAAAGGTGCTTCTAGACTCCCGAAATCCCTCCCCACCGGTTTTTGGCTTCCATTGAATGAGTTTACAAGAACAAGAGTGGAGTATGCTTATGAGGGGCTCTGTGACTTCTGCTACACTTGCGGCAGGCTCGGCCACCATATGGACTCGTGCAGTGATCGAAGATTACTCAGCCCGAAAGGAGATGGACTGTCAGGACCCATCCCGAATTTCATCCTGAAACTCGAAGTAAATACTGCCACTACTGGATTACGGCTCTTAGCCGACTGAAAATTTCCGTCTGTTAAGAAACATATTCCATCTACTAAGATCCTAGCCGACGGATTAAGTTCCTAGCCAAGACAATAGCCGACGGAAAATCCGTCGACTAAGATCCGTCGGCTAACAGTCGTCTGCTAAGACAATAGCCGATGGAAACATATATTTCCGTCGACTAAGAGATATCTTAATCGACGGATCTTAGTCGACGACTATTCCGTCGACTAAGTTATTGTTTCCTAAACGACGGAAACAATCCGTCGGGTATATTTCCGTCGACTAACATTTACCTAAACAACAAAAACCTGGCTTCTTTACAGACGAAATATTCCGTCGGCTAGGATGTAAGTTTCTTAGACGACGGAAAATTCCTGTCGGTTAAGATCTAGCCGACGATATGGTCCTGGTTCTGTTCCTTCATAGCCGATGGAAAATATATTTTTCCGTCGGTAATGATTGTCTAATACCGACTGAAAGGAGACTTTTTCGTCGACTAAGAAGGTCAGCGGTCGGTCGTTATGCACTCTTAGCTGACAAAAAATTATTTTCCGTCGGTAAGGTTTGTACCCTTTCCGACGGATTTTCAATTTTCCGTCGACTAAGGTGATCAGAATTATTTTTTTTTCACAAATTATTATTTGTTTTGGTTTTTAATTTTGTTACCGATAAAATAGATATTTATTTCGGTTGTTCTAGAAATAATTATATTAAAACTAAATATATAGATCAAATCATTAATAATATAAAAATTATGCATTAATAATTAAAATTGTGTTCATACAAACTAAAATTCGACTAATAGAGGTTCAAAAACTGATCCTCATCAACAAATGCCGGACACGACTGAGTAGGAAGTGGAGGTGGAGACGACTGAGTAGGAGGAGGAATCAAAGATGACTGAGGAGGAGGAGGAGGACCCGGAGAAGAATGAGGAGGAGCCGGACCTTCAGGTTCCAAACCTAAGCGAGAGAAGATCTTGTCACATCCCGACCCTTATATTTTTACCTTATTTACTAGCGTGATTATAATAAGAATTTTACCGTCTCGATCATTGAATTAATAGTTAATTGGTTCCTAGAGGGGTTTCGGGGATGATTATGTGCGGAGGATTATTCGTATGAGGAAAATACGACGACGGTAAAAATAGTAATTTTAGCTAGTAAAAGGTAATTTTTATTCGGGTATTATTTTTTCGGGGTGTTTTATTTTAGAATTGGGTAGTATATAGGTGATGGACCGGTTTGGGGTGTGAGGCCCAAACCCATTCTCTTTTTCCTCCCGATTTTCTCTCCTTACCCGCTCCCGCACCCGAGCCCTCCCGCTGCCGGATTTCCGACTGCCAGACCGCCGCCGTCCGGCCGCCCCAGACCGCCGCACCGGTCCCAATCGAACGGCCTCCAACCCAGCTTCCATTCTAGGCTGGTAGCAGCCCCCCCTAGCGCCGCCGTGAGAGAGCGGTGCCGCCCGAAAGGATAGGCTGCCCCGAACTTCCGGTCGCCGGAACTCCCTCCTCCGGCCACCAATCCGGGCAAGCTTGGTACGGTTTTGTAGCCCTCCTCCCGTGCAGCAACCCCTCCAAGCAGCTCCCTCCCTGTTGAGCTAGGTAAGGAGAAATGTGGAGTTGAAATTTCTAGGGCTTTTAAGTTGTTTTCGTTCGATTAGCCTAGTTAGGCTTGGAATTGGGTGATGTGTTGGTCATGAAAGTTGTAGAGCATGATGAGAGGATTATTCTGTCAAAATTTCATAGGTTTTGGAGGTCGCCGGAATTGGCCTTCGGCCGCCGCCGGTTAGGAGATTTTTAGGGTTTTAAGTGTGGAATATTAAGAGGAGTATATTGATGTGATTTATGGAATT
>NC_020492.1:26242445-26250924 GCF_000184155.1 Fragaria vesca subsp. vesca | reverse complement strand
ACGTGAGCGTTGGACGCGAGCGTAGTAGCCCTATATAGAACCATGAATTTATATAGGGAGTATGGACGAGTGTAAATACATACATATATTATAGAGTCTGAGAGGCTCGATATTTATGGATAAAGTTTATCGCTTGCGGCATGCATTCGATTTTCCTTAGAAATTAATTTGGGGAAACATAAATATTTTATTTATTATTTTATTTTTGTCCACTCACTCTAACGTTATTAAATGTTTTCCCTTGGGCCCTTCGTTTTAAATTGCCCAGTCTGCAGAGTTCGGGTTGGATCTAGTAGGAGACGAGGCATAGTCACCCGCATTTCTGCCAGTTTTCGTCAGTAGGTTACCTGTTCAACCTACTCGTGTTTTCTTTCTTCCGCTTGTGTTTAGTAGCTCTAAATACTTTGGGATTATTGTATATTATGTGTAGAATTTCTGAAGGATGATTATGTGATGTTCGGAAGTGTTGAATTAAGAGTGTAATATGAAATTTTCGAGTTAGGGTTGTCCATCTGCAAGGGAGATTTGCTTAATCTTTTCAGTAAATTTTCCTTGGAGGTGGTCCCCGCACGACTTACTCCGGGTTTCAGGGTGAAATTTGGGGTGGGTCGTGTCAAGATCTGGTCCATCCGTGAGTTAACACTAGTGTACTGATTACGGTACCACGCAGACTCGGCCTCAGCCAGCTCAGTCCGCTCCTTATACTCACGAACCTCTCGTTTAAGGCGTTCAATCCTTTCCTTGTCTTGATTTGGAGGAGCACGACTCTGCAAGGTCGAACCGGACGAGGACTGGCTCAAGTCTCGCTCACCTGCTCGTCCCATCTCTCGTATCTCCTTCCCTTTGCGCTTGTCCAACACAACATCCAACACATCAATTTGTTGTGTTTGAATGATTTCCATCATTTCCTCCTCTGTAGCTTCCGGATTTATCTTCTTCAAGTCTGTCTTTCGGCTTTCGACCTCCGCAAGCATCTTCTCCTGCATAAACAAAACACCGAGGAATACACCAACCACATAATTCAACAACAATTACACCAACACCAACACCAACATAATTCTTAATTAATACTAAGTATCAAAATCAAAGAGACATAATTAAATAAATAATTAAAGGAAATACACTTGCGTATTTCTATAAACAAATATTTGGGCATGAAATACACCCTAATTTTCGAAGGATATATTTTCAAAAATTTGGGCATGATATATCTTAAAATCTTATTATCCCAAAACCTACTCAACAACTTCCAAACTATAAACAAATACTGGAAAAATAAATGTGAACAAACTCAACAACTGTGTTAAACATTATATCTCCTTAATTACATCAACTTCAAAAGTCTAGTAATAATAACGTCGCTTACATGAGCTTAAAGACAACTTATCAAAATATACAAAATAATTGTACATGGTCTAAAACCCAGCTCCTAAGCCACCTCCTTGACCCTGCTGATTATCACCTGCAGGTCTTAACCCCTACACCAAAAATTAGTGCACCGGGTTGTAAACAACAAACCCGGTAAGCTAAGAAGCCTGTATGAGTAACTCTCAAAAAAAAAAATTTCAACCCAACATCACACAAAATAAAACCGGAACTTCTTGCTTAACACTTAGTTCAGGAATTGCCTCAACAATAAAATTCAAAGAGAGAAATTGAGAAAACATAACAATTCACAAAACAATCAATCATAAGAGAATCATGCAAATAAAGATAGTTTAGGAATTTCACTAAAAAATCACACAAATAAGAATTGAAGAATCTCCTGCATTAAGCATAGTTCAAGAGATACTCAAAACAAGTTAAATGACAACAATTAAGAAGAAAGTTAAAACCACATTTTCAACACTTTCACAAATAACATGTACCCATGAGTCCCAGATATTAATAAATACCTTTCATGACCTACAACAACAATTTGTGCACCCATGGGTCCCAGATACCATAAGGTATCTCCCATGACCTACATCGACAAACGGACTAGAGCTCTATTCCTAACCGTAACCAATCACCCGGTCAAAGGCTTGGAACCCAGTTTGACTGTCTAATATCACATCACAAAATAATAATAGCGTCATAACCGTAACCAATCATCCGATTAAAGGCTTGGAACCCAGTTTGACTATCTACACAACAATTCATAAAAGAGTAGAATCATCATAACCGCAACCAATCACCCGATTAAACGCTTGGAACCCGGTTTGACTATCTAAACCACAATTCACAATATAACAAAATCATCATCAATCAACACAAGGAGCACATCATAAAATTATATCCTTCCACATAGATATATTTATATGCACAAGACATAGTTATTCCCATAAGGATAATCTATCATTAACTAAAAAAAAAAATTAATGATCACATGATCCTTAAAAATAATCATATAATAGGAAAACTTGTTTTATCTTACCTATGAGCCGTTGGCGATCAAGCTCATATATTTTAAAACAACCAAAATAAAATTTTTAAATTATAATCATAATAATCATATTCATCATCCAAAATCATCATCACTTTATCATCATCTCCATCATTATCATAATAATCATTATCGTCAACACAATAATTATCATAATCATCATTAATAATCATCAACACTTTTTTCATCAATAATTTGGTCCCAAGTGAACCTTGGTGAGATGTTACTCACCTTTAACTCCCGCTGCGTCTTCAGATACCACAAGAACAAACACAACACCAACTTCACCAATCACCTAAATAGCACAAAGTCAACTTAGCGACCAACTAAACAAGTGATTATCATTCACATTAACTAGTTGCGACTATGACATTTCACTCTTGGACCTTGACCCTAACTTAACCCAAAGACTTGTCCCTTGAGAACAAGCTTTCACCGAGACCTCTCAAGATCACAAAATAGTTGACACACACCATGTCATATCTACAACTACAATCTCCTAGATTTCCTGAAGATCACTAATGAGAGGACAAAAGGTCGAGACCAAAAGAAGGTCACTCACCCAAGAATAAACACTGAAACAAATCAGGAAATCAAACCCTCCAATTCCAAACTTTATGAAAACATAGATATGAGAAACTCAAAATCTCAAGGCCAATCTCGGAAAGAATATATCGCACACAATAACAAACCTAGAAAAAATAAATGTCAAATGATACATGAGATAGAGAAAGTCACTAACCGACCAAAATCGATTCATAAGCAAGATATCAATAGCAAGATACTCAATTTCCAGAAGATTAAATAAGGGAAAACCAAAGCAAATCAATAAAGCAGTCACTCACAACACAACTAGCTAACACAGCAATTAACCCAATCACACTGCTCGGCTACGCGTGGGTTCCACACACCACCCCAGACCTCACCCTATTGACACTCTAAGCAACCCAAAACGACGATCAAGTGAACTAAGCATCTTTCATACATGCTGCCAAGCTTGATTCGACCGGAAGTGCCTTGAAACACCACCACAAACCCAAGTTTTCAAAACTGCAAATCCAGGGTTCAAAACTCAATTTCGTGATCCAGTCTAAACCCTACCACAACTAGAAGAAGGAAAGAGACCTACTCACCCAAGGTCGTCGCTCGTTGCCGTCGAAATCAACGGTTGCAGGCAAGGGCAGCGTCGCTTGCTCCGCCACACCGGTTCGAAATGGAGACACCCACAAGGACTGCTAGCTTCACAAAGGAACGGTGACTGCACTGGCTTAGTCTCGCCATCGTACGTCGTCGGAGGAGAGGGCAGCGACCGGAAGTGCAGTGGCTTTCGAGCCCAGCTGCGCCGTCGTCGATGGCTGTCAAGGTCAAAGGCTGACTCGGCTGGGTAGGTGAGGACGAGACCAATCTAACGAGACCGGTGGCGGCCAAAATGATGGCCGGACGTCCAACTTCTTCTCCGGCGAAAATGGGGTAGCCCGTGCGTCTCGGGGAGGAGGAGAGAGAAAGAAAGTTAAGTTTCTGAATTTAGGGTTTCCACCCCAAAACTTTTCTATTTATCCTAAAAACTCCCGAAAAGCCACAACTTTGTACGAAGTCCGTGTTACGTGTGCCACGTGTCTATGAACTCGTATCGTCGTGCTCTACAACTTTCGTGAAGGAAGTTTCTTGAGAAACCCAATAAATAAAAAGTCAACTAAAAAGTCAACTAAATAAAAATAGTAGAAACTAGTATCTAAAATTCCGGGGTATTACATTCTACCCCCCTTAAAAAAAATCGCGAAATTAAAAACAGTCGAATTCTAAAACCGCCAAAAAAATTTAGTCGACGGAAATATGTAATTCGTCGGCTAAGATGTTCCTAGTCGACTGAAAGTTCAGTTTCCGTCGGCTAGGAAAATAAATTCTTGTCAATTTCTTTCTTATTTGCTATGACTTCCCGATCTATAATTCCTAATTAAAATTCATGACCAAATCTGCAACAAGAATAGTAATAATAATAAAGGCCGTGAACATTTGACGCAAAGTGTTTCGATCGATCGATATATGAAAATGTATTGTTAATACATCGATCTCTGAAGTTATGCAAATTCATAATAAACCGATGAAAGAATATAATATATCCCCAAATTAAGATTTAATCATACTCATCTTCATAATCTTGGTCTTCGGGATCATCATCCTCCTCGAATTCCTCTGAATCCTCATCTTCTTCATCCTTGTATTCGTCATTTTCTTCAGGTTCGGGCATAGTAACTTCAATGTAACCTGTAATGGCCGGAACGTGTTGGTCGTTGACGCGAATGTCCACGTCATTGGGAATTACAGGTGGAGTTTCCTCTTGATATGGTTCGTTCGGTACAGAGCTCGGTTCCGTACCCTCATCCACTCCCAATGTAGCTGCACTCCATATATTCCTATGTGACATTACCTGCACCACTTTCCAACCCTCACCCATAGCCGGATCATCAAGATAAAAGACTTGTTGTGCCATGGAGGCAAAAACAAACGGCTCATTCTCATACCATGAAGTGTTTGT
Source organism: Fragaria vesca subsp. vesca (assembly GCF_000184155.1). NCBI lineage: Eukaryota > Viridiplantae > Streptophyta > Magnoliopsida > Rosales > Rosaceae > Fragaria > Fragaria vesca. The sequence goes on along the minus strand of NC_020492.1, from coordinate 26,245,963 downwards.
GTTCACTGATAACAAACCATGGTCTGTAACCGTACTCCTGCAAACATTTGGGTTAGTATTGAACCATTTGCACTTGAACAACACGACCAGCATACGGTTCCCGTAGATTAGTTCGATAACGCTGATAAGCACTTCGTAGTAGTTGTGAGACTTGCCCTCGACCATGACTCCATTGTTTTGGGTGATGCGACCATCATCTCGTTCTGATGTCATAAACTTAACCCAGTTAACAAAACATCCCGTATGTGCTCTGTGCTTTAGCGGTCCGCCAGCCAAATAGTGCAGCTCGGGGTCGTAAAATTCACGTTGGTTCTGTTGAATATGCATCATCTGCAAAATAACGCAATTTAGTCAAACAAAATGATGAGAAATAAATTAAAATTATAAGCAACTTGAGAAGAACGTACCCAAATTGGGAAGTAGTCAGGAAAATCTCTCTTGTGAATGGCTTCATTCCCATTTTGCCTGCTCAAATGTTTCTCCAGATAATCCTCCAATTCATCGCAATGTTGAAGGACGCACCAATGAGCCTCCTTCAATTCTTCACGACTCAATCTGTATTCCCTACCTAGCCTGCCATACGGTTGTACTTCGTTAGAAACAACTGATAAATGGAATTGATTTCCCCCTCCTGAAGATTCCCCTCCCGTGTGTTCATCATTAAGATATGTGTTGTAGAAGGTTACACACTCACTAGAAATGTAAGCCGCCGTGATCGAACCTTCAGGGAAACGTTTGTTCCTGTTCGTCTTCTTGTAATCTCCAAGTTGCCTGCAAAATAAAGAGTTATTGTAAAAATTCATGTTATGTAAGACTTTATTGAAAAAAGTATAGACTGCATATACATACCTCTCGTTTGGATAACACTAGGTATATTGTACCGGACCCGTAAGCAACACTTGTTCAGAAAGGTGGAGCATGAGGTGGAGCATGATGCTAAAGAAAGTGGGGGGGGGGGAAGATCCTCTCCAGCTTGCACATGATGTACACAATATCGTCTTGCAATGACCGGACCTCTGACTTTTTTAGCTCTTTAGCACATAACCTCTGAAAGAAGTTGGACAAAGCCACCAACGTGTCAACCACATCACTCTGCAAATACGGGCGAATGACCACAGGAAGAAGACGTTGCAGCAGAACATGACAGTCATGGGTCTTCAACCCGATAATCTTATTTTCCCCCATCTTAATACATCAAGCTATATTTTCGGCATACCCACTAGGATACTTAACCTCACGAAGCCACTTAAATATCTCCGACCTGTTATTAGGAACCACCGTGTAGCCTGCTTGAGGCATTACATGTTTGCCGGTCTTTTTGTTCAGCTTTATCCATAGCTTTCGACGTATACCCATCTTTTGAAGGTCAGCACGAGCTTTGACGGTGTCTTTGGTCTTGTCTTTGATGTCTAGAATTGTTCCAAGGATGTTGTCACAAACATTCTTCTCTATGTGCATGACGTCTAAGTTGTGTCTGATCATCAACGTCGACCAGTAAGGCAACTTAAAGAATGAACTCTTGTGCGTCCAATACTTAAACTCTTTAGGGGTGGGAGGATTTTGGTCGTTTACATACCTAGCGCTGCTCAAAATTCCAAACCAGTGCTGGTTCAGCATATCCAGAATCCATTGACCAGACCTCCCTTCGGGTTTTCGGGCCATGCTCAACAGTCCCATCAAATGCTTGTGCATCGTACCGCCACGGGTGATCTGGTGGAAGCCATCTACGGGATCCTAAGTAAACAACTTTGTGGGCATGATGACTGGAATTGACCTCGTCTATACATACAGGGCACGCTTGTATCCATGGGTAGTTTGACCAGACATCATCCCGTAAGCAGGAAAATCATTGACGGTAAAAAGAATCGCTGCTCTCATGAAGAAGTAAGTCTTACTATACCTGTCAAAAGTATGGATTCCATTTTCATATAATTGCAGGAGCTCGTTGATTAATGGCCTCATGTACACATCTAAGCACTTTCCTAGAGAATACTTGCCTGGAACTAACAGAGTAAGAAAATTATACTCCGTCCTCATGCACATGTTTGGAGGCAAGTTAAGCGGAAATGCTATCACAGGCCATATACTGTAAGAGTTATTCATGTCTCCAGTAGGATTGAATCCGTCTGTTGCTAGTCCAAGTCTGACATTTCGACATTCAGAGGCAAAATCAGGAAATGAATGGTCAAAGTGATTCTAAGCCTCCCCGTCTGCAGGGTGTGTGAGATTATCCGGATCTACCCTAGGCCTGTCCGGCCCCTGCTGGTGCCTTTCGTGGTGCCATCTCATATGCTTGGACGTATGTGAAGACATGTAGAGACGTTGTAGACGAGGACCCAATGGGAAATAGCGAAGAACCTTCCTAGGAATGAGGTCTGTCTGTCTAGAACGAGCGTGTGGTTCATACCTCGGCTCATAGCAGTGTGGGCACTCGAATGCGTCCTTATAACCTTTATAGTACAGGATGCAGTTATTGACGCATGCATCTATCTTGATGTACTCAAGACCGAACTCACTCAAGATGCTTTTGACCTTGTCTTAATTTTCCGGACAGTTGTCAGGAAGCAACTCCTTCAGAAGTGCAACGTCATCGTTAAAACAAGCAACGGTCTTGTTCCTCTTCTTTTGATACTCATCTGCTTCATGACAGTTTCCAACACAGTATGCTCACTTTCGGGGTACAACGGTGTCTGTGCTTGCCGTATAAGCCTGTTATAACTATCATAGGCGCTACTGCCGACCTGGGAGACATCAGGGAAGGTTGTATTGCTATTGTCCTGTGGAACACTTCCATCGTATGCTGAGGCAGACAAAAATGCATCGTTTAAGAAATTCATCACACCAGGGTCCCTGAAATTGGCACTAGAGGAAGACTCGCCCTGGTTACGTTGTGCTTGAATATCTATAAGTGTGGGCATATGTTCACTTGCTTCGCCGTGCCATGTCCAAGTGGTATAACTAGGACAAATACCGTATTGTGACAGGTGAACATACATGTCCTCAAAAGATACAGAATTGGCAGATCTGTTGCGACATTTTCCGCATGGACAAATGTGGAAAAGTTGTCCAGGAGAAGTCTTACCACGGACAAACTCGATAAATTCAAAAATTCCTCTCATGTATCGCGGATGCCCTCTATGTAACTGCATCCAGCTCCTGTCGGTCATGTTGTAATAACCTGTAATAAAAGGGGAAACAAAAAATCTAACTATAAAAGTACTGCTCGTGTAAACAACGGTACATATTCACCACAAAAACATAATGTGACGAAAATAACTGATTTAAACAAAAACATCATCAAATCAAATTCTTGATTTAAGACCATATATATATGCATGAAAATATCGATATCATCACGAAAATAAATGATTAAATATAGAGTAAATTTCAGTTTACTCTCCTGAATTTTAGGTCTAAAATTAGTCCGATACCTCATCTTTTTTTTTAATCAGTTTCATCCCTAAACTTTCAAAATGACATCAATCTCGACCAAAATAACTAAAATAGCCCTTGGTAAT
>NC_020492.1:26225768-26242417 GCF_000184155.1 Fragaria vesca subsp. vesca | reverse complement strand
GAGAGAGAGAGAGGGTAAAAAATTAAGGTAAAAAGATTAACAAGGGCTATTTTAGTCATTTTGGTCGAGATTGATGTCATTTTGAAAGTTTAGGGATAAAACTGATTAAAAAAAAGATAAGGTATCGGACTAATTTTAGACCTAAAGTTCAAGGGAGTAAACTGAAATTTATTCTTAAATATATCTAAGCACAAACTGAAAATAAAAAATTTAATGTAAGCATAAACAAAATGAAATATATATATGATCTCAAACACAAATTTAATATAATCGATCATAAACGAAAATATTATCACGAAAATAAATATTGTTTTAATATATCACCATGAAAATATCATCATCAAAATATCGATCATTTAATACACATGATGATTTACATAAAAAAAGATAATGAATACATTAATCACATACATAATATATATATATATATATATATATTTATATATACCTATACATACATTGATTTAATAAACATCATCATTTTCTACAACATAAATAATATAATCTATATATACATATATGATTTGCATAAAGAAAATTAATATATACAATCAACAAATTAAAAATTACACACACATATATATACATCCATATATATATATATACACACACTATACGTATACATGCATATATATATATATAATCAATAATCCACACACAATTAATATATATAGAATATATTAATCAAACCATATATAATTAATCGTATATATGTATATATATACACACACACAAACACACAATAAAAATACAAATTAAACGAATATAGCCGGAGAGTTCGCCGGAAAATATGACCGGTGAACTGAATTCCGTTGAAAATGTATAACAAAGGTTGAAGAATATGTACCAACGATCAAAATGCTAGCTAGATTAGTTACTTGAACTTCAATTCATGACGAGAGGTGTTTCGGCGACGTCGGGGAGGTGTTTTATTTAGAGCAGGTGATAGAGGAGGAGGTTTTTGCAGAAATGATGCATTCTATGTCGAGCGGGTTTGAAAATTGAGCGGAAGATTCCTTCTGCGCGTTGTCAGAGAATAATTCAGCTTTATCTTCTTAACCGACTGATTTTTCAGTCGACTAAGTAAGCCTAAGTTGACGGAAAATGTTTCCGTTGACTGAAAACATCCTAGCCGACGAATACTTACCGCCATGAATTATCCGTCAACTAAGATCCACTTAGCCGACGGAAATTCCAGTCCAAATTTTTTGGTCGGATAAGAAAATCATAGCCGACGGATCGGTTCACCTTTCCTACGAAAGTAGGTTCGTTGGCTAAGAAAATCTTAGCCGATTGAATTTAATTTTTCCATCGGCTAAGATCCATAAGCCACTAGTGTGCAGGGACCACTTCCAAAGAAAGTTTATCGAAAATTCGGCATAACCTCACTTGAAAATAGACAACCCTTACTAATATTACCTGCAAACACTTCTGAAAATCTAAATCCAACCTTAAACTCCTGGAGCCTTTGTGCTCCTCAAATCACAACATCTCCCAATCTATTTACTAACTTTAATAAGCATAGACCCACCACCGACAATCACATTTCAGAGCAACTCTATTTGAGAGGAAAAGAACTAGAAATATAAAAATGAGCGGAAGCTATACTATTGACTATGCCTCTTCTCCAGGTACGCTTGATCTCAACTATGCTAACCTGCATACTGGGCATTTTTAAAAAGAAGGGCCTAGGGGAAAACATTTAAAAACGTTAGAGTGAGTGGACAAAAATAAATTAACAAATATTTATGCATTCCCAAATTGAATTTCATAGAAAATATACTGCATGCGGCAGCTCAAAAGCTTTCAACTCGATCATCGATTGGCAATTACATGACTAGCTCCGGCTAGTCTCCAAACTTCACAAAATAAAGCCTCTCAGGGTAAATTATATATAAATATATATATATATATAAGTGTATGTATTTATACTCGTCATACTCTTTGTACGAATTCTATGAAGGAATAAGAAAAATAGAAATTCATATAACGCTACTACGTTTGCGTCTAACGCTCCATGTCACACCATAATGGATTTTTATCTCATTATGACGGAAAAGCACGAATGTATATACGTGTGGACTCCCTATATGAAAACCTATATGAACCAGATAAAAAGTAGTTTTCATATAGGGCTATGACGCTTGTGTCTAACACTCACGTCACGCCATAATGAAATTTTACCTCATTATGACGGACCAAGCACGTATGGCTAGCTAGCATTTATATACTACCCACATAAACATCCAATATACATAACCACCGAAAATTTCATTTTCGGGAACTCTCCAAATGAGAAAAATTGTCAAATATCTAAGAAAGAAATAAATCTCAGCAAAAGAAATAAATGATCAACAAAATAATTCATCGTATGCTTTTCAATTAAAACAAAGGTCCACTCACAGTATTAGGCCTAAGCCTTCGAATGCTCAGAATACTCCTCGAGCGCTGCCTCCAACTAATCACACTCTCTAGTCAATCCCACGTCTGACGATAAACAAAAGAATAAATTGGTCAGACCGGACTCCAATGATAATTAACGATTCGACTTCTTCCTAGTTTGACTCGGTTTATTGAGTTGATCAGGATTGACCAAGTTTGACCAATGGATTTATGGTTAGTCAACTAACGATGTTTCGACAATTCCAGTTTAACCTTCGACTTAATAATTCAGGTTACCTTGAATACTCTTAACCAACCAATTCAATTCCAACAACCATTTTTAATAATTCAATTATTTGCTTCACCTGAAATCATTTAGTTCTTAAATAAGAACAAACCTTTCACTAACTCCATTCCTCATTTATCCAATTTTCTTAATCTGAGAAATTGACGATCACAACACAAATACAACTGATTTTTCATCCATACAATCCTCATTCATTTCCTCTCTACACAACTTCTCACCATAAATCACTAAGGGCACCCAAAAATGGGTTTCCATAAATAGAGAGTTTCCCATAATAGAAATTTTCTCAATATGGCAGGTTTTCCTAAACTGTAAACTACAACTTAAACGAAAAAGGAAAGTTGCCAGCTACCTTCACGTATTTTGTTGGAACTGCTGCATTGCCGGAATCCGGCGACTGACCGGAATACCCAGCCGGATTCCGGCCACTTGTCGGAAATTTTGCCATAGTCTCCTTATATTCTCCAACTTCCAAGTTATCGACAAACAACAACCAAAAACAAATGAAATCAGCCTCAATTCACCAACACAAAAATCCACAATCTATCTCAAAGCCCCAAAAACTAAACTTACCTTAAATCTATTCCAAAACCAAAGAACTCAGCAGCTCCTCCCTACTTGAAATCGACATGTAATCCCTCTGCCACGATGCCGCACCACAGCAGTTGTTCCCAAGCTTCCCAACTCTATGCCTCAACTTCGCCAAGGATGCAAAACGCTCGCCAGAGCCCATGGTGACCACTAGAACACGAAGAACACAGTCGCCGGAAAAGAAGCTCAAGAAACCCAGAAACACAGAAGGGGATTTCTGAGTTAGGTCTCGATTTGAAGGAAATAAAGCACTAGACTGTGCAGAAGGAAGAGAGGAGGAAGGGACTCACCGTCGCTAGGTTGATCGGTGACCGGAGCCCAAGCCCTCGCCGAAAAACAGTAAAGGACAATCACCGTCCTCCTCCATCGATCTCCTCCAAAAGTGGATGTCTTCCGGATTAAAGGGCTGGGCTGAGTTGAGGAGGAGGAGAGGATCACTTCGGTGGCGGTCTCGCCGTCCGGTGCTGCTAGAATTGTTGTTGCTCAACGGTGGGGAGAGAGAGAGAGAGAGAGAGAGTCGAGGAGAGACGAGAGAGAGGAGGGATGGGTCAACGCTCGAAAATGGGCTTTTGATCAACTCAACCTCTTCTCTTCCTTTTACCCTTAAACTAATGGTCTAGATCAAAACTCTAGATGATCTAACAGCCCAAATTAAAAGTTATATCCTAATTTCAGAAAAATAGATTTCTTTTACCTACCTTCAATAAATCGTAGAAACTAGCTTGAAGCTCCGAAAAAAAAAATCCGAGGACATTAGTGAACTTGTATTGTCGCGTGCTACAATATCAGGGCTTTAAAAGAAGAATTTAACATTTTGAGAAAAACTCGAAAATAAACTCGATTGTTAAATCACCAAATTACCGAACACTGTTAAATTCCTAAATAACTCGAAGAATACCCAGTAAATGGGTAAAATTGGGTCCGGGGTGTTACATGGACAGAATCCGGAGACTGAGTGGTACAGTCCATGGATGCGGAGGAAGTCCCTTCTTTCCAAGCCGCAATCTTGGCTCAATCGTCCGGCAAGGGTTCATCGGCGAAAGCCGAGTTCTAGGAGAACGGTGGGATGCGGCGATCCATATTCAAACCATCTCAGGCATAGTCGCCACAACTCTGACGTCGGAATCAGGCCATCTGTGTCACATCCGATGCCTCGGGTTTCAAACTCTGAAGATGCTGTTAGTAACGTTCAAATTTCAAATTTCTTGACCAGCCCCGAGACGCTCCCAGGTTCAAGTCGCTATCTATTATCTGCTCCTGAGACAAACTCCAAAGTGATTCCTTTTCCTAGTCCTAATTAGCTCAAGGTCGCAATCACAACTGCCAAAGTTCATGAGGGTTGGAGCAGCAGAGTCACGGAGCTGAAGAGTTTGGGTCTTTTTCTCGGGACCATTTCTGATTTATCTAGGCCTAGCCCAAGGCCTAATCCTATACCACCCCTCCCTAGAGACCCAACAAAAGGCAAAGGCCCAGCCCTCCCGTCAATCCGGATTGAAGCCTTCCCTCATTCAGAACGACAATCACCAAATCAACACACTTTTCATTCCAAACCCAGAAATGCCTCTGTCACCCCTTCCATCTCTCTCCCGTCCTCCTCGGACGAGGATATTTCTCCAATTGTCCAATCTCAGTCTACTCACATGGCCACTTGATCTAGGGGATGAGGTCGAGGAAATCGGAGGGGGGGAGGGGTAGTTTCTCTAGAGGTGGTAGATCTGTTCCAAGCTCTTCAATCCGTGGGAGAGGTTCAGTTGGAGGTCGGGGCCATGGAAGAAGGGCTTCAGAGTATCCAGGTACTGATTTCAATTTTGAAAATTTTCATGATGTTACTGTTGAATTTCTTGAGGATTCTTCGGAGCTAAATTCGAGGATACTTTCTTTTGGTCTGGAGTTGGATTCCGACTCACACTTTAATGGCGGTGGTGGCTGGCCTACAGCCACAAGGGATCAATGAGTCAAACCATGGCGTGGAACTGTCAAGGTCTTGGACGGGCCTTGACAGTTCAGAAGCTAGGGGAGATGATATGCTCCCATTCTCCGTCCGTGGTGTTCTTATCTGAAACTAAGCAACCAAGTTACCGAGTTAACAATCTTCGACGTCAGATGAAGTATTACAAGCGGTATAACAATTGATCCCTCTTTAAATGGTGCGGGTGGTCTAGCTTTGTGGTGGAGGCCTGAGGTCTCGATCGATATAATTTATAAGGACAGAAATCTCATTGATACTCTCATTGTCTTCACCAATCTAAATTCTACCATCAGAGTCACCTTTTTCTATGGTCCTCCATACCCTGAAGACAAAGAAGCTTTCTGGTCATCTCTTTCCTGCCTGGATGTTTCTAATTCAATCCCTTGGATTTGTCTCGGGGATTTTAATGAAATTGTCTCAAATGATGAGAAGGAGGGGGGCATTCCTTGGCACTGGAACCGCCCGAGATATCTCAGAGATTTCATGGATAAGTTTGCTCTCATTGACCTGAAGTTCATAGGGCCGAAGCTCACCTGGGAAAGCAGGAGGGAAAATGTGGATGAGGTGACAAAGGAAAGGTTGGATAGAGTAATAGGTAATGACTGTTGGCTTTGTTCTTGGCCGGAGGCGAGGGTGATTCATGAACCAAGGGTGGGTTCAGACCACTGTCCCCTCATTCTTTATGCACAGGCCCGTGTTTGTAAAGGCCCCAATTTGTTCCATTTCGAAGCAGGTTGGGCTGAGGACCCGAAATGCGAGGAAGTGATCAAGTCCTCTTGGGTTTCTGACTCTCTCTTGGAACCCTTCTCTCTGTGGGACTCAAATTTACGGGCTTGTCGCACTAGTCTTTTGACTTGGAGTAAGTTGAAATTTCCAAATAGTAGTGCAGAGATCAAAGCTTTATCGTGGGAGTTGCAAGGCTTGCAAGAGGGTAAGTCTTTTCCTCTTTTGATTGCTAGAGAAAAGGTGATCCTTTCACACTTGGAAAGAGCATGGAAGAGAGAAGAGTGCTTCTGGAAGCAGAGATCTAGAATCAAGTGGTTATGTGAAGGAGATAGAAACACAAAGTTTTTTCACCTTACCACTCAACAGAAGGCAGAGAAACAAAGTTAGCAGCTTATGCTTGGGTAAGACTGAATGGATTACTGGGGAGCCACAAATCAGAGATGCCTTCACATCTTATTTTAGTAATCTGTATTCTTCAATGGGGCCGAGAAACCTAGACAATTGCCTATCCCAAATTGAGCCTTCAATCTCTGATTCCCAAAACTCAGCTCTCACTTGCCCTTTTTCTGTGGAGGAAGTCCAAAGAGCAGTGAAACAGATGGGTAATTTCAAGGCCCCCGGGCCGAATGGGTTCCCAGGGAGGTTCTATCACCAGTATTGGGAGGTAGTTAGAGACAATATTAATTATGGTGTGGCTAGATTTCAGAGGGGAGAGGCCAATCTCAGTTCCATTAGAAGAACAAACATTGTTCTGATCCCTAAAATTCCCCTTCCAGAGACAGTAAACCAATTCCGCCCAATTAGCTTGTGTAATAACTCAAAATCCTGTCTAAACTCATTGCCAACCGCCTAAAGCCTATCATCCCTCTCATATTCTCTGAAATTCAGAATGCTTTTGTTCTTGGGAGACAAATTCAAGATAATCTCATTGTGGCACATGAGGTCTATCATTATCTGAAATTGAAGAAGGCGAGCTCAAATCATGAGATGGCGTTGAAGTTGGACATGAATAAGGCGTATGACCGTGTGGAGTGGGATTTCCTTGAAGCAACTCTTTTGAAGTTCGGTTTTGAGCCGAGGTGGGTCAAATTGGTCATGCAAGTAGTGACTTCGGTTACTTTTTCCCTGCTCCTTAACTGAAAGCAAGGCAAAAGCTTTTCTCCGGCTAGAGGTTTGAGGCAAGGAGACCCTCTCTCTCCCTACCTCTTACTTCTAATTGGAGTAGTGTTGTCTCGGAACATTTCAAGTGCCACCCAGTCCGGCCTACTTTGTGGAATAAAGTTAAGCAGAAGTTGCCCGGGACTCTCTGATCTATTTTTTGCAGACGATGCGCTCTTCTTTTTGAAGGCTAATGCCCCGAATTGTCTTGCCCTGAAAGAGATAATCGAAGTGTTTTGCTCGACTTCAGGTCAGTCTATAAATTATGAAAAGTCTTCAGTTTTCTTCTCTTCTAATACTCTAGTGAATACTCGGGAAGCAATAGCAGAGGTGTTATCGATTCCAGTAAATGAGAATCTAGGGGTGTATCTAGGGCTTCCCACTCTCTGGGGAAGTTCCAAGCGAAAGGCCCTTGCTTATGTTAAAGAGCGTTTAAGACAGAAATTAGAGGGTTGGAAAGCCAATATTTTGCTGGCAGGGAAATTCTCATAAAATTGGAGGCCATGGTGGTGCCATCATATCCAATGGCAATTTTTCTCATGCCAGGTACTTTGTGCAAGGCTATCAACTCGGACATAGCTAACTTTTGGTGGGGGTACTCAGGCTCCAAACCGAAAATTCACTTCAGGTCCTGGGATTCTGTTTGCAAGAGCAAATCTGCTGGGGGTATTGGTTTCAAGGACTTGGCTGTTTTCAACAAGGCTTTCCTAGGAAAGCAATGCTGGAGACTTATTAAGAACCCTAACTCTCTTTGGTGCCGTGTTCTAAAAGGAAGATATTTTGAGAATTCAAATTTTGTGCATGCAAAGAAAGGGTCGCGTCCTTCTTGGGTTTGGAATAGCCTTTTAGCTGGCCAAGACACAATCACCTCAAATGCCTTCTGGCAAGTAAGGAACAGGCAGTCAATTGAAGTATGGAAAGATCGTTGGGTGCCGAACTCTATTGGGGGTTCAATCATTCCGATTGACACTTCAAACAGGTTTACGCCACTCTTGGTAGCAGAGGTGATTGATGAGAATAGGGAATGGCAGATTGATCATCTTAAACCCTTCTTAAGGGATTCAGATTTCAACTCAATTAAGGCCATCCCCATTGGAGCTGCTTCAGAAAGAGATGTTCTTGTTTGGCCTCATTCCAAGAGCGAGAACTATTCTGTCAGAAGCGGTTACTACAAAACTCTCTCAGCTTGGGTTCCTAAAGCTTCAATCAAGGCATCCACTTCTCACAAGGTTGATCCTCATGTCTGGAAGATAGCCTGGGGATCCAAGCTGGCACCAAAGGTTTCAAACTTCACTTGGAAAGCCTTGGCTAACGCTCTTCCAACTTGTGAGAATCTTCACAAGAGGAATATAGGGAACTCCCCCTTATGCAAAATCTGTGGTCTCTTTCCAGAAACTATAGAACATTGTCTTCTTCTTTGTGAATGGACAGAGCTGGTTTGGTTTGGTAGCTTGGCAGGCTATTCCCTAAATAAGCAAAGTATCACTACCTTGGAGAAGTGGTTATTGGAGACTGATAAAAAGGGAGCTTTCTTGGCCGATGATAAACAATTCTGTTTGCAGCTTATTCTATGGCACCTTTGGGAGATTTGGAAGCACCGTTATGAGATTGTGATGAGTCATGGAAAGCCGAATCCTAAAGTGGTCATCGAGAAGATAAAACACAATTTTGGGGAGTGGGGTGCAGCTCAGGTGTCTAATCTTAAGTCCCTTAATATGACTTCTTCTCAAAGTGCTAGCAACGACTGGTGTCCCCCTCCGAATCATGTTGTAAAGGTTAACATGGATGGAGCTTGGGATGATCAGACAAAGATTAGCGGAATTGGGATTGTAATTAGGAATCATAGAGGAGCGTGCCTTGCTGGGGCAAGCCTTTATGGGAAGTACAATTCAACTATTGAAATGGAGGCGGAGGCAGTGGTGCGGGGACTTCAGCTTGCAAAGCGCCTAAGGTTCCAATCTATTGTGGTTGAGGGGGATTGCTATGAGGTGTTCTCTGCCATCAAGTCCTCTATTTAGAATTGGAGAATTTCGCCTATGCTTGACCAGATTGCTATGAGGTGTTCTCTGCCATCAAGTCCTATATCAGAATTGGAGAATTTCGACTATGCTTGACCAGATTGCTGTTTTGAAACTCCTTTTTGCTGATGTAAGTTGGAACTGGATTCCAAGAAAAGCCAACCGTGTTGCTGATGCCGCGGCAAAGCTAGCTAAGATGAGATTATGCTCTCATGAATGGGCGTCTAGCCCTCCCTCTTCTCTTATCTCTGTTTTAAGAAGTGATGGGCAGCCAGGTCCACCTATCCCTTAGTTTTGTGCCCTGTGTGGCTTTCCTTTGTGCTCTGGTGTGAGCTGTATAGTCTGTTCTGCTGCTTTTTTCTTGCTGTTGTTGTTTCTGTTCTTTTGGCTTTTTCTTGCCTTCAATGAAATCTTTGTCTTGACCAAAAAAAAAAAATTTAAGCATCTCAATCTCAAACGCGAAATGCCAGGCCTTTAGCTAATTACACTCCAAGCATTTGGGGAGATCTCTTTCTCTCTTACGCTACGGCGGTAGATATATAGCAATTCCTGTAGTATATTTATACAATTAGAGCATCTGTTGGTTTGATTTTCACCCATTTGATCAGACTGTTTTTCTTTCTTGAATTTTCCCTCTATACTGAACTTTAAAAATTAGAGCTATTATAAGTGTGTGAACCAGTTTGATTTTAACACAGTTTCTCTTTTCTTGAAATTGCCTGAGTAGGAAGTGGACTTCAGTCTCAAGCAACAATTCCAAGAACTTAAAAGACAAGTGAAAATGATGCTAATGGTTCCAGAGAAAGAGCCTTCAGAAAAATTGAACTTAGTTGATGACATTCAATGCCTAGGAGTGTCCTATCATTTTGAAAATATATTAGGAACAAATTTATCAGGCCACTGATTACGTGCATTTTTATACACGTAATTACCATAAAAATACTAGAATTTAGCTAATCTTTATTTTAATTATTATGTAATTTATTCTATTTTTATTCATTTGTAGGAAATAAGCAGAAATTTGGATTTCAGATAGAAAATGGTGACATTTGAGCAAAATTGGAGCACATGGATTTGAGCGGAAATTAAAGAGAACTAGAGATTTGTTAAGCTAATTAATCATAGCATGATTAATTGATCATTGTATGATTAATTGAGGTGAACAAATCTTGTGCAACCGTGCAGCACCAAAACTAAATCCCTTTTGGTCCTCTTCTCCATTCAGTTCGCGACACGTGACACCTCTACTCTCTCATCACAATTCAGTCACAAACCTAGCCAACCCTTTTCATATATAAGATCTGATTCTCACTTCTTGCTCGGGGAGAGTAGCCGCACACAGTGAAGGGAAGGGCTCTACCTTTTCCTGTGAGTGACCACCAATCCCATTTCCCATTTCATCCCTTCATCTCTTCATTTTAGTTAGTTTTATTTTGAGAATTCAAGAAGAGCTCACCTACAAGCATCAAAGGTTCATCATCACCACAAGGGAGATTCAAGATTGGTAAAGAGAGGGAGCTTAATTTCAAGTGGGTTCATAGTTGCATGTAGCAATTTGAGAATCTCGCTTGTGTTCCTCTCTTCTCTAACCCTTCTCTTAACTTCTTATGTATTTGATGATGTATTTGTTTATGGGTAGTGAGTGATTCTATTTTGGGAGTTAGGGTATTGAAGCCCTAAACTCACACTACGCCAATAAGTGAAACAAACGACACTTTTCACACAACGGTACACAATAGCAGAGTTGTACAAATTTCAAAAATGCTTCATACAACGTTCAGAAATATTCATCCGTTGTGTGGATAGTCTGAGATCATTCTAATTTTTTTTTCTTAAACTAGTACAACATTTTGGACAATATTTTGTTGTCTGAATGAAGATAAAAATGAGGCCCATTTTGCTTCTAACCCCACTCTAGTTTGACATATAACTGGGTGTTGTTACACAACAGTGAAACAAATAAATGTTGTGTGAATGTATACAATTTAAACTATCACACAATACTTTTTATACATCTGTTGTTCGATGTATCTCTCATGCTAGGCTGCAGACTTTTTGTTTTAAAATTGCTCTTACATCCTCTGAAAACCTAATTTTTTTTTGAACGATAGCCTTGGTGGTTTTGATGTAACAACGGAACACTCAAACTTGTTGTGTGAGAGTATAGTATTTTTAACAATCACACAACGACTTTTCAGTTTTGGTTGTATAATGTATTTTCGTGTCATGATAAAGCCCTTCTCTTACATTTGGCAATTCTACTTTAAGTTTTTCATCCCACAACAATCAACTAAGAAATGTTGTGTGAAGGTATATCACACAATTGTTTTCAATATTACGTTATATGCTTCGTAACCTCTAACTCTAAAATACTCTAAACCCTAATAAATTTCCTATTGTAGTGCCACAACGGTTCTGTTTTAATACTGATGTGTGACGTAAAATTAATATTGTTGAATTTATGGTTGACCGAGTTGATCGATACCCAAACGTTTCTGAAAATTTGTGAATTTTGTTACACTACTATACTTCACTATCATAATTATATCTAATGGTCAAATTTTCATGATTTTGATCCTAAACATCTATATCACAATCAACCTACTAATGAGGTATAACATGTTTCCTATGTGGCACATAATGTGACATAACATGTGTAGTACATATTATATAAATGTGTGTTTATTTAGAGAGACACCATTGAGGAAATGAAATTTTGAAAATCGAACCGTATAGACATGTTTACGATATTAAAGCATGATTGTGGTAGAAATGTCATCAATTTTCGGTATTACATGAGTGTCGATCAATGCGGTCAACTCTAATTACACTTACTTTCACTATGGGGAGCCAAACCATCATGATATAATTGACACCACTTATTGTATGAGTTCATGCATAATAACCATATGATTATACGAGTGTCGACAAAATCAAAAAAAATGTTTAGAGTATTGCATTTTGACGTGTTTTCGTATGATGAGCCTCCCATATTTAGACAACTCTTAGTGCTTTTATGCGTTGTGTGAGTGAAAACTAGAGTTATTTTAAAGAGTGGCTCGTTAGAATGAAAAGTAGCAGTAAATTTCCCGCCCTCACGATTATTAAGTGAATGTCTCTATTTTCTTTATTCTCAGACAACACAAAATATGCAATTTATGTCGTCTGATTTGTAAAATGGATAGGGAAAAATTAAGGTTGAGATGTAGCAGCGGGAAACTCCCGCTCTTGCAATTTAAAGATGTCATTTCTTCTCAAACAACAAAATATACAATTTACGTTGTCTGATTTGTAAAATGGATAGGGAAAAAATTAAGGCTGACACTACAAAGAGAATTCAGTTAGCCACACCAAATTGCCATGGCGGAGATTAGCCGTCGCCATTGGTCTAAGTTTTGCGACGGCGCTGCGACGGTAAAACAACCGTCGCTAAATTAAAATGATTTTGCGACGGCAACTTCGCACCGTGGCAAAAATATGTGAACTTTGCGACGGCAATATGGAGCCGTGGCGAAAAAATATAAACTTTGCGACGGCATATGGCGCGGTGGTGAGAAAATGTGAACTCCTGGTTTAATGGAAACCATTGTTTTCATCCTGACTTCATCTGGACCATTGGTCAAGTATAAAACGTAAAAACCCTATTCTATTCTTCAATTCCCTTTTCTAGCTCCTTGCCTCCTTCAGTCAAGAACGAGAGAGAGAGAGAGACTAGAGTCGAAACCTTAGCCCGCCGCAGCCGAGTTTTTGCCACCGTCCTCTGCAGCCGAGTTTTTGTCACCGTCCTCTGCAGCCGAGTTTTCGCCACCGTCCGGCAACATCTTCACCTCCCACCATACTATTCGCACCCTCTCTCCGTCCTCTACCCTAACCCAGTTTTGGTTCACACATTTGGGGTCCTCTCTAATTCGAATTAAATAAGGACAGTTCGTCGGACTTTGCTTTTCCAACGAGCTTCCTCGTCTCCGGTCACCTGCTATTCACCCTTGGTAATCCTTCTCTTCCTTTTTCTTTTCTATCGATTTCTTCATCTTTCTTCTGAAATCAAAGTCGATTTCCTAATTTTCCTCTGTAAATCTAGTCTAGCTTTCTATTGGTTTACACTTACAGTGAATACAACCCAAATTTCGCAGAGAAAATATCTCCCTTACCCATCAAACTATGACGGCTTCTTCTGGTGTGGACAGGTACCTCTCTTGATTTTCTTGCAACATTCTGTTGAATTCGATCTGGGTTGTTCCCATTTTTTACAATTGTAATTGCATTAACACAAAATGGAAAAAGAAACAGCTAGACTGCTTAGTGTTGTATTACTGTGATCTTTTCTAGCATTTTAGAATTTCATTTGATATGTATTTCATGTCTTAGATGAATTTGTACTATCAAAGGCTTGTTCTTTAAGCCTCTAGAAGTATCATTTCCTAACGTAATTTGTTTGTTATTGTTCAGTTAGAAATAATCTACTTTTCTTAATGAATTTTGATCAATTGCTGAACTATAATATATGCATATGTATATCTAAGCTTGTTTACGCACTTTTAAATCAAGCGCTTTAATAGGTAGACTCTTGAGTGGTTGGATTTTCGTTAGAATTGCAGAGGATGAGGTGCATTCAGTCCAACTTTACTACACTGGTCATATTAAAGGGTTGGATTTTTAAATTCAGTGGTATAGAGCTTGATATGGTCTCGGCTTTATGAAGTACTTGAGCATGGTTGATCAGTCCATATTGATCAGGACTCTCCATGATTTTTCTTGCATGAAGCTCATAGGGATCAAATCAGTGGAACATAGTAGAAGTACATGGTAGAAACAACTAATGTTAATTATTGGTGCCCGTGTAGGTAACGTCTACGTGATTGTTGATGAGGGAAAACATATACTATGGACTGCATCTGTGGAGAAGAAGATTTGGTAAGGAACTATATAGTTGTTGCCTGTGTGGTTTTATTGAGTACACATATATGAATTATGGGTGCTTTTAATTAAAAGACAAATGGTCAAGGCTTCATGTTCTTATTGTAGTAGGATGGCTATAACTGCATATCATTTTGGAGCATTTTCAGCAGCTAGATGTGCATTGGTATCTCACAAATATACGAGTGTAGTCACATTTTGTGGTAAACTTAACATCTCAATTGTTATATATATATATTGTCATTCTTTTCTGTGTTGAAATTTAAAGTTTTATGATTTGCATAAGCACCTTGTTTAATGGTATGAGCTTTTCGTGACCAGGGATGAAACCAGCAACTTCTCTTGGGCATTAAACATGCAAATATGCAACTAATCAGCCTGTTATTGTTAGCTTCGTCAAGGAACAAGAAGGTAGTTGCATAACTGTTTTGCACTCTAAATTCTAATGTTGGAACTTAATGATCCTAAATGTTTACTCTAGATGTTGAACCTACATGTTTCTTTTGTTTCCCATACTTATTCATGATGAAAAATTTGGGCATCTATGTTTACATTGGCAATTAAAACACTTTGAATTTCTTAAGTTGAAGTTGCATTAAGGTTTAGATTACACGTTGAATTTCTTCCAGTTTCACATTACTTTTACATGTTTGGTTGATCTACTATCTTGTGGATGTATTTGGCAGAAGATCTTAGCACCTTATCGTATTCCAGTTTTTATATCGTAAAATTTTATCTACTTTAGAAACATCAAGATATTGGCATTCTTTGGGCTCACAGTGCAACAGGATTTCGTGTTCTTTGCATCGTGCATTTTTATTGTTTTCTTCTATTGCTAAAATGCTACTGCAATATTAATTTCTCATAATCACATATTGAATGAATGATTTGCTCAAACTCAAGCTAAATAAGTTTTACTCTTCTATGTGCAACAACTACTCAAGACATCATCAACTCTTCGGTTTGTGGTTTTCTGTTTATCACTACATACATGTGTGTGTGTGAAGTGTAAAGATATACCTAGTTCATTAATATGTGTTGAAACTACCTTAATTACTTTCTTGAAATAATGGGTTTAGGCCTAAATGCTAAATGTTACATGCCTAATTTATCGACAACTCAAACCTCAATGTATGTTGTGTGGTAATACCTAGGCACATTATTTGGATAATTTTAATCTGACTAATAGTAGTCTAATATGAATGGAAATCATTTTATACTCGCACATAAATAATCATATACCAAGAAATTATAGGCCTGAGCAATAGTAGTCTTATTTACGTACACATTAATCATCATATACCAAGAAATTATAGGCCTGAACAATAGTAGTCTTATTTACGTACTTTACTTTGCTCATGCTGCAGCCTTACAATTTCAGATGATTTGCAACTCTGAACAAAGTGTGTATCAACACTTGGTGCTAGGCCTGAACATGCTACAGAAGAGCTATTAACTTCATTGTAGTTTTGGTTTGTAAACCTGTAAGCTTATCTCTTATATAATCTTGAAGTAGAGGAAAAGAAGTACTTTGAATTGTTCTGTAAACTCTTGTATAGAGCTTCATTTACTTTTTGTACAGCTTTTATCCACAAAACTCTTCTATATAGTTCTTATGCAAAATTCGCATTTGAGGACATTTAATCGAGTGTGAATTCTTTTTCAATATGTTGTATCCTTTTTCCACAGCTTTTGTCCAAAAGAAAAATTAAAAGTAAAAATCTGGCATGCTTATATGCTTGCCAGATTTTTTTTTAAAATTCATAAATAGGATTTTGCGACGGCATTGCCGTCGCTAATGGGTGATTTGCGACGGTGCAAGCAGTCGCCACTTGCCGTTGCCAAATAAGTGACAGCCTTTGCAGTCGCTGCGTGCCGTCGCCAATACGGTGGTGACGTCTCGTTGCCGTAGCCAGAAGCAACGGCCACGCCCTCAACGGCGACGGAAAAAATGCCGTTGCCGTTGATCTTTTGCAATGGCAGAATGACTTTTGGCGACGGCTTTGTGTCGTGGCTAACTGAATTAATTTTTGTAGTGTGAGATAGCTACGGGAAATCTCCCGCTCTTGCAATTTAAGGATGTCATTTTTTCTCAAACAACAAAATATACAATTTACGTTGTCTGATTTGTAAAATGGATAGGGAAAAAATTAAGGCTGAGATGTAGCAGCGGGAAATCTCCTGCTCTTGCAATTTAAGGATGCCATTTCTTCTCAGACAACATAATATGCAATTTGTGTTGTCTGATTTGTAAAATAAATAGGGAAAAATTAATGCTGAGATGTAGCAGTGGGAGATCTCTCGCTCTTGCAATTTAAGGATGTCATTCTCAGACAATTAAAATTTGGAGTTCTGTTGTATGATTTGGGAAACACTTAACTCAAAACCTTAAGCACTTGACACTTAGACAAAAAAGAAAGGAAAAATTTCAGTTTACTCCCCTGAACTTTAGGTCTAAAATCAGTCCGATACCTCATCTCTTTTTTTAATCACTTTCATCCCTAAACTTTCAAAATGACATCAATCTCGACCAAAATGACTAAAATAACCCTTGTTACGGTTTTCCCTCAATTTTTTACCC
>NC_020492.1:26220657-26224785 GCF_000184155.1 Fragaria vesca subsp. vesca | reverse complement strand
AGGAAAAACCGTAATAAGGGATATTTTAGTCATTTTGGTCGAGATTGATGCCATTTTGAAATTTAGGGATGAAACTGATTAAAAAAAAGATGAGGTATTAGACTGATTTTAGACCTAAAGTTCAAGGGAGTAAACTGAAATTTTTCCAAAAAGAAAAACCCATCGCTCAAAACTTCTCTCTCACACACACACACTCACACTCAAAACCGCTCATTTTGTCGAGAGAGAAAGAGAGAGTTCGAGAGAGAGAAGGGCAAAGGAGCTGCTCCCCTTCCAGGCGTGCCTCCGCCGTTGGCTGATCGGAGACCAGCACTCAACTCTCCTCTCTCTCCTCTACCTCCCCACACCCATAAAATCCACATCCAACCATCCTCTTTCTCAGATCGAAAATCCAAACTCTAACCCCAATTCCGATTTCTAGCCAAATCTTCTCTTTTCTGGCAAGCTCAAGCTTCTCAAAGGTAAACTCATCTCTTTTCTTTCGATTTCGAGTTCCCTTGAGCTTTGTTTTTCCGTATGGGACCTAATCCCTCTTGTCTTCTTCTTTTCTAGGTTCGTTTGCAACGTCACCGTCGGCGACTCTCCAGCCTTGCATTCGATTCTTCAAGGTAATCATTTCCTTCTCTCTCCAATTCCAAGTTAGATTGGGTTTCATATAGTGCACACCACATGTTTGATAGAATGCCTCATAGACACAACAAAGCTGAACCAATGGGCTTTTCCATGATTTTCGAAAAGTCTATACTTCTTTGTTCAATCTTGGTTTTTAACTGTTGAAAATAGACTCTTCAATGATCGTTTTAAACTTGGTTTTAAGCAAAACGGAGTTGATTTGAGAAACTTGTGCTATTTTAAAAGTTCATACAGTGTTTCAGAATTTTCTGCAGAAACTGCATTTTCAGGCACTTTGGGTCTCTATTTGACCATGTATTTGAACTCCAAACGACTTGAAATTTTGGGACATTGTAGTTTTGCTTGTCTACTTTGATTCTGGAGATTTTCAGCTGAAAGTATTAAAAAGTCCATTGTTAATGAATTTTTCTCTCTTACTGTCTGTTATTAGGAAATTTTGCAAATTGCAGCTTAGTGTTACAAAACAATTGACTATTAATGTGTTCAAGATTTTCGTTGGGATGCATTTTTGACTATTAGCTAGTATTGGTAGGTTCTTTAGAATGTTTGGATCAGAAATAGAGCAATGATCACATAGTGCACACCACATGTTTGATAGTATGTCTCAAAGACACCACCAAGCTGAAACCAGTGGGCTTTTCCAAGATTTTCGAAAAGCTTTGCTTTTTCTTTTAATCTCAGTTTTTAACAGTTAAAAATAGACTCTTCAATGATCGTTTTAAACTTGGTTTCAAGCAAAACGGAATTGATTTGAGAAACTTGTGCTATTTTGAAGTTCACATAGTGTTTTAGAGTCTTCGTAAAGTTTACTGCATTTTCAATCACTTTGGATCCCTATTTGACTACGCATTTGGACTCCAAACGGCTTGTAATTTTGGGACATTGTTCCTTTGCTTGTCTATTTTGATTCTGAAAATTTTCCTATGAAAATATTGAAAGGTCAATTGTTTGTGAATTTTACTTTCTTACTACTGTTTCCTGAAAATTTCTCAGATTTGTAGCTCATTGTTATAAAACAATTGATTTGGGATCCTTTACACTCTTATTTTTGTCATTGATCTTTGACAAGTTTATCTATGCATAAATCCTGTACTTTCAGTTCTAAAAGGGCAAGAAGGGTTCCATTCTTGACAAGCATCACTTTTGCATGTTCTTATCAATACTTCCTATTTGTGTTCTCTCTGGAACAAGCTCATAAATAGAAGCTTAGCTACTGTTGTGACTTAGTTTTAAGAAAAATTTGATATTAGAACTGACTATGGTGTATATGCTTATATTAGCAACAAGGACACAAAGGAACTGAAATTTAGATCAAACTTGTCTAATGTAAGAACATGAAAAAATGTTTCAAACCGAAATGCACAATGGAACATTTGCTTACTATTTTGAATCTTAGAATAGTTTATAACTTTTTTCTTTCCTTAGAATTTAGATAGGAGCTAATACCACTGAATACCTATTGCTATTTGATAGCTTTTTTTTTTTTTAAGCATGCAAGTATATATAGGAGTTGAGTTATAATTGCAGCACCATGCTTTGAATTATGTGTTTAAAAGATAGTAGTAATAATACAGTGATTATGGAGGATGCTGGACTTGTGGTTTTTTTGCAGGTTACTTTTTATGTATGATATGGATCGAGGTATATATGTAGCAGCAAGAGAAACTAGTTTTGAATTATGTAGGTATGTTCAATTGAATACTACTAGTACATTGTAGATGTTAGACTGGTGGTTTCTTTAGGCTATTTTTTTGGTGTCATATCACAGGTTAAGAAGGCTATCAATTATATGAGCATGGATTGCTGGACTAAAAAACATGCAGAAGTGAGCTTTCATTTTGCAATTCAAGTTATTTGATGATCAATATAAGTGGATTCATGCAAACTAAATTGTGTATCATGTACAACTTTGTATTTTAATTTCTTGTATGGATTATAGGGCATGCTTCTAAATTCCCATTTAAAGCAATGGTTTGGATTCTTTCAATCAGATTTTGATGATGTAAATGTGCTTTAGTTGCTATTGTTTATTTGGTAAATTAGTAGGACATACAACACATTAATGGCAATCCAACGTTGTCTCATGAAAATGATTATATAACAATTCTTCTATAATGTAACGTTGTGAGTATCTATTCACACAATGCCAATTAGCAAAAATCATGTCTACTCTTTAACAATCACACAACCATGAAATCGAGAAAACCCGTTGTATGAAGATAACCTTACACAATAGTTTACATGAAGAAAACTATTGTGTGAATATTGACAGATGTTGTTGACTGCAATACGGAATGATCTCGACATATGTCGATGAAATCTGTCGATGTTCACACAACAATTCTTGAAAGGAAACAGTTGTGTGAGTTGACACTCACACAAGGGTTTTCACTGGAAAAGCTGTTGTGTGATTCTCGGTAGATATTATCGACAACTGACCAGAAGCAGCTCGGCATGTGTCGGCATCTGTCGATAATTCTGCTTCTCGTCATTTGTTGATGATATCTGCCGAGAATCACACAACAATATTCTACAAAAAACCATTTGTGATTCTCGGCATAATTCATCAACATATGTTGACAGCTGCCGAGAAGCAGCTCGACAAGTGTCGGCAGCTGTCGATGATATATGTCTAGAATCACACAATGGTTTTTATTGTAGCGTTGTGTGTCAGTTAGTAAAACAAGCTCTTTCTAGCCGTTTTGTGACATGTTGATCAGACAACGATCGGATTAACAACGGATTTCACCTTTAACAGACGACGCTTTTTCCTTGTCGTGTGATGCATTATCTAGCGTAGTGTCATTTTGTATAATGTTGGTACTTTGATTGATATAAATGCAATTTCCATTGTGTATGCTTTTAATCCGAATGTGTTGGTCCTTAGAAGCATGTTTCTAGGCTTTGTCACCTTTTGAGATAATGTTGTGGACAATTTGATAGATAGATTGATAAATTGACAACTTATTAGTCTTGTGCATCTAGGATTTGAAGAGTGGTAACCATTAATTAGCTTAATTGTAGCTAAGCTTCCTTGGGTCTTTATTATCTTGCACTCTAGGTGTCAGGACCTACCCCGGATTTCCCCCTGAAATCAGGAATAAACCCTGCGGGACCCACCTCAAGGGAAATTCTACCAAAATTTTGGCATAACTTCCCTTGAAAATGAGTAACCCTACCTGGAAGAAAAATCACCAAAACCCAAACACTTCTAAAACAATTCAATCCACATCTTCTGGAGCCATCAGCTCCCCCAAATAAACATCCACCACCTCAACCAACATAATAAATCGAAATAATTTCATGAATTTAATCCCTCATATAACATTCCAAATAAACCTTTTTCAACACTCATAGGTGGAGTCATAAGCTCTTAACTCGCAACATTAACAACAACAACAACACTTAAATCATCCCAAGGTTATCAGAGCAACTACTAGGAAAGAAGAAAATACATAGGTAGGTTAACTAGTAACCTATGAGGGAAAACTGGAT
>NC_020492.1:26218795-26220557 GCF_000184155.1 Fragaria vesca subsp. vesca | reverse complement strand
ATTTTCAGGTGTCTGACTAGAATCATTATGGAGTATAAGAAATACACTTCATGCTAGCTGCTTCAGTTCTTATATTTTCAAGAATGGGAGAGTAAGATACAGAACACAGAAGAAAACATCCAAAAGAGGCTACCATGGATATCAATTTCTATTAACAAATGTCCTACCAGCAACTGGTCGTGCTAACCACATGCAGTTGCCGGTCAAAATCATTATACGCTTGTGCCAAGAACCGATATCAAATGTAAACTGGTACTTATCAAGTCCACTTAAATCCAATAAATTCAACTTAAGCACACATTAATCCCTATTATGATACCAAAACAAAGAAACAAGTAATTATACTTTTCTCAATGAGAAAAAACATACCCATTAATATAACGAAAAAATTATATAAAACAGTAAAACTCAAATTCATGTTTTCGTGGATACCTTAGATTCCAATGATTATGAATATCATTCAGCATACTGTGATTCAAACCATACATTTGGTCAAACAGCTTACCAAGTTAGCAATTAGATTGAGCCAAGATCTAGAACACAACCACCTCAAGAGGTCTTCCAACCAGCAATATGTAATTTAAGGTAGCTGGACCCTGCATATGAGATAAACCAGCAATGAGTTAATTTATGTATCCATGACTACAATGAGATAAACCAATCCACTCAAGGCCTGAAATATACTCTATGGCTTACTTAAAATGAAGTCAGTGCTAATTGATTTGCAATGTTATAAATATCTGATTCAGCATGTTTGAATCGTTGTCTACAACAAACATTTCTGGAAAGGCTAGAGAGAGAAGAATACATAATATTCCAAATAAAACTGTTGTCACATCCCGACCCTTATATTTTTACCTTATTTACTAGCGTGTTTATAATAAGAATTTTACCGTCCCGATCATTGAGTATATAGTTTAATTGGTCCCTAGAGGGGTTTCGGGGACGATTATGTGCGGAGGATAATTCGTATGGGGAAAATACGACGACGGTAAAAATGGTAAATTTTAGCTAGTAAAAGGTAATTTTTATTCGGGTATTATTTTTCGGGGTGTTGAATTTTGGAATTTTGGGTTAAAAGGAGTGTTGGGTCGGCTGGGCCGAGCCCAACCCATTTCTTCTTTCTCTTCTCCCTCTCTCCTGATTCTCTCTCCTCCCACCCGATTTTCTTCTCTCTACACCCAGAAGAATTCTGGCCGTCCTCCCGCCGCCGTCCGACCTCCGTTCGCCGCCGGACCGGTCCCGTTCGGTCGGTCTCCCTCCCAGCAACATTTCTAGACCGGTGAGAGGAGCCCTAGCGCCGCCATGAGAGAGCGGTGCCGCCCGAAAGCAAGGGCTGTCCCGAACTTCCCTTCGCCGGAACTTCCTCCTCCGGCCACCAATCCGGGCACGCTTGGTACGGTTTTGTAGCCCTCCTCCCGTGCAACAACCCCTCCAAACAGCTCCCTCCCTCTTGAGCTAGGTAAGGAGAAATTTGAGGTGGAAGTTTGATGGTGTTTAAGTTGTTTCCGTTCGATTAGCCTAGTTAGGCTTGGAATTGGGTGATGTGTTAGTCATGAAAGTTGTAGAGGAGATTGAGAGGAAGATTCTGTTAAAATTTGGTAGCATTTGCAGGTCGCCGGAAAACGGCTGCCGGCCGCCGGTTAGGAAATTTTTAGGGTTTTAAATGTGGAATATTAAGAGGAGTATATTGGTGTGATTTATGGAATTTTTGGATGAGATTTGGATAGGTTCGTGAATTTCTGAAGTTTGGTATTTTTGG
>NC_020492.1:26216546-26217552 GCF_000184155.1 Fragaria vesca subsp. vesca | reverse complement strand
ATCTTTTCAGTAAATTTTCCTTGGAGGTGGTCCCCGCACGACTTACTCTGGGTTTCAGGGTGAAATTTGGGGTGGGTCGTGTCAGTTGGTATCAGAGCTATAGGTTTCCTTTTCCTGCTTCCTTGTCACTATCACATTTGCCTAAGTAGCATGTAGTGTCTATAGAGTGATGATCCAACCGCGGCGGATTCATTGGCATTTTATGCTTTTGATGCTATATGTTATTGGGTATATGTGATTATTGTGTTAGTCTTGTTTATGGACTACTAAATTTCTTCTTCCTCAGGTACTATGCCTCCTAGGCGCCCACGGCAACCCCGTGTGGCTACTTCGACCAATGCTGATGAAGGCAATGAGGTCAGGGGACTGGTTGATGATATTGGAAATATGCTGAGGGATGTCATGGATCGGGCTCCACGCCCTCCTACTGTGAAAAGGAGAGAAGTTTTTGAAGCTGGAGCCAGAGAGTTCAAGGGTGCCAAGGGACCCCTTGATGCTTATTCTTGGGTGGACAAAATGGAAAAGGCTTTTGCGAGCACAAAGATGTCAGAAGAAAGGAAGGTGAAGATGGCAGTAACTTTCCTGGATGATTCAGCACATCACTGGTGGTCGTTGGCCAGCAGAAATGTTGAGGATGCGCTGAATATGTCGTGGGAGCAGTTTAAGACTCTCTTCTTGGGGCAGTATTTCAGTCCTGCCCACCGCAGCAGAATTCAGTCGGATTTCCTGAATATGAAGAAGAGGGATGATGAGGGTGTTATAGAGTTCCAGGAGAGATTCACTTCCCTGAGCTATCATGTGTCGTATTTGGTTCCTGATGAGAGGACCAGGATGGAGATGTTCATTGGGGCTCTTGGTGGAGTGTTTGCAGATAAGATGACGGGTGTTTATTACCCGACTTTCTCTGACGCTGTTCATGCAGCCATGGCCATTGAGTCTATGGGGATTTATAGTGCTCGGCCACGAGATTTCGGTGGTCCCAGTCAGGGGTCCATCCAAGAAAGCT
>NC_020492.1:26159809-26213589 GCF_000184155.1 Fragaria vesca subsp. vesca | reverse complement strand
AAAAGTTTTATCGCTTGCGGCATGCATTCGATTTTTCCTTAGAAATTAATTTGGGGAAACTATAAATATTTTATATATTATTTTATTTTTGTCCACTCACTCTAACGTTATTAAATGGTTTTTCCCCCTGGGCCCTTCGTTTTAAATTGCCCAGTCTGCAGAGTTCGGGTTGGATCTAGTAGGAGGCGAGGCATAGTCACCCGCATTTCTGCCAGTTTTCGCCAGTAGGTTACCTGTTCAACCTACTCGTGTTTTCTTGCTTCCGCTTGTGTTTAGTAGCTCTGAATACTTTAGAATTTTTGTATTTTATGCGATGTTCAGAAGTGATAAATTAAGAGTGTAATTTGAAATTTTCGAGTTAGGGTTGTCCATCTGCAAGGGAGATTTTCTTAATCTTTTCAGTAAATTTTCCTTGGAGGTGGTCCCCGCACGACATACTCTAGGTTTCAGGGTGAAATTTGGGGTGGGTCGTGTCAACTGTAATCACTGTCCATAGAACCAGTATAAGATTCGCAATGCGTTTATACCTATGAAAATAACGACGCTGATCACTAGTAACAGAAACTACTTAACTAAAACTTTTCCTTATTTTCTACTCTTCTCATGTTCCAGCTTCCACGCCTAGTAAACGCTAACCACGGTAATATAACCAACTCATGTTTTAGGTTGGTTCAATATCAATACCCTAAACAACAAAAGACTTGTTTTTGCGCTGCTGAAATTACCATGAAGGACCAAATTATGTCACAGATTTTCCAGTTTTCTTTTTACCCTACAAACATTTCACAGGTAATTGCAATAGTGAAAACTCACTTTTGACGCTACTAGATAAATGGGAATGCAGAAACCAAGATAGTCAGGCTTCATAAATCTAGGTGTACCTTGGGATTAAACAACAAAAGACCTAGCTTGATCATAATAATCATTAATGAGAGGCAGTTGCACCAGCT
Organism: Fragaria vesca subsp. vesca; assembly: GCF_000184155.1. Lineage (NCBI taxonomy): Eukaryota > Viridiplantae > Streptophyta > Magnoliopsida > Rosales > Rosaceae > Fragaria > Fragaria vesca. The sequence goes on along the minus strand of NC_020492.1, from coordinate 26,212,639 downwards.
GCAACCGACGTACCCAAAATTACTCATGAATACAAATTAAACTATTATTAATAGAAATAGGGTTTATAATATTGCAAGCAATTGATTCAGCCTTTCCCAACTTCTTTAAATACCTACCACCTGCTTGAGATTATTACACAAACACACTCAGAAAATAACAAACCAAACTTGTATCCTGCAGCATATTTTCTACTTCAATGGAGTCCAAGAAGTCTAACAAGATCAGAGAGATTGTTAGGCTCCAACAGATCCTCAAGAAGTGGAAGAAGCTAGCAAATGCCCCAAAGAATAACAACACTGCCGCCATTACCTATCCATCATCAACCACCACTACTACAACAACTCCAAGCAACAATGGCAGCAGAGGCATCAAGTTCCTCAAGAGAACACTCTCCTTCATAGACGTCCTAAAAGGGTTTCTCGCCGTTTGTGTTGGCAAGGAGCTCAAGCGGTTTATCATCCCAACCGAGTACTTGGGCCACCAAGCATTTCGGATCCTACCTTCCTTCCCCTGGCTAGCTTCTTCTTAATACCCCTACCTACCAAACCACACCATATTCTCCCAATAACAACCATTGAGCACTTGTCATGCATGACTAAAACGAAAACCCAGAAACTAAAATGAAAACCCAACAAGACAACCCAGAACCCAGTTCCTAATCTCGATTCTAACCAAAAACCCAACTCAAATTCACTAAAATAAACAGAATCAAAGAAACAGAGAGTGGTTTTACCTTATCAGATTTGAACCCAATCAAATTCGAACCTAGTTTTTTCGATTAGTTGTAATCGTGAGGGTCTGAGAGGGAGGAGACAAAACCAAGAGGTATCATCATCTGGCTAGGCTGGCTCGGGGTATCATCAGGTTAGGAGCGCCTTCCTTTCTTGGAGGTACATACTACCTCGTAGCTGATCATTGGATAGAGGGCATCGAGACATACTTCACCATGATCACGTGTACGGAGATTGAGAAGATGCGTATTGCTACGTTTTTTCTCAAGGATGAGGCACGGGTATGGTGGAACGGGGTAGAGAGATCTAGAGATGTGACCGCCTTGACTTAGCAGGGGTTTGTTCAGCTCTTTCGGGAGAAGTATTTTCCTGATACTGTGAGGGAGCAATTGGAGCTTGAGCTCATAGCTCTGGTGTAGGGCTTGATGAGTGTCAGGGATTATGAGGCTCGGTTTTCTTAGCTGTATCGTTTTGCTAGAGAGATGGATGCAGTAGATTTTAGGGATGGGCACGGGACGGGAAGGCGTTTTTAAAAATCTGTTCCGACAAATTAACCTTAAAACAACATTAATGAAATTAATGGAAAAAAAAAATCCAAAAACACACAAGCAAAAAAAAAGAACATTGATGAAATTAAAAGTACTAAAATTAACAAGAACATAGGTGCATAGGTGCTAAATTACATCCCATTTTAAAAGTACTAAACATCCCACATTAAAAATTAACCCTCAAACAACAACTAAAAATATCCAAAATCACACAATACAAAAAAAAAAGAACATGAATGAAATTAAAAGTATTATTTTAGACCAAATTGAGTGTGGTTGAGTGCATTGTAACACCATGCAACCTAAAAAATCAAGTATAAAATGAATAAAATCAAGTATTCTAATATTATAGGACGGGACGGGATTTTTCGGGATAGTCCCGTCCCGTCCCGTCCCGTTATGGTAATGTTGAAACAGGACGGGATGGGACGGGATTGCTATTTTCAAAACCTATCTCGTCCCGTCCCGCTAACTTTCGGGACGAGACCAGTACGGGATCGGGATTCCGGTAGTAAGTGCTCAGCCCTAGTAGATTTGGCACGGAAGTTCATTCGGGGTTTGAGGCATGAGCTCCGAAAGTTGGTGACTTCCCACTGATTGGCTACTCTAGCAGAAGCGGTTGAGAGTGCCCTTGCAGTTGAGAAAGAGGAGGCCATGCATGAGACTGAGAGGCAGAGAGATGTTTAGGGGAAGGGCAAGGCCCTGGCAGGGAGTAGCAGTTCAGGGGACCACAGAGGTGGTTATGGGAAGAGGCGGCGGACTCAACAGCTGGCTCTAGCTAGAGCAGCAGCTGCACCTATTAGGGCTCCACCTATTAGGCAAGCAACACCCTTAAAGTGTTTCAATTTTGGTGAGCCGGGCCACTTCTCTTCGGCATGCACAAAGCCTAGGAGGCAGGGATGCTTCACTTGTGGACAGGCAGGCCATTTTGCCAAGGATTGCACCCGACCTCAGGCTGGAGGGCAGGGTATTCAGCAGAGACCATTACTTCCAGCACCAGCCAGAGTGTATGCCATTGGTCAGCGTGGTGCAGGAGTGGAATGTACCGTTCTTGTTTATGATCTGCTTGCTACAGTTTTGTTTGATACGGGGGCAACTCATTCCTTCATATCTAGCTCCGTGGTTAGGGCATTAGGCTTGACTCTAACACCACTTAGTAAAACTTTGTGTGTTTCTTCGCCTCTCGGTGTTTCTATTGAGCTTGGCACTTTGTGTGAAGCATGTCCTATAGTGATTAGTGGTAGAGAGTTCCTTACTTCTCTCATTGTGATTCCAGACAGCTCTTATGATGTGATTTTGGGAGTGGATTGGCTAAGGCCAAACCATGCTTTGATTGATTGTTTTGATATGGTGGTGTCGTTCCACATTCCTGGGCAGCCGAGCTTTCGCTATCGTTGTCATAGGTCGGACACAGCCATGTGAGAAGGAGTGTTGGCACACATTGAGGTTACCGGTAGTACAGTGGGTATTGCGGATATTGCAGTAGTCTCTGAGTTTAGTGATGTGTTCCAGGAGATTCTGGGGTTACCTCCTAAGAGGGTAGTGGAGTTTGCTATAGATGTGGTACCGGGTACTTCACCAGTATCAAAGACTCCTTATCAAATGGGGAGAACTGAACTTCAGGAGTTGAAGGTTCAGATAAAGGTTTTCTTGAGCAGGGATTCATTAGACCTAGTACCTCCCCTTGGGGTGCACTAGTGTTGTTTGTGAGGAAGAAGGATGATACACTCCGGTTGTGTGTGGACTATCGGGAGTTGAACAAGGTGACCATCAAGAATAGGTATCCCTTGCCTAGGATTGATGATTTGTTTGATCAGCTTAGAGGTGCTACGGTATTCTCTAAGATTGACCTGAGGTCCGGTTATCACCAGTTGAGGGTGGAGGAGGATATTCCGAAGACCGCTTTCATGACTAGATATGAGCATTATGAGTTTGTTGCTATGTCTTTTGGTCTGACCAATGCGGCTGTTGAATTTATGGATTTGATAAACCGCATTTTCAGTCCTTATCTGGATGTGTTTGTGGTAGTATTTGTGGATGATATTTTGATTTACTCCAAGACTTTGGAGGATCATGATAGGCATCTACGAATCGTACTACAGGTTCTTAGGGAGGCCAAGTTATATGGTAAGTTTGGGAAGTGTGAGTTTTGGAAGGAAGATGTCAAGTTCGTTGGTCATGTGGTATCAAAGGAGGGGATTTCGATGGATCCCTCTAGGTTGGAGGCTGCGTTGAATTGGAGTCGTCCCACTACTCCTACGGATATCAGTAGTTTCCTTGGGTTGACAGGATACTACCGGAGATTTATTGAGAAATTTTCTAGTATTGCCTCTTTTTTGACCAAGTTGACAAAGAAGAATGCCAAGTTTGTGTGGACCGATGAGTGTGAGAAGGCATTTGAGGAGTTGAAAACTAGGTTGACTACCGCCCCAGTGTTGGTCATTCCTATTAGTGGTGTTGGCTATGTTGTTTATAGCGATGCATCTCATCGGGGTTTGGGTTGTGTGTTGATGCAGCTTGGTGGTGTTGTGGCTTATTCCTCTAGACAGTTGAAGGTTAATGAGAAGAATTACCCCACTCATGACTTAGAGCTAGCTGCGGTGGTATTTGCCTTGAAGATTTGGAGGCATTACTTGTATGGAGAGAAGTTCAAACTCTTTTCTGATCATAAGAGTTTGAAGTATTTATTCTCTCAGAAAGATTTGAACATGAGGCAAAGGTGGTGGATGGAGCTCCTTAAGGACTATGACTTCACTTTGGAGTATCACCCTGGTAAAGCCCATGTGGTGGCGGATGCATTGAGCAGGAAGCCTAGGGGTATAGTCGCCTCTATCATGGTGCAGGAGTGGCTCATGTTGGAGACTGCATCTGAGTTTGGTATTCTACCATCAGGCAGGGAGCAGGGGATCTTCCTTGGAAGCACCTCTGTGCAACCCACCTTGATTTCTAGGATCATTCAGGGCCAAGCACATGACAAGTTCTCACGTGCAAAGTTGGCGGATGATTATCCATCCGAGTGGTCGATTGGATTAGATGGTGGATTGAGGTATAGATTGAGATTGTGTGTTCCCGATAGGAATGATCTCAAGGGGGAGATCCTTTGGGAGGCACATCGATCTCATTATACGGTGCACCCAAGAAGCACCAAGATGTATAAAGATTTGCGAAGGCAGTTTTAGTGGAATGGGATGAAGAAAGATGTAGCAGAGTATGTGTCCAAGTGCCTCACTTGTCAGCAGGTGAAGGCGGAGCATCAAAGGCCTGGAGGTATGTTGCAGCCATTACCTATTCCTACTTGGAAGTGGGAGCAGATTTCTATGGACTTTGTGACTGGACTGCCTAAGTACAAGCTTGGACATGATGCTATATGGGTGATTGTGGACCGTTTGACGAAGTCAGCACATTTCCTTCCCGTGTCGATGACGTACACGGTTGATGCTTTGTGCAAGTTGTATGTGAAGGAGATAGTGAGACTTCATGGAGTGCCTACTTCGATTGTTTGAGATTGAGACCCCCGATTCACTTCAAAGTTTTTGGGTGGTTTTTAGAAAGCCATGGGTACTACCTTAGACATGAGTACAGCATTTCACCCTCAGACTGATGGGCAGACTGAGTGAGTGAATCAGGTATTAGAAGATATGCTGAGGGCTTGTGTCATGGACTTCAAGGGAAGTTGGGAAGATCACCTCCAATTGATTGAGTTTGCCTACAACAATAGTTATAACTCTAGTATCGGCATGGCACCATATGAGGCACTTTATGGAAGGCCGTGTAGATCTCCTATTTGTTGGGCGAAGGTGGGTGATAGTGAGCTGTTGGGTCCTAATATTGTTCAAGAGACAACTGAGAAGGTCTCTATTAACCGAGATAGGATCCGAACGGCGCAAAGCAGGCAAAAGAGCTATGCTGACTTAAAGATGAGGCAAGTAGAGTTTGATGTTGGGGATCATGTGTTCTTGAAGGTCTCACCTACTAAAGGGGTAGTGAGATTTGTCAAGAAGGGGAAATTGGCTCCTAGGTATGTGGGGCCTTTTGAGATTTTGGAGAGAGTAGGAGATTTGGCTTATAGGCTTGCCTTACCTCCTATCATGTCCGGGGTACACAATGTGTTTCATGTGTCCTTGTTGAGGAAGTATATTCCGGATGCATCACATGTGATTCATTGTAGTACTATATAGGTGAATGTGGATGCAACCTTTGTTTTTGAACCAGTTCGAATCTTGGATAGGTCAACCAAGAGGCTTCGAAGGAAGGAAGTCGAGTTGGTTAAGGTGTGTTGGAGTCACCATTATGAGGGTGATGCATCTTAGGAGTTAGAGTCGGACATGAGGGCTAAGTACCCCAAGTTGTTTTTGGGTTAGTATCTTTGAATTTCGAGGCGAAATTCCTTTAAGGGGGGTAGATTGTAATACCCTAGATTTTCATATCAATTTTTCTTATATTATTTCCAGAATTAATGAAGGAATATTTATGGAATTTCTTATTGGTTGTGCGAAGTTGAAGTTTGGGAGTATTTTTCTTAGGTGCTTTGTCTTTTAAGAGACCAAAAAGTTGACTTTATTTTTCGTAAGTTATTTGCAAAAACTTTCTTCAAGAAAGTTATAGAGTTTGGCGATACGAGTTCGTAGACACGCGGTACGCGTAAATCGGATGTCGTATGAGAAAATTATGGTCAAAGGAAGTTAGTTTTAGGTTTTGGAAAGAGTATAAGTAGAAAAATGTGTGGGAGTTATTTTTGGAAACCCTATAATTACAGCAGCCCAGTTTCGGTCTCTCTCTCCTCTCTCCCGACCCTCCCACGCTCCCTTTCTTCTCCGGCTGTTTTCTCCTCCTTCCGGCCACCGTTTTGTGTTCTGCCGGTCCCGTTCAACTCCCATAGCCGTCCTCTCCATTGCTGGAGCAGTCCCGCTCGCCGTCTCGCCGCCTTGAAGCCTCCACGAAGCGGCGGAGCTGCTGCTGTTCCGCTGGAAAGCCGACGATTTCGGCCAGTTTTAGGTGAGTCTTGCTCTCCTATCTCTTCTAGAGATGTTTATGCCTCTTTGGTGACCTAAAGAGCAAGTTTGGACGCCGGATTTGCAGGTTTGGTTTTTGAATTCAGGTTGGTGCTTCGGGGCGTTTTCTGGCCGATTCCGGCCAAATCGGTTCAATTGTCCGGTATAAAAGATGTTTCCCTTCCTTCAATCTACAATTTTGATGTTTTGAGTTTTCTCAAATTCGGAAGTTGGTAGTGGCGCGTGGGGCCCACTCGCCGCCGCCTGTGGTGGCGCGTGGCAGCGCGTCTGGCAGTGTTTGTGGCTTAGTTTGCTGTGTTTTAGCTAGCTCTTGTTATTGTGAGCTTGTTAAGATGTAGAATTTCTAGGTTGTGAGCAAGGTTTGTATGTTAGGACTTTAAGTGTGATATTAGGCTTGGTTGAGATTTTAGTTAGGGTTTGAGGATTAGAGGCAGCCTTATTGGGGTCGTTAAGTTCGACGACTTTGGAAAGTTGTCCTCTCTTGGGCTAAGGGTGCACTATGCCAAAAACAGCATCAGACGTCTGACCAAAAATCATATGTCGTCTGAGGCCCTGCCGTCTGTAATTTGACTAGTCTGAAAGGTTTCTGAACTTTATGTCGTCTGAATAAAAGTCCAACAACATTTAAATGTCGAGTGCAAGAAGAAAAAATGAATGATTTGTCGAATTAGATGTAGTGTGATACAACCATACACTGCATATAATCGTCGAGCTACAGAACCTACAACGACAAATATATTCACATGTTAACAATTTAATGTCGTCTAATGTTATTAAAGTTGGAAAATTACTAGACTCTATGTCGTCTCAATGTAAAACCAACGATACATATATGTTGTCTGATAAGGCACTTATGTCGTCTGATAGTTTGTTTAACTTCGCTTTTATGTTGTAGGGTATGATGACTTATGTCGTTTGATTGTGTATTGGATTTCATATTATTATTGCTTGTTATAAAGACTTATGTTGTTTGATTGTCTATTGGACTTCACAATTTTATTGTTTGTTATAAGCACTTATGTTGCTTGATTATGAATTGAACTTCAAATGTAACAAAATTAAGAATAGAACAAAGAAAGTAACACTTTATTGAATGTCTGTAACCCACTTCAATTACAAAATCATTTGAAGTGTAAGAATACATTTTGATCCTAATCTACATATAACTACATTCTTATTCCTCTCCTTTACCATGAGCCCCAAAGCAGCAGCAAGATGAGTCGTGAATGCTGAGGCCTGAAAAAGAGGTTAAGAATTAGAACATGCATGATGCAAACACATATCTAGATATACTTATGAAAATAAAAAAAGCCACAAACCTGTGAGAAAGGATACAGAACCCACAAGCTATAAGTGCCTACAAGTTAACTTCCATAGTTAGAAAACCTAAGAGATTACAGGAGTAGAGCATCCCTTAATGCTAACCGAAAATAAGATCCTCATAGTAGCACTAAGCTTTTATCAGAATTATGAAACGTTTGAAAATAAAACCTTTGCAAATATAGTGATAGACATGCATACCAAACGTACAATAGTGGTAAAGGATTGTCACAATGGAATGATTATACAGCAGAAAAGTGAAACACTATGGCCTTTCACTGGTGCTAGACCTAAATCTTTTTGAACAACTATTAAGAATATTAAAACTGAAGGAATCTGTCTATTCGTTCCTTCCTTTAATACAAAACATAGACGTAGAGTTCAAGTATTTCCCATCAAAACTCTAGTTTGATTGAGGAAGAGAGTATTGATATTTAAATTCATTGAGAGTACCATAACAAACTTTTGAATACGTAATATGCTATTAGACTATAAAATTGCAAGATACTATGTCATACCGTATATCTTCAGGACCAAATGACTCCTCCAGTATGCTTATGGCCTCCATATACAATGGTTATGCCTTATATATAACTTATTAACAAACCAAGACCCACCCCAGTCTAGAATTAATAGTTTGTTTATCTTTCGTTCAAGATAGAAATAGAACAAGGATTCTAGAATTCAGTAAACACATCAAATAATCCTAATGTAAACCCTATCCAATGAACACATCATCCTAATGCATCAATGCAATGCATATCCGTTTATCGACATGTAGTCCTCATATTGATTTCATTAAGCCAAGCAGACCAACATAGAAAACAAGCATTTATAGTGGTAACACTCAATTTCTTCAATAGTCTCAAAAACATAAAATAAAGCAATGGTCAAACCTCCAAAAAAAAGGTCTCCGAAATAGATCATATCACCAGCCTCAATCAAATGATCAGCTTTCGACTAGCTTGCATGCCCATAATACAACACTAAATCAAAAACTTAGTCACAAAGTGTACAAATAGCATGTCTTAGTATACCACACACGATAAACTTAACCCACATGCCATATCCAATCATAAACTATATAAACAAATTTAGTAATCCTCACAGCAACAATAATTAATATCAAAGCCATCAAATCAGGATTACCTTATCTTCAGCCAACAGGGGAAGATGAAGGATCTCAAGCGGCTCGGTATCTCCAACATCACAATGAACTCAGCAATACCTCTGTTCAGAGTCTTAGTAGCTGCAAAAAACCCAACAAAAACAAATCATATAAGATCCACAAAAGGAGGCAAAGTTAGGTATGCCATCCTAAGCTTTACCCTAGTTATTTACAAATAAGAAATACATGCACATCAGGTGTGAAAGTCAGTATAAGAGCTACTTGCAGAGCATTCCTATCATAGCGACTACTAGTGTGGCATTTCAACATTTAGCCGCATTCACTCGCACTGCTATCCAATACTCTGAAATGTGAGATACATGCAGCTATCAGTATTTCCTGATAAATATGAACTTTGAAACCAAGGAAAGATGATGTGAAATTCAGAATCAGTGGTTAGCAATGAAATACAGGAAATATACTTTACCAAACAGTGTTGATACAAAGACTCGTAGTGCTTTGGACCTCTAAATAACAATCCAATACTAGCCATTAGTACTAGAATGGAAGACTGGAGGAGAATCCAATGGACTTTTCCAGGAACTAATTTATTAAGTAATGTGATCAAATGTAAACGATACGGTTATTGACAAAAAAGCAAAAACATTACACACTTGAACAGAATTTTAGGAAGAAACTAAGAATTATCACTCAAATAGAGAGCTATATGCAGTTCACCATCCATTGGCCACAGATTGTCAAATTCTAAAGCATACCTTCAGCTTATATCGCTAATTTCCTGCTGTTTTCCACTAGTTAAGTACATGAGTGTATTCGATATGGCCTTGTAGGCTACAACACCCAACTCATCTTTCAAACCTGTCACCTTTTCATATTCTTCATCAACAGTACTTTGCTGCAACCACATCCGATAATTCTGACTTATAAAAGCATGCATATGAAACTCATGAAAGTGCATTAAACCCCAACAATAAAAAGTTCCTAAACTTTACATTTACACAAAATCAAAGACTTAAACTTTACACAAGAATCTGGATCGAACCCAGAAATTGAAGAACTTTATCAATTGTAGGAAGAAATTGAAGAACTGTAATAAACCCATAATCATCAATTACCCAAGTTAAAAACGCAAAATTCAAAGATTGAACCCTATATTTCGAAGAGAAACACAAGCTCGAAATATAGAAAAAACCTGGAATCATCGATTGTTTGAGAGGAAATCAAGAGATATCAAGGTCGTTCCCGTCGCGGATCTTTAGACAAAGCGATCCAGAACTTCCTCTTCTCTTTGTTCTTCTCCATGCTCGGACCCTCTGCCGCCAAACCCTTAGCCTCATCGGAATACCTCTCCCCCAATCCAGAAAATTAGGGTTTTTGAATTTACTCAAGTCGAGTCTACATCGACAAGATTGTGGTTGAGGGAGGCGAGATAGGCTAAAGCTCGGATCGGAAGGTGTAGAAGGGGACGAAGGTTCGAAGGTTGGAGAGGGAGAAGAGGTCGATGTTGGCGGTGAGAGCGAGTGTAACGGTTTTATAGCGATGTCGTCAAGCAGGACGAGGACACGGCGATGGTGGGGTGATCCGGTGAGAAGGAGTGGGCGAGAGAGTAATCTACGAAGTCACAAAGAGAGAGAGAGCGAGAGAGAGAGAGAGAGAGAGAGAGGCGGCAGTGCAACCAGAATGGGAAAGAAAGGGAAGGAACATAAAATTAGGGTTAGCTTCGCTTTTATAGTTTTATGTAAAACAAGTCAGTTTTGCCCTTGTGGCACTCTAAAAACTAAACCCTAACTCCTAACCCCTAACCCCTAAACTCAACTTACATATTATTTTTTTAGATCAATCGTTTTGACTTTTTTAATTGCTTATCAGACAACATATGGTCTAAGTTTATAAGAAACGATTGATTTAACGTTTACCTTGTCGACCGAGACCAGAAATTTATCAAAAATGTCTAAATTTTGTAACAAAGTTATGTTTCACTATCATGATCATATCGAATATTCAAACCTTAATTTTTTGAATTTTAGTCATTTGAATCACAATGTGCCTACTAATGTGCTACAACATGTTTACTAGGTTATATCTAAATGTACATCTTTATAAAGCAACTATATGAAAGAAATAAAATTTGTAAAATTTGACCGTACGATGTGATCACAATTGTTAAATATGGATATGGTAAGAAATTTACCTATTTTTGATAACGTTTGGGTCTCTATCGTATGGGTCAACTTTATTTATGCACAAACTTCCCTACACTTCCTTATGGGGAACCATACCATCGATTTGTGAAAGTGTCTAAATTTTCACATGGATTACTTTCGCAAATACTAAATAAGAGTTTGAGTTTTGACCAATCAAAAATATAAGTTTTGGCCGGAGTAGATAAGAGCATTTCCATTTTGATAATTGTGTTGACATTTTCAAGTATTAATCAGACAACATATATATGTAGTCTGAGTTTATTGAAGAATGATCTATCTAACGTTGACCGCATCGACCGAGACCCGAACATTATCAAAAATATCTGAATTTTATACCATAGCCGTATTTCACTACTGTGATCGTATCTAGAACTCAATCTTTAATTTTTCTTAAAATTAGTCATTTGAACCACAACGTGCTACTAATGTGCTACAACATGTTTACTAGGTTATATCGAAACATATATCTTTACAAACCAACTATATGAAGGAAATAAAATTTGCAAAATTTGACCGTATGATGTGATCACATAAGTAAAATATGGATACGTAGAAAACTTACCAATTTTCGATGAAGTTTGGGTCTTGATCGTACGAGTCAACTTTATTTATGTTTAAATTTTTCTATGGGGACTTATATAATTGGTTTATAAACGTGTCTAAATTTTCTCATACATTAGTTTCGCGGGTACTCAATGAGAGTTCTAGCATTCACGAATCAAAAAAATAAGTTTGGCCGGAGGAGATAAGAGCGTTTCTGTATGGATAATAGACATATCGTTTGTTGACCAATTTCGGACCTCTTACTACCACATTTTTATGTTGTCTAAGTCACACAAAAAAGTGGCGCCATAATTCGTTAAGAGCGGGAAAATTTCGAATTCGCTAAGATTGGGAAAACTGTTTCCGCGCACAACTGAAAATTAAGGTTCTTTTTGGACGACATAAATATGTCGTCTCATAAGTAAAACTCTGCACAGGGAAGTTTGAATTGAAAATTTTAGTTTCTTTCAGACAGAATATAATTGTCGTCTCCAGAGTACATTAAAAGAGCTGAAAACCGGATTTGGACAGCCTTCCTCAGACAACATATATATGATGTCTCAATTTTCAGCAAAAAGTGAGAATTTCTAAGTTTGAATTGAAAATTTCAGTTTCTTTCAGACGACATATATTTGTCGTCTCCAGAAGTACATTAAAAGAGCTGAAAACCCGATTTGGACAGCCTTCCTCACACAACATATATACGAGGTCTCAATTTTCAGCTAAAAACCTCATTTCAGCTCAATTTTCAGACGACATATATTTGTCGTCTCTAGAAGTACATTAAAAGAGCTGAAAACTAGATTTGGACAGCCTTTCTCATACAACATATATATGTGAGGTCTCAATTTTCAGCTAAAAATGAGAATTTCTGGGTTTGTTGACACCACACTTATATGTCGTATGATTTTTACAAACTTAGAAAAAATGAAGTAGCCTAAAAAAGTATTGAAGTAGGATGTCGTTGAACTTTTACATTTTATATGTCATCTAAAAAACCACAAAAACCATCAGACGACACTTGTTTTAAATGCTGTTTTATATGTCGTGCCTCTTGTGTCGTCTGATGATGTTATTGGCATAGTGGTGTTTTGTTTTCCAATAGTATTTTCGTTACTAAGGTTATTATGTGTGTGATTTTAGGTGATTTGTGAGGTTGTGGTTTGGCTTGCTCTTGCCAACCCATCCTGAAATAAAACTGAAACACTTCAACTATAATAATCAACCACCACGCCTGGAGTCCTTCACTCCCCACAACGAGAACCAAGTCATAGCAGTACTTAAACAACCCAAACCAAATATTCAACTGCATTACTTAAACATGAACATCAACTAAGATTAAACTCTCTACTTGGGTCGTAGACCTTAAAAAAAAAACACTTCAACTTAATTTACATAATCCCAAGGTTCTCAGAGCACTAAGGAAGGAAAATAAAACAACTACACATAGGTTAATAGGTAACCTACGATCAGCAAGGAGCAGCGGGAAATCTATGCCTCAACTCCTAGGGAAACCGAACAGGAACTCTGTAATCTGGGCATTTGAAAACAAAGGGCCCAGGGAAAAGCATTTAAAAACGTTAGCGTGAGTGGACGAAAAATAAACTAATTAATATGTATCCAGGAACAGAATAATACAAAATCAAATTTTTATATGCTTTTCCATTTATACGGAATTTAAGAATTTCTATGCATGCAAATATTATAATCTCAACAAAATTCACACTAGCCCCGCTAGTCATAAAGCAATAAGAAAAATAAACAGATTCTTCATATAAGAAACTTCCAAAATAATGGGCTAGTCAAATTAACAACTCAAGTAAAATATCCTATATGGCCATATAAGTGAGTCTCCCAGACTCGGTTGCCTCCCAGGCATAGTACTCCCATACTCCCTGTACCTTCACGTCGAGTTGACGGAAAGGGCACAGGGCTTGCATGATGCCGTCGGCAACATCACATCACCACTAGGGTGGAAAGGGCTTGCGTGACCCCACTTGAAACGTGGGAGTCACATGACCTCGAAAGGTGGAACGACATACTAGCATTGACATCACATAATCCAACAAATATGGCATAAGAAAGGAAAATATAATTTCATGTGAGTTTCCCCGAAACTCATCTTTAAAACATAAGTACGATTCCCAACCGTACTCGGAAAATTCCAAGAGAAAAGAAATAAATTAAATTTAATAACGTGTCCCACACGTTAAAATGCTCAAAGTAATAATTAAGCCAAATAACCCACATATTTCAAATCTCCAATCATGCATGCATATTTCATTAAAAACAAAGTGTCCACTCACAATATAGATGGCTAAGCCTGATGTTTGTCAGAGCCCTCCTCACGTGGTGTCTCCTCTCGTCCTGTACAAAATGAGATTTAAGGTTCGAGACAATAACTCAAAAATAACAATTTTAACAAAGTAAGGTAAAGTCTTCCTCACTCCCTCTACACACCCAAACCTAAGAGGAACTCCAACCTCATTTTTACTAATCATCTCCAATTTTCCCTCAACGTTCTAACATATAAATACAAATATGGAAATTTCCATGGATGAGGCTCACCTCTACTTTTTCACCAAAATCAACTTAAAAATTTCCTAAATTCCTACCAACAAATACCATAATTTTCAATACTTCATTACCACTCATTTCTCATTCATGGAGCCACTAAAACTATCCCAAATTCCAAACACTCTTCACCAAAAAAAAATCACCATACCATACAATAACATTTATCCCTTCTAAAAACCATGCAAAATTACTCAAAACAACCACCAAAACTGGCAGCAGCCACCGGTAGTGGCGGTCAACTGCCGGCAGTGGCGGTCAACCACCATCACTCCCACAACTCCGACCAAAATTAACAAAGTATACACCAAACTCTTCCTCTCATCAAGTATAACAACAATTATAACTAACACAAAACCCACAAATCAAGGGTTTGGCCGGAAAACACCTCACAAGCTCAAGAACACAAAACCCCCGATTTGCTATATACTCCCAATCGATCTCCTACCTTTAGGGGAAAGACTAACCAACAAGAGTGCATCAAAACCCTACCTTCAGTTTCCCGATTGGTGGCCGGATAAAGGAGTTCCGGCTCCTCAAAACCGGCGGCTTGACAGCGCTCCCGTGAGCTGCTGCCGGAGAGAGGAGGACAACTACCACCCCAAAGACGTCGAGCGGAGTCCCAGCTGCCGAACGGGACCGGTGCGGCGGTCAGATGTGGTCGGACGACGGCGATCTGTCGGAGAGAAATCGGATGGGTCGGGCTCGGGCTCGGCTCGGGGAGAGAGAGAGTGGAGGGAGTTGTTGACTTTTCTATTTTGTTCCCAAACATAACCGGAAGGCCTCACTTAAAAACCCCAGCCCACATATGGAAAGTCTTATTATTTAGCTAGAACCTTTACCTACGACTCTTATTCGAGTAACTAAAAGTCTACAAGTTTGTCTACACCACCTTTATATAAAATAAAACAAATTTCCGAATTGATTAACTACAAGTAAAACGGATACCACAGTATAAAAATAATTACTAGGTTCGGGGTGTATCAATTCTCCCCTCCATAAAAGAATTTCGTCCTCGAAATTTCCATACCTGTCAATAAAAGAGGTGGGGATACTGCTGCCTCATCTTATCCTCCGGTTCCCAAGTAGCCTCCTCAACCTGATGACTTCCCCAAAGGACCTTAACAAGTCGAACCGTCTTATTTCTCAGCACTTACTCTTTTTGATCCAAGATCTGAACCGGTTCTTCTTCGTAGGTCAAATCTTTCTTTAAACTAATGGGTTGTTCTTGCAAGATATGAGAAGGATCGGCTACATACTTACTGAGCATAGACACATGGAAAACATCACGGATCCGGGATAACTCTGGGGATAACCTCAAACGATAAGCTACTGGGCCAACCCACTCCGTAATTTCATAAGGACCAATGTACCTTGGGCTAAGCTTTCCACGTTTCACAAACCGAATCATAGCCCTCCAAGGGAATAACTTCAAGAATACCCAATCACCAACCTGAAATTCAAGGTCCCTTCTACGGTTATCTGCATAACTTTTCTGCCTACTCTGTGCTGCCTTGAGTCTATCTCTGATTACCTTGATGTTTTCATTAGTATGAAAAACAATTTCTGGAGCAGCAAATTCTCTTTCTCCCACTTCATTCCAGCATAAAGGTGTACGGCATTGCCTCCCATATAAGGCCTCAAATGGTGCCCTACCAATGCTGGAATGAAAACTATTATTATAGGCAAACTCCATCAAAGCCAATTTCTTATCCCAACTCCCTCTAAATTGCATCACACAAGACCTCAACATATCTTCTAAGGTGTCACACCCCGGTTCTTAAGTTATTTTACGGTTATTTTCTTTGGTGTTAGTTTGGTCTTTTACCGTGTTGAGTAACCGTTTACTACTTAAGGACCCTAAAGTTGACTTTTTCTTCCGTTTGGAATTTGGGAAAACTTTCTTCATGAAAGTTGTAGAGGACGTTAAACAGAGTTCGTGGGCACGCGGCACGCTTAAAACGGAGTTCGTATGAAGAAGTTATGGTCTAAAACGAAAATTTCTATATTGGTAAAAGAGGTAAATTCTTGTAGCCTTTATTTTGTGGGTGTTTTAAGTTTGGACCGGGTCAAGAGGGGGGTTCAAAGCCCAGCCACACACTCTCTCTCTCTCTCTCTCTCCCTCTTCCTTCTCTCTTTCTCCCGAGCTCTCCCGACCCGGAAACTTTCCGGCCGTCGTCCGCCGCCATCCGGCCGAGATAGGAGGCGTGCTTGGTATCAAATCGAAGCTTGGAACATCCTCTTCAATTCTAGGTAGGTGGCTGGTCGTGTTGCGCCGCCGTGAGGGAGGAATCACGCCGAGAAGGAGCGGCTGTGCGTGGTGGAGTTTCGCCGAAAACTCTCTTTTCCGGCCACCATAGCCGGAGCTGTTGGTCTCAACTTGAAGCTCTCCCTCCCAGCAGCTAGACCCTAAAAGGATTCATCCTAACTCGAGCTAGGTAAGGAGAATCGAAGGTTTGAATCTTCTAGGGTTCTTGATTGTGTTTTTGTTCGATTGGCATGTTTAGGCTTGAAATTGGACTTAATGATAGTTATGAAAGTTGTTTGGGATGTTGAGAGGAAGATTGTGTCAAAATTTGGTAGCCATTAGAGGTCGCCGGAGTTCGGCTGCCTGCCGCCGCCGCCGCCGGCGGCGGCGCCCCTTAAGGGCAGTTTTTCCTGTTTTTGAGATGGTTTTAATAAGAGGAGTTTATTGAAGTATAGTTTGGAATTTTTGGATGAGTTTTGGTTAGGTTTGGAATTTTTTGGAGATCGGAGAAAATGCCGGTTATTAGAATGAAAATCCGGCCGTTGGATTTCCTTGGTATTTATTATAGAATGTTAGGATTGATGAATTAAAGTGGTGGTGGAGTTTGGTGTGAATCCGGCGAGTTTAACCCTATTAAGAGTAGAGGGTTAAACGGAGGAGAGTTAGATAATTTTAATTCATGTATTTATTTTCTGGAATTGAAGTTTGGTTCTAAGCATGGTTGTTGTGCCAGGATGCGAAGGGAACCTCGACTTGAGTGGCGATGCGGTTATCGTCGGGCTTATGCCTAAATTTGTGAGTGGACATTTTGGTTTTAAAAATAAATATGCATGCAAGATTTTATAATCTATCATTTTATTTTCCGAGCATATAATATAATTTTTCAGTTCATGAGATGAGCTTGAAATTATTTGAGTTTGGTGCATTTATTAAGTGTTGGTCATGATTTGTGGAGTTGAGCTCGGATTATTATTTTGATATTTGAGTTTGGATATTTTTATAAATTCCGGATTTCATTAAATGGTTTTATTGGTGGATTTTGAGATTTATATAAGATTTCCGAAAATGGGATTTTCGGTAGTTTCCTATTTTTAATTCTCGAAATTATTGGTGGAATATCGATCTTGACTTTGAGTTTTATAAATGATTACCGAAAATGGGATTGTCGGTAGTTCTCCTCATAATTTAATTGTTTATTTGAGGCATAATGATTTTGACTTGGAGAATATTTTAGCGAGTATTTTCGGTCGGAGATACTATTATTTATGATTCATATTTGTTATTGAAATCTCGCTTATATTTATAAATTGGAGAATATTTTGACATGTGAGACATGTCATTGAGTTGTGTTATGATTTCTTCTGATGATTTTCATGTACGGTTGGGAACCGTACCATTCGTTTAGTCTTGGGGGAAGTTTAATGGATTTAAGTGACTTCGTATGTTTTAGTCACCATACTATAGGGTCGTTTATCTTGATTATTACTAGCTAACCTTATTAGCGGTCCTCATCATATGTGAGTCGCTATTATAGCATTATTAGCGGTCTTCTTCATATGTGAGTAGAGCATGCTGTTAAGTTTTAAAAGTTGAAAAATGGGAAAGTATATAAGTTTTATAATTGTTAAGTTATTGAATTTATTTTCATCCACTCACTCTAACGTTTTTAAATTACTTTCCCCTGGGCCCTTTGGTTTATAAATGCCCAGTTTGCAGGCTAAGTTATTTGAGGACGAGCGTACATGGAGTCGAGGCATAGTCAGAGGCTGATTCCGCTTATTCGTTTTCATTATTTTCATTCATCATTAGATATGCTCTGAAAGTCCAGTAGTAGCTTATTAAATGTCTTTGTTGTTGGTTGTGGAATTTTATTAGATGAGAAATTGTTATTGGGAGTTTTGATGAACTTGGGGAGCAGGAAGGCTCTAGGAGATGAGGATGGATGTTTGATTATAGAAGTGTTGAGTTGGATTTTTCAGGAAAGGGTTGTCCATTTTCAAGGAAGGTGATGCCGAGTTTTCGGTAAATTTTCCTTGAAGGTGGACCCCGCAGGATTTACCTCGGGTTTCAGGGTAAAATTCGGGGTGGGTCCTGACATAAGGTCTGAATAGTTCTCTCGGATTGCCCATCGGTTTGTGGATGAAAGGCAGTGCTAAAACATAATTGAGTCCCCAAAGCCGTCTGTAACCCTTTCCAAAACTTTGACACAAAACGGGGATCCCGATCAGATACTATAGATTCTGGCACCCCATGAAGTCTGACAATCTCATTTACATACAATTCTGCCAATTTCTCCAATTTATAGGTTTTATTAACCGGCAGGAAGTGTGCTGATTTGGTGAGTCAATCAACAATTACCCATATACCATCATGACCATCTCGAGAACGAGGTAAACCATAAACAAAATCCATAGTGATATGATCTCATTTCCACACTGGAATCTCCAACGGTTGCTGCAACCCTGCTGGTTTCTGCCTTTCAGCTTTCACCTGCTGACAAACCAAGCATCTACTCACAAATGCTGCAATCTCCCTCTTTATATTTGGCCACCAATAAAATTCTCTCAAAGTCCGATACATTTTAGTACTACCAGAATGCATGGCATAAGGAGAATTATGAGCTTCTTCTAAAATCTCTTGCTTAAGCACTTCATTTCTTTTTGGCACACAAAGTTTGTTTTTAAATAATAATACCCCATCTTTTCTAATGGAAAACCCCACCGTGGTGCCACCACGTGTTCTTTCAATCAAGCGGATGATGGAAGGGTCCTGACATTGTGCTTCTCGCACTCTGTCAATCAGAATCGGTCTCACATGGAAACTAGCAACCAAAGTACCAACTCTATCCATTGACAAATCAACTCATGTAGCTCGAAGTTCATAAAGAAGAGGAAGTCGAACTGTCCTCAAATAAGATAAGCTACAAGTAGGCTTTCGACTAAGAGCATCTGCCACAACATTCGCTCTTCCAGGGTGGTACTCAATAGTGCAATCATAGTCTTTAATCAACTCCATCCACCTCCTCTGCCTCAAATTCAACTCCTTTTGTGTAAAAATATATCGGAGACTTTTATGATCTGTAAAGATCTGACACTTAGCTCCATAAAGATAGTGTCTCCACAACTTCAACTCAATGCAACTATCTCAATGCAAAAACCACCGCGGCAAGCTCTAAATCATGGGTTGGATAATTCAACTCATGCGGCTTAAATTGCCTAGAAGCATAAGCAATTACATTTTCATGCTGCATAAGCACACCACCCAAACCCACTCTTGATGCATCACAATATATCACATACTCTCTACTATCATCAGGTAAAGCCAACATAGGAGCACTAGTTAACCGATTCTTGAGTTCTTGGAAACTCTGCTCACATTTCTCAGACCACTCAAACTTAACTCCCTTTCTCGTCAATCTTGTAAGTGGAGCGGCGATCTTAGAGAAATCTCGTACAAAACGACGATAATAACCTGCTAGACCCAAGAAACTACGGATCTCCGTCACACTATTAGGTCTACTCCAATTAGTCACCGCTTCCACCTTTTGAGGATCCACACTAACACCCTCAGCAGAAATAACATGGCCCAAGAATCCAACACTATCCAGCCAAAACTCGCATTTACTAAACTTGGCATATAGCTCTGCACACCTCAAAGTCTGAAGCACCAAGCTCAAATGTTTAGAGTGTAACTTCTCACCCTTTGAATAGACCAGAATATCATCAATGAACACAATGACAAAACGGTCTAGATATGGGCGAAACACCTTATTCATCAAATCCATGAAAGCAGCGGGTGCATTTGTCAACCCAAACGGCGTCACCACAAACTCATAGTGACCATAGCGTGACCGAAAAGCAGTCTTGGCTATGTCAGAGTCTCTAATCCGCAACTGGTGATACCCGGACCTCAAGCCAATCTTAGAAAAGACTTTAGCACCCCTCAACTGATCAAACAAATCATCAATGCAGGGCAAAGGATACTTATTTTTCACAGTAACTTGATTCAACTTCCTATAATCAATGCACAACCTCATAGTACCATCTTTCTTCCTTACAAAAAACACTAGGGCACCCCAAGGAGACATACTAGGCCTTATGAAACCCTTGTCTACTAACTCCTGCAATTGAACCTTCAACTCTTTCAACTCTGCCGGGGCCATCCTGTAAGGTGCCTGAGAAATAGGGGTTGTTCCAGGGAGTAATTCAATGGTAAAATCTATCTCTCTTACAGGAGGTAAACCAGGCAACTCCTCCGGAAAAACATCAGGGAACTTCTTGACTACATGAATATCTTCAACCTTAAGAACTCCCATACTAGTATCCACAACATGAGCCAAATATGCCTGACAATCCCTATTCAGCAATTTACCTGCCGTGACTGCTGAAATCAAGCAAGATGGCAAAATATTCCGCTCTCCACAAAACATAATCTCCGGCTTCCCCGGACTTCGGAACACTACAGTTTTCTGGAAACAATCGACTAAAGCCTGATGTGCCTCTAAGAAATCCATCCCCAAAATCACATCAAAATCAACCATCTCTAACGGAATTAAATTTGCCTCCAAGTTAAACCCCTCAACCAGAACTTCACAAGACCTAAATATCTAATCAATTTTAAACACATCACCCGAAGGCAAAGACACATACCATTCCCCTGGGAGAGGAGATGAGGGCACATTAGCATGAAGTGCAAATCTACTAGACATAAAAGAATGAGTAGCTCCCGGATCAGTCAAAGTAAATGCAGGCTGGCCAAAAATAAACAACGTACCAATGATAACCTCGGGCGAGGTGCGACCCTCCTTAAATGTCATGGCATGAACTCTAGCCTGAGTGGTAGGGCGTCCTCTCTGACCTCTACCCTGCTGGGGACTGCCTCTAACTGCTGAACTAGCACGTGAGCCACTGCTAGAAGCACCAACTGAAGTCTGACCTGTAGTCTAGTAAAATGTAGGCGCGACTCCCTGAGTCAAACAGGGACAATCTCTCTTAAAGTGACCTGGCTCGCCAAACTCGAAACACCCAACTGGCTGATATTGTCCAGACTGACCTGAATGACTACTGTGGGCTCCACTACTACCACTCATACCACCCCTAAACTGACTAAAGGGGCGTCTGCCTGCAGATCCCGCAGCAAATCTCCGGCTACCTCTGAGCCTAGATCGGGCTGAATGACCAGATCTGCTACTACGTCCACTACCCACAGAAGATCCAGAACCGGATGTAGATGCCGCTCTCTTTGAAGGTCCCTGACTAGGGCCACCAAGGTCTCAGGGTCGGCTACCCATCTATGAGGTCTCAATATTTAAAGTTGCCCCAACTGCATCACTAAATCTCGGATACAACACCACTTGCATCTTTTCCTCATACTCACCCCCAAGTGCCCGAACAAACCTGTATATTTTATCATGCTCGTCCCGTACCAAGTCAGGAACATGATGAGCTCTAGCAAGGAAATGCTGCTCAAACTCCAAGACTGACATATCTCCCTTCTGCAAATTCATAAACTGATCCTGCATCCTATGGAGATGAGCTCGACTACAGTAACGATCATTGAAATGGGCCTTGAACTCATCCCAAGCCATGAGAGAAGCATCCCCATAATCTCTAGTAATGCCAACCCACCAATGCCATGCAGGGCCATGCAACCATTGCACTGCCACGAATACCTTACGGTCATCAGGAACATTTAACCTAGCAAACACTCTCTCCATAGTCTCAATCCATTCCTGGGCCTCAATGGGATCCTTGGCTGTAGAAAACTTCTCAGCACCATTATCCTTGACCCTCTTAATGCTAAAATCAGGCGGGGGTTGAGGGTTCATTGCTGCAGCAAAACTGATTAACAATCTGCCCAAACGCTCCTAGCATACCCTCTTGTGCATTCATGTCATCCCCCACAGGAGGAGCTCTCTGTGCTCGGCATCTTGGAGGCATAGTACCTGAGATAAACATAGATTAGAAATTCACACTTGGACAATCTAGTATTACACTAGATGCCATTAATCCAACAGAAAGGGGAACCTAATGCTTTGATACCAACTGACAAGACCCGCCCCGAAAACACACAGTAAAACAGGCAAGTCTTGCGAGGTCCACTCTTAAAAGAGATTATACCGAAATTTCGGCATAACCTCCCCTAAAAATGGACAACCCATCCTGAAATAAAACTGAAACACTTCAACTATAATAATCAACCACCACGCCTGGAGTCCTTCACTCCCCACAACGAGAACCAAGTCATAGCAGTATTTAAACAACCCAAACCAAATATTCAACTGCATTACTTAAACATGAACATCAATCGAGATTAAACTCTCTACTTGGGTCGTAGACCTGAAAAAAAAACACTTCAACTTAATTTACATAATCCCATGGTTCTCAGAGCACTAAGGAAGGAAAATAAAACAACTACACATAGGTTAGCAGGTAACCTACGATCAGCAAGGAGCAGCGGGAAATCTATGCCTCAACTCCTAAGGAAACCGAACAGGAGCTCTGCAATCTGGGCATTTGAAAACAAAGGGCCCAGGAAAAAGCATTTAAAAACGTTAGCGTGAGTGGACGAAAAATAAACTAATTAATATGTATCCAGGAACAGAATAATACAAAATCAAATTTTTATATGCTTTTCCATTTATACGAAATTTAAGAATTTCTATGCATGCAAATATTATAATCTCAACAAAATTCACACTAGCCCCGCTAGTCATAAAGCAATAAGAAAAATAAACGGATTCTTCATATAAGAAACTTCCAAAATAATGGGCTAGTCAAATTAACAACTCAAGTAAAATATCTTATATGGCCATATAAGTGAGTCTCCCAGACTCGGTTGCCTCCCAGGCATAGTACTCCCATACTTCCTGTACCTTCACGTCAAGTTGACGGATAGGGTACAGGGCTTGCGTGATGCCGCCGGCAACATCACATCACCACTAGGGTGAAAAGGGCTTGCGTGACCCCACTTGAAGCGTGGGAGTCACATGACCTCGAAAGGTGGAACGACATACTAGCATTGACATCATATAATCCAACAAATATGGCATAAGAAAGGAAAATATAATTTCATGTGAGTTTCCCCGAAACTCATCTTTAAAACAGAAGTACGATTCCCAACAGTGCTCAGAAAATTCCAAGAGAAAAGAAATAAATTAAATTTAATAACGTGTCCCACACGTTAAAATGCTCAAAGTAATAATTAAGCCAAATAACCCACATATTTCAAATCTCCAATCATGCATGCATATTCCATTAAAAACAAAGTGTCCACTCACAATATAGATGGCTAAGCCTGACGTCGGTCAGAGCCCTCCTCACGTGGTGTCTCCTCTCGTCCTGTACAAAACGAGATTTAATGTCCGAGACAATAACTCAAAAATAACAATTTTAACAGAGTAAGGTAAAGTCTTCCTCACTCCCTCTACACACCCAAACCTAAGAGGAACTCCAACCTTATTTTTACTAATCATCTCCAATTTTCCCTCAACGTTCTAACATATAAATATAAATATGGAAATTTCCATGGATGAGGCTCACCTCTACTTTTTCACCAAAATCAACTTAAAAATTTCCTAAATTCCTACCAACAAATACCATAATTTTCAATACTTCATTACCACTCATTTCTCATTCATGGAGCCACTAAAACTATCCCAAATTCCAAACACTCTTCACCAAAAAAAAATCACTATACCATACAACAACATTTATCTCTTCTAAAAACCATGCAAAATTACTCAAAACCACCACCAAAACCGGCAGCAGCCACCGGCAGTGGCGGTCAACTGCCGGCAGTGGAGGTCAACCACCATCACTCCCATAACTCCGACCAAAATTAACAAAGTGTACACCAAACTCTTCCTCTCATCAAGTATAACAACAATTATAACTAACACAAAACCCACAAATCAAGGGTTTGGCCGGAAAACACCTCACAAGCTCAAGAACACAAAACCCCCGATTTGCTATATACTCCCAATCGATCTCCTACCTTTAGGGGAAAGACTAACCAACAAGAGTGCATCAAAACCCTACCTTCAGTTTCCCGATTGGTGGCCGGATAAAGGAGTCCCGGCTCCTCAAAACCGGCGGCTTGACAGCGCTCCGGTGAGCTGCTGCCGGAGAGAGGAGGACAACTACCACCCCAGAGACGTCGAGCGGAGTCCCAGCTGCCGAACAGGACCGGTCCGGCGGTCAGACGTGGTCGGACGACGGCGATCTGTCGGAGAGAAATTGGATGGGTCGGGCTTGGGCTCGGCTCGGGGAGAGAGAGAGTGGAGGGAGTTGTTGACTTTTCTATTTTGTTCCCAAACATAACCGGAAGGCCTCACTTAAAAACCCCAGCCCACATATGGAAAGTCTTATTATTTAGCTAGAACCTTTACCTACGACTCTTATTCGAGTAACTAAAAGTCTACAAGTTTGTCTACACCACCTCCATATAAAATAAAACAAATTTCCGAATTGATTAACTACAAGTAAAACGGATACCACAGTATAAAAATAATTACTAGATTCGGGGTGTATCAGACTTGATGAGCTCGGGCTCGGCTGCGCGCTTCTTCTGGGTGGTGGTTTAGGCGGCGGACATGGTTTGCGAGGGTTTGGAGCTTTTAGGGTTTGGGAGGTTGAAATTTGGGGTTTTCAGATCTGGGTCTCCGAAGATGAGAGGAATTGGTTTGAGGGTTAGATATAGAAGAGAGGATTCGATCAGTTTGAGAATGAGGAGATATATGAGAGAATTTGGTTTGTGAGGAAGAGAGGAAGAGAGGTTTCAGTTGTGAGAAAGATCACTCAATTGAGAACTTCAAACAAATTATCGGGAAGATAGGGTCTATAAAGTGTCTAAAAAAAGACATTCGTTGTACCAAAAAAATATTAGATATTTATGTCAATATAGAGATGACAGAAGAGTGTCGTCTTAGATCGAACCATTATATTGCAAATTTGGGGTTGTTTTAAGACGACAGATGTCTGTCATCTCATGAACATGCTAATTTAAGTTGTCTGTGAGTTGCTACATTCAGACGACATATATTTAAATGTGTGTCGTCTGAATGTATCAGACGACAGCAAATACGTATTTTGTCGTTTGATCCAAGTCGTCTGAAGCCAAAAAAGACGTAGTGCTCATGTTAGTATTTTCATTTTCTTGACTTTCAAGTCTATGTAAACATGAAAATATAATATTTAACTCAGTGTTGAATTGTGAAATATTTACATTTCCGCATTGAGTTTTAGTTTTCCTTGAAATTGTTTGAAACAGGTTTTGGGATTTTAATATTTCAAGTTATATCATGCCAAAATTTTTGAAAATTATCCTTCGAAAATTGGGGTGTGACAGATTTGGTTATGGGATTGAATCCGGTTTGTGATCACTATATAAAGGAGGCTAAGTCCCTGTGTTCTTTACCGTTTTTGCATCAAGAAGGAATCCCATTGTGCTTGCTATTTGGTACAGAAACACAGAAGGCTAGAATCTCCATCAAGTTATCTCTTTCTGTGTGCTGCGGTTGCAGAAGAAGGTCAAGATGGTGTCATCGAACAACGTTGTTGTTAAAGTTGATTGGAGGTATAATGAAGGTACATTCCTGGTTCATCTAGGATAACTAAAGTCTGCAGAATTTCTTTAAGTGTTCTTGAATATATGCATGTGTGTTTGTGTGTTTATGGAATAGATCTAAAACTAAAGGTTAGATGGCTTAATAGATTTCTGAAAACCATCTAATAATGGTATCAAGGATCATTTAACTAGTGCTCCAGTTCTAGCACTCCTTGATGATAGTGGGGAGTATGTGGTTTATTGCGATGCTTCCAGGCAAGGTTTGGGTGGTGTGTTGATGCAACATGAAAGAGTAATTGCCTACGCTTCTAGGCAATTGAAGCCGCATGAAGGGAATTACACCCCCCACGACCTAGAGCTTGCTGCAGTGGTTTTTGCATTGAAATTATGGAGACATTATCTCTATGGAGCCAAGTGCCAGATCTTTACCGACCATAAGAGCCTTCGGTATGTGTTCACTCAGAGAGAATTAAATATGAGGCAAAGAAGGTGGATGGAGTTGATTAAAGATTATGATTGTATTATTGAGTATCATCCTGGAAAAGCTAATGTTGTAGCGGATGCTCTTAGTCGCCATCCTTCTATGTCCTTAGCTTATTTGAGGATGGTTCGGGTTCCACTTCTTTATGAGTTGCAAGCTACATGAGTGGACTTGTCAGTAGATGAGTTTGGTGCTTTGGTAGCCAGTTTTCATGTGAGGCCAGTTTTGATTGATAAAGTGCACGAGGCTCAGTATAATGATCATTCCATAGTTCGGTTGATACAAAAAGCACTTAATGGAACGGCAAGGGATTTTTCTGTTAGGAGAGATGGAGCCTTGTTGTTTAAAAACAGGCTATGTGTTCCGAAGAGAAATTTGGAATTGAAGCAAGAGATAATGGAGGAAGCTCATAGTTCTGCTTATGCTGCACATCCTGATAGTACTAAAATGTATAGGACCTTGAAAGATTTTTATTGGTGGCCAAATATGGAAAGAGAGATTACCGCTTATGTAAGTAAGTGTTTGATTTGTTAACAAGTCAAAGCTGAGAGGCAGAAACCTTCTGGTCTACTAGAGCCATTGCCTATTCCTATATGGAAGTGGGACCACATTGCCATGGATTTTGTTTTTAGCTTACCTCATACCCATGATGGGCATGATGGTATTTGGGTGATTGTGGATCGATTAACAAAGTCAGCAAATTTTCTGCCAATGGGGAAGAAATATAAATTGAATAAATTGGCAGAACTTTATGTGAATAAAATTGTGAGACTCCATGGTGTGCCTGAATCTATTGTTTCTGATCAGGATCCTAGATTTGTTTCTAAATTCTGGGGAGCTTTCCAGGCAGCTTTGGGCACTCAGTTGCACTTCAGCACAGCTTTTCATCCTCAAACGGACGGGCAATCTGAGAGGACTATTCAAACCATGGAGGATATGTTGAGATCATGTGCTATGCAATTCAGAGGGAGTTGGGATAAAAATTTGTCCTTGATAGAATTTGCCTA
This sequence comes from Fragaria vesca subsp. vesca, assembly GCF_000184155.1. Lineage (NCBI taxonomy): Eukaryota > Viridiplantae > Streptophyta > Magnoliopsida > Rosales > Rosaceae > Fragaria > Fragaria vesca. The sequence continues at coordinate 26,185,274 of NC_020492.1, read as the reverse complement.
CAACAATAGTTTTCATTCTAGCATAGGTATAACTCCTTTTGAAGCACTTTATGGGTGGCAGTGTCGTATACCTCTATGTTGGAATGAGGTGGGAGAAAAAGAATTTTGTGGTCCAGAGATTATCCAGGATACAAATGAGAAGATCAAGATGATTAGAGATAGGCTCAAAGCAGCTCAAAATAGGCAGAAGAGTTATGCAGATAACTGCAGAAAGGACCTTGAGTTTCAAGTGGGTGATCGGGTATTTTTGAAATTATCCCCTTGGAAGGGAGTAGTGCGTTTTGGTAAACAGGGAAAGCTTAGCCCGAGGTATATTGGTCCTTATGAGATTGTAGAGCGGGTTGGCACAATTGCTTATCAATTGGAGCTACCTTCAGAGCTGTCTCGGATACATAGTGTTTTCCATGTATCTATGCTACGCAAGTATATTGCCGATCCCTCTCATGTCTTGGAAGAGCAGCCGATAAGTTTGAAGAAAGATTTGACCTATGAAGAGGAACCGGTTCAGATTCTTGATCGGAGGGAGCAAGTGCTTAGGAACAAAACGATCCCACTGGTTAAAGTTTTATGAAGGAGTCATCAAATAGAGGAAGCCACTTGAGAACCAGAAGAGCAAATGAGGCAGCAATATCCTTATCTCTTTGATTGACAGGTATGTAAATTTCGAGGACGAAATTTTTGTAAGGAGGGGAGAATTGTCACACCCCGGTTCTTAAGTTATTTTACGGTTATTTACTTTGGTATTATTTTGGTCTTTTACCGTATTGAGTAACCGTTTACTACCTAAGGACCCTAAAGTTGACTTTCTATTCCGTTTAGAATTTGGAGAAACTTTCTTCATAAAAGTTGTAGAGGACGTTAATACGAGTTCGTAGACATGTTATGTGTTAAAATCGGAGTTAGCATGGAAAAGTTATTAATTAAAGAGTAAATTTTTGAGGTGGTAAAAAGGGGGTAATTTTTAGTGGGTATAATTTTCAGTTGGGTTAAGTTTGGACCGGGTATGTTGGCAGCCCAGCAGTCCCCCACTCTCTCCCTCTCACCCTCACCCATCTCTCCCTCTCTCTCTCACACGTGCACCCCTACCCACCGGAGATCAAGCCTTCGTCCGCCGCTGTCCCGCCGCCGCCAGGGACCACCGGACCACCCCAGTTCAGACCCCCGCCACCTCCTCTCCCTCCCCGGCCTAGTGCTCGAGTATCTAACCCGCCGGAAGAGGAGAAAACCCGCCGGAGACGCCGGGAAGCTTTTCGACGGAAATCCCACCTTCGGCCGCCATAGGTCAAAATCTTTGACTCATCTTGTAGCCCTCATCAAGGTGAGTAATTCCTCAAAAGGAATTAGTTTATTTCGTTGTTGTTATGGAGAAATGTATAATTGAAATTTTAGGGATTTATGGAAGTTTTGGTTCGATTACCTTAGTTAGCCTTAGAAATGAACTTTGTGCTAGTTAAGGAAGTTGTTGTGCTAGTTGAGAGGAGTGTTGTGCTAAAATTTGAGAAGCATTGGAGGTCGCTGGAATACGGCTGCCGGCCGCCGGAGCAGGCGGCGGCGCTGCCCCTTAGGGGCAGTTTTTCATATCTTTGGGTTTGTTTTCATGAGAGGCGTTTAATGAAGTATAATTTGGAATTTTTGGAGGAGTTTTGATAAGGTTTGGGATTTTTCATTGGTTAAGGTTTGTGGCGGTTGTTTGTTTGGAATTTCGGCAGTTGGTTTAGCAGGTTTTAAATTCTAAAGAGGTTAAATTATGGCTTTCGGTAAGTGCGGAGTGATGTGAGCCTTACTAGATTAAAAGTGGAGAAGTTGGGCAAGAGAGATGAAATTATAGGCTCCATTTTATTTCAGAAATTTTATTAAAGTATTATACTAGTTTGGAGGCTTAATAATTATTTGTTGTTCAGGACGTGAGGAGGATCATTTGGAGGAAACCTCGGGTCGTCGGCAAGCATAGCCGAGCACTGTGAGTGGACCTTTGATTTTATTATCATGCATGCGCTAAAGTTATTTAATTTCAAATGCATTTGGAGATATATTATTTTGTTGGATTAACGAGTTCCACTTATTTTTCCGGAACTCTCTTCCTAATTTTAGTTGACACGTGGGACGTGTCAAGTGATTTTTATTATTTCCAAGTACAGTTGGGAACTGTACTGTGCGCTATGAGTTTATTATAATTTTTGGGGAAGTGTGGATATTTTTATTTTAATATTGTACTTCACCATAAAAGGGTTGTTTTATATTGATTACTGCTAGCTAACCTTATTAGCGGTCCTCATCATATGTGAGTCGCTATTATAGTCTTATTTAGCGGTCTTCTTCATATGTGAGTAGAGTGTGTAGCGTGGGACGCTGTTATAGCCTAGGAGGCAACCGATCGGTATATATATATATATATATTTATTGTTAGCTAGCCATTATTTAGCGGTCTTCATCATATGTGAGTTGCTATTATAGTCTTATTTAGCGGTCCTATCATATGTGAGTAGACTACATCCCTGATGTAGTGAAACTTCATGGCAATATGTTTTGCCCTACTATGATACACAGGGTTCTTGCTCATGGCAATTGCAGACTTGTTATCACTAAGAATGGTTGTTGCAGATACTTGCTTCTCACCAAAGTCTTCAATGACTCTTCTGAGCGAAATTGCTTGTGAAGTGGATATTGATGCAGATACATACTTTGCTTCAGCTGTAGATAAGGCTACTGATTTTTGCTTCTTTGAAGCCTAGGAGAATACACCAGTTCCAAGTGTTAAAGTATATCCAGATATGCTTTTTAAATCATCAACACTTCCTCCCCAATCACTATCACAAAAGCCAAAGAGTTTTGGTTCCACATTCCTCTTATACATAATTCCAAAGTCCATTGTACCATGAATGTATCTTAGGATTCTCCTCGCAGCTCCATAGTGAATCTTGGTAGGGTTGTGCATAAATCTGGACATCAAACTTGCAGCATACATAATATCAGGTCTTGTTGCCGTCAAGTAAAGCAAACTTCCCGCTAAACTTTTGTATAAACTCTCATCAACATTACCATTTTCATCTTCTTTTGAAAAATTTTCATTGACAACTAGAGGTGTTGCAACAGAATTGCAACCAAGCATTTTGAACTTCTCTAGAATTGTCTTTGCATATTTCTTCTGAGTAATAAAGATTCCCTCTACTGCTTGAACAATTTCAATTCCTAGAAAATAATGCAAGATTCTCAAATCACTCATTTCATATTTCCTCATCATATCAGACTTGAAATTTGAAATCATCTTCTCACAACTTCCAATAAATATTAAATCATCAACATATAAGGAGACAATAAGTATGTTTGATTTACCTTCAGTTTTGGTGTAGAGAGCAGGTTCATTTTCACTCCTTTGAAACCCTCTTTCTGTGAAATAGGAATCGATCTCACCATACCAAGCTCTTGGGGCATGTTTCAAACCATAAAGAGCCTTCTTCAGCTTGTAAATTTCCTTGATGATGAAACCTTGTGATTGCTCCACAAATACTTCTTCTTTCAGCACTCCATTTAGAAACGCCGATTTGACATCTAGCTGGTGCAAAAACCAGCCTTTTTGTGCTGCAATGGAAATCAGACCTCTGATTGTCTCATGTCTTGCAACTGGTGCAAAAGTTTGATTGAAATCAACTCCAGGTATCTGTGAATACCCTTTTTCCACCAATCTTACTTTGTTTCTTTGCACAGAACCATCCGCATCTAGCTTAGTTTTGTAAATCCACTTCAAACCAATGACATCCTTGTTGTTTGGTTTATCAACAAGTTCCCATGTGTTGTTTTTCACAATCACATCAATTTCTTCTTTCATCGCAATCTGCCAGTCATCTTCTTTCACAGCTTCTTCAAATCTTTCAAGCTCAAATAATCATGCATTGCAGCTTTCATACACTTCATTCAAACTTCTCATTCTTATTGGTGTTGAGCTTGGTGTAGATTGAGCATTTTTGAATGTACTGGTGAGGGTTGTTTAGGACTGTGAGGCGGACTTTGTTGCGGTGGATTAAGTTCCAACTCTTCTGGAACATATTCATCTCAAACAACATTATCTGGCACACATTGTTGCAGAACTGAACCTTGATTCCAATCCCAAGATGAATTCTCACTGAAGAGAACATCTTTGCAGATAACAATTTTCTTCTTTTTCAGATTATAGAGCCTATAGCCCTTTGTGTGCACGCTGTATCCCATGAACACAGACTTCTCACTTGATTCATCAAGCTTCTTCCTAAACACTTTTGGGATATGTGCATAGCAGATTGAACCAAACACCCTCAAGTGATTAACACTTGGCTTCCTTCCACTCCATGTTTCAAATGATGTCATTCCTTGCACTGTAGTAGTTGGATGTGTGTTCATCAAATACACCGTAGTATTAATTGCTTCTCCCCAGTATTCTAGAGGCACTTTCTTGGCATCTAGCATAGACTTTGCCATTTCGACGATTGTTCTATTTCTCCTTTCAGCTACCCCATTTTGCTGCGGTGTGTAACTTACTGTAAGCTGCCTTCCCAAACCAATATCTGCACAAAAATCTCCAAACTCATTTGATGTGTTTTCACCACCTCTATCTGATCTAAGGTTCTTGATTTTGAGATCAGATTGTCTCTCTACTATAGCTTGAAACTTCTTGAACACAATGAACACATCATATTTTTGCCTCAAGAAATAAACCCAAGTCATTCTTGAACAATCATCAATGAATGTAAGGAAATATCTGTTACCTCCCTCAGTAATTGTTTTCATAGGACCACAGCCATCAGAATGGACCAACTCTAGTGGTGTTTTTGCTCTCCATGCCTTCCCTTTTAGAAATGAGATAATGTGCTGCTTTCCAAGTGCACATCTTTCACACACTTCAGTAACTTCTTTAATTTTTGGCAATCCCTGCACCATTTCATTCTGATCCAGTAGCTTCAGACTTTGAAAATTCAAATGTCCAAGCCTTTGATGCCAGAGCCAAGGATCTTCCTGCAGCTCCATTTTTCTTGCATTCTCAGTTGCATACTTGAGAGTCTGAGGAAAACTTATGTTCCTCTTCATTTCAACTTCCACCATCAGCTTCTTGCTACTCCCTCTCTCAAAGATTTTACAAGTGTCATCACCAAAATGCAAGTGATATTTATGCTCAACGAGTTGTCCAACACTTAGCAAATTCGAATCAAGATTTGGAATAAGCATTACATCTCTGATGAACATTTTTCCATTTTTGGTTTCAACAACAACACTTCCTTTGCCTTTTGTATCCACCAACATTCCATTTGCCATCTTCACCTTTGTAATGATGTTGTAGTCAATGTCATAGAGAAGGTTGGCATTTGCAGTCATATGATTTCTGCAAGCACTATCAACAAGCCACAAATTCTCATTCACCGCCGTGGTTGCAGCATAAGTGACACATAACATACTAGTATCAGTTTGTTCTTCACTGCAGCTAGCCAGTTGATTTCTCTTGCAGTCACAATCCTTCTTGACATGACCGAACTTGTTACAAATTGAACATTTTGGTTTCCCCTTAAACCAACATTCACCTATATGAATCCTATCACAGATAGAACACTTCGAATAATTTGAACTACTGCCTCCTCTTTTTTTTTCTTTTTCCTGACTGGTCTAATCTACCCTCCCACTTCTTAATTGCCTTTACCTTTCCAGTTCTTTTTATGTTTGGAATTTGAACTAGATGGCTCACTACTTCTTGTGTTTAGGCTTAGTGTTTGAAAGACTTTTTCTGTTGGTTCATCATGACTCATCAACCTCTAATCAAAATCCTTTAGTGTCCCCATTAAATCATGCACACCAAGAGTTTCTATATCCTTAGTCTCCTCCATAATACTTGCTATAGCATCATACTTCCTATTCAAACTGTCACATCCCGACCCTTAAATTTTTACCTTATTTACTAACTTGGGTATAATAAGAATTTTACCGTCTCCGTCATTGAGGTAATAGTTTAATCGGTCCCTAAAGGTGTTTTGAGGGACGATTAATTTCGGGGAATTATTCGTGGGAGAAAATATGAAAACGGTAATTATGGTAAATTTTAGATAGTAAAAGGTAATTTTTATTCGGGTATTATTTTTTCGGGGTGTTTTATTTTGGATTTGGGTGGTATAAGAAGGTTGGACCGGGCCAAGGGGTGGTCAAAGCCCAGCCCTTTTTCTCTCTCTCCCTCCCGATTTTCCCGCACCCGAGCCCTCTCTCCCCGCCGGTTTTCTTCTTGGCTGTCCGCCGCCGTCAGGCCACCAACCGCCGCCGCACCGATTCCGTTCGGTCGGCCTTCGACCCAGCTACATCCCTGGACTGGTGACAGCTCCCCTAGAGCCGCCGTGAGGAAGATATTGGGCCCGAGAGGTCCGACTGTGTTAAGCCTCCCGACGCCGGAACTCCCTCCTCCGGCCACCAAAACCGGCGATCCTTGGCTCGTTTTGTAGCCCTCCTCCCGTGCAGCAACCCCTCTAAACAGCTCACCCTCTCTTGAGCTAGGTAAGGAGAAATGTGAAGTTGAAATTCTAGAGCGTTTTTGATGTTTTTAGTCGATTACCCTAGTTAGGCTTAGAATTGGTGTTTGTGCTAGTTAGGAAAGTTGTAGAGCATGATGAGAGGATTATTCTGTCAAAATTTCATAGTCATTGGAGGTCGCCGGAATCGGCCGGCGCCGACACCGCCACTGTTTGGAAGATTTTTAGGGTTTTAAATTTAGAATATTAAGGGGAGTTTGTTGAAGTGAGTTATGGAATTTTTGGATGAGTTTTGGATAGGTTTATGAATTTCCGAAGTGTGGTATTTTTGGCGGTTAATTAATGTAGAATCCGGCCGTAGGATTTAAGTCGTATTTTTGGGGAGGTTGTAATTACGGCTGTCGAGTATGATATTTAAGTTCGGATCGTTTCGATTTAAGAATATCGAAGTTAGGCAATGATGAGCGTAGTTATGGCTCTCAGTTAATTTTGCCTATTTTGTTTAAATATTGAAGTTTTAGTTGGGAAATTAATTTTATATTTGTGCCAGGGTTCGAGGAAACCTCTCTGAAGTGGCGATTTGGATTTCGTCGGGCTTATGCCTAGAGTTGTGAGTGGACTTTTGTTTTAAATAAAATGCATGCTATAGTTCATAGATGAACAATTATTGTTGTGGAGCATTTTGACGTCATTTTATTTTGACGATTTTATTTCTCTTGGAGTGTTATCGAAAATGGGATTTTCAGTGAATATAAATATGTATTTATGAGGAGAGTATGTATAAAAATGCTAGCTAGCCCTATGTGTCTGTTCACCTTAATGGCGTAGCATATAGCCGCATTATGGTGTGACGTGAGCATTGGACGTGAGCATAGTAGCCCTATATGAGTGTTTAATTCATATACGGGGTATGGGCACATATTTATACACTCGTCTGTCCACCTTAATGGCGTAGTGTAGCACCGCATTAAGGCGTGACGTGAGCGTTGGACACGAGCATAGCAGCCCTTTATAGACCCATGAATTTATATAGGGAGTATGGACGTGTGTAAATACATACATATATTATAGAGCCTGAGAGGCTCGACATTTATGAGATAAAAGTTTTATCGCTTGCAGCATGCATTCGATTTTCCTTGGAAATTGATTTGGGGAAATATAAATATTTTATTCGTTAATTTATTTTTGTCCACTCACTCTAACGTGTTTCAAATGTTTTCCCCTGGGCTCTTCGTTTTAAAAATGCAGGATTGCATAGTTGAGGTCGGGCGTACATAGGGATGAGGCATTGTCATCATATAGCTTCTGCTTGTTAATTTATTGTGTTTCCTTTCTTCCTGTTAGAGTAGAGTTCCTCTAAACCTATAAATGGTTGGATATGAGATTTGTTTAGATTAGTAAATAATTTGAGTGGTGTTGTGATTTGGGGAGCACGGAGGCTCCAGGAGTTTAAGGTTGGATTTAAATTTTCAGAAGTGTTTGTAGGTTTTATTAGGAAGGGTTGTCCATTTTCAAGGGAGGTTATGCCGATTGTTCGGTAAATTTTCCTTGGAGGTGGTCCCCGCACGACTTACTCTGGGTTTCAGGGTGAAATTTGGGGTGGTCGTGTCACAAACTCATAAGGATCTTCTGTACTACTCTCTTTTCAGGTATAGGTTCAACATAGGTTTTCATCTGGTTAACTAAAACAGTCAATCTAGTGCAATAATCACTTAGCAGCCTAGTTTCATTCATTCTAGTATACTCAAAATCTCTCCCTAAAGATTGAACTTTAACATCTCTCACCTTATTTGAGCCTTTGAACTCCACCTTCAGAACATTCCAAGCTCCTTTGGCTGTTCTCTCATTTGCAATTCTTGGAAAGATAGCATCTGTGACTACGGTTTGCAAAATACGAAGAGTTTTTGCATCTTTCTTGATATTTTCCTTTAGCTCAGTTCTTTGAGCATTTGTCATCCCTTCAGTTGTTGGAACTATATAGCCTTCATTCACATAGCTCAATAGATCACGTGATATGAACATGGTTTCCATCTTAATAATCCAGAAATCAAAGTTCTCTTCTGAGAAGATAGGAACTCTAACTTTTGAACCATTTTCTGGTGTAGTCATTGTAGTAGCAGAAAACTAAAGAAAAGTGTTTGTTTTTTTTGTTTTGATCCAACAGATGGTACACCCCAGTTGATATTGATCAACAGGGCTCTGATACCATGTTAGAATTAGAGCCTCTACTTTGTATTTTGAACAAAATATGATCAAGATCAATTTGCTGTAGCAAATGAGGCAAAAAAAACTCAGTTGAACTTTGAAGCAAACCTTAGCAGCCTCTATTTCTTACTTATGGAATTCTTAGACATTACACAACAGCTTAACCCTTATATATGATGCAGAGTAACCTACAAAATATCTTAGAAACACCTAATTAACTAGATTATAATTGTACTCTACCAAGCTCGTACTTGAATAGAGTCTTAAGAGTCGATGGACTCAGGGCCCATAACCTTAAGTGGCCCAAAATTTTCTTTCCTCGTTGTGTGATTACATTAGTTTTGTTAAAAACAATAAAAAATAATTAACATAATCCAATTAGGGTGGTGTTAGATTACAAAAAAGAAAAATGAATACAAAATCGAAAAATGAATACAAAATATTACCCATTATTACTATCATTAATTACTATTTTAGAAAAATGAGCAGCCTAAGTAAGAGATTTGTTGCATAAATAAGATTTTTAATAGGATTTCTAGTGTTTTTTGTTGTTAGATTTTGAGTTTATAACTTTAGTTCGTGAATTTTTTTGTGTGTTTCTTAGAATGAGAAAATAAAATTGAATAAATATTATACTTTAAGGGCCTAATTTTGAAAGTTTGACTCAGACCTGAAAATCTCAGGTCTGGGCCTGTACTTTACATACAACAAAATATCTAGATTAAGTGGAGGAGAAACAGTAAAGCAAGTGGTTGGAAGTTGTCTCACTGCAGCTCTAGTGTGAGTCCCTACAGCTGATTATTTCCAACAGATAAGCTTCCCAGATTTCTCAGGAAAGCATTAACTTCAACAACATCCCCAAGATCGTCTCGACTATATAGTGCAACGGAGACCAACGCTCATCAAGACACATCAATTGATTTCCTTTTTCCATTGATTAATTGTTTTGCAAGTGAAGTGATGAGTGACTGAGTGTAATAGCCCAGATTTTCATATCAATTTCCTTGTATTATTTTTCGAAATTAATTGAGGATTATTTATGGAAATTCTTATTTGTTTATACGAAGTTAAAGTTTTCGAGAGTCAATTATTTTAAGGTGCGTTATTTCTAAGTGGCCAAAAGTTGACTTTCTTATCTGTAAGTTATTTTCAAAAACTTCTTTCATGAAAGTTGTAGAGTTTGGCGATACGAGTTCGTAGACACGCGGCACACGTAAATTAGATGTAGTATGAGAAACTTACGGTCAGAGGAAGTTAGTATCCGGTTTTAGAAAGTGTATAAATAGAAAAATGTGTATGGGTTTTTTTTAGAAACCCTAAAATTGCACAAAGCCCCTTCAGTTTCTCTCTCTTCCTCCCCGAGCCGTCCATGTTCTCTGACGCCAAATGCAGCCGTCCGGCCACTGTTCAGGACTCTGCTGGTCTCGTCGGGTTCGCAGGACCACCGCCTTCAATCCTAGGACAGCGTTGCACAGCAGTTGACCACAGATGACGCCAGCAGAGGACGTCTCTCTCTGTTGGAATACGCGGTGCTGCTTGGGTTGAAACCGCCATTTACGGCGGTGACGAGGGGAATCTTTAGGTGAGTTTGCTTGGCTTATCCATCTGTGTGTTGCTGTGCAAAACAATCAACTCAGTTTTGAGTTTTCAACATTGATTTTCAGTTTTGGAGCTCGGTTTTGTGACGGGTGTTTGGATCAATTCAAGGTCGATTCGAGTCTAGTCATAGGTACAAAGTTTGTTCCTCTTGCTTTGATCTTCGAGTTAGGTTTGTTAGATGTTCTTTTTGCAGCGTTTCGGGGTGGCGCGTCAGACCCACTCCCCGCCGCCTGTGGCGGCACGTGGCAACGCATCCGGCAATGTTTGTGGCTTTAGTTTTATGTGATTAGCTAGCTCTTGTTGTTGTGAGCTTATTGAGAGGTGAAAATTCTAGGTTGTGCGCAAGGATTGCCTATTAGGTTCTAGGTTAATCTTAGACTTGTGCAAGGTTTTGAGTTTCTATTTTGGGAATTAGAAGCAGCAGTTTTGGGTCGTTAAATTCGATGACCATGGAAGGTTGTCCTCCTTTGGGCTAAGGGTTGGTTTAAGGGTGTTTGATATCTTATAGTACTTTGGTTACTAAAGTTATTAATTGTGTAATTATAGGTGACTTGTGAAATGTGTTGGCTTGGCTCTTGTGTTGTGTGGAAGACGCAGCGGGAATATTTAGGTGAGTAAATCTCACCAAGATTCACAATTAGACCGAATTTATTATGGTCATTTGGTGATGATGTTGAATTTAATAATATGCTATTATTGTTTTAAAATATATGAGCTTGATCGCCAACGGCTCATAGGTAAGATAAAACAAGTTTTCCTATTATATGATTATTTTTACGTTTCTTGTGATCACAATATTTTTGGTTATTTGATAGATTATTCTTGTGGAAATATCTATGTTTGTTCATATAAATATATCTATGTGGAATGATATAATTTTATGATGTGCTCTTTGTGTTGTTGATGATGATATTTTTATATTGTGAATCATTGTTTAAATAGTCAAACCGAGTTCCAAGCCTTTAATTGGGTGATTAGTTACGGTTATGATGTTATTATTATTCTGTGATTTGATATTGGATAGTCAAACTGGGTTCTAAGCTTTTGGCCGGGTGATTGGTTACGGTTAGGAATAGAGCTCTAGTCCGTCTGTCGGTGTAGGTCATGGGAGGTACCTTAAAGGTATCTGGGACCCATAAGTACATAAATTGTTGTTGTAGGTCATGGGGGTACTTATTAGTATCTAAGACTCATGGGTACATGTGTTTGTTGTAGGTCATGGGAGATACCTTATTGGTATCTGGGACTCATGGGTACATGTTAATTATAAAAGTGTTAGATTTGTGGAATTATTTATTGTTCTTAATTGCTCATGTGTTTTATTTGGATGTTAGAAATATTGAATTATTTTTTAGAGTTGTTACTCATACAGGCTTTTTAGTTTACTGGGTTTGTTGTTTACAACCCGATGCACCAATTCATGGTATAGGAGTTAGACCTGCAGGTGATGATCAACAGGATTGAGGCGGAAGTATAGTGGCAAGGTTTTAGTTGTTGTGCACTTTATATTATTATATTTGGTAGACAGTATTAAACTCATTTGATTGTTTTCATTTTCTTGACTTTCAAGTTTATGTAAATAAGAAAATGTAATATTTAACTCAGTGTTGAGTTGTGTGACATTTACATTTCTGCAATTGAGTTTTAATTTTCTTTGAAGTTTGTTGAACAGGTTTTGGGATTATAATATTTTCAGATATATCATGCCCAAATTTTGAAAAATTATCCTTCAAAAATTGGGATGTGACAGTTTGGTATCAGAGCGTAGGTTTACATATTTGGTTATAATCAGTACTTCGGAGTGATGGCCCGACTGCATCAGATCACCATCATTAGCTCTTCGGTACTGATATGTCATTGGGTATGTGAAGGGTTAGGTATCGCCTCTAGGTCAATAGGATGTCAGAGTAGAGATTACTCTGTTAGTGGGTTTTTGAATCCTTGTGTTCCATCTTGAGTCAGTGCCTTAGTTAATAAATGTTGTATTAGACTTATACTTTGGTTTAAGTTTTATGCATGAGTTAACCAAGGTTTACTTGCTTTTTAGGTGATGGATCCTCCGCGAGGAAGAACTAGAGGCCGAGGTAGGGCTCCACCTGTGGATGAGTTCTTTGAGGAGGAGGTGGAGTTGGAGGTACCGGTGCCAGTTGTGGTAGATGATGGTCTACGTTTGGCCAGGCTGACTCAGGGTATCATCAGGTTAGGAGCGCCTACCTTTCTTGGAGGTACGGATTACCGTGTAGTGGATCACTGGATAGAGGGCATCGAGACATACTTCACCTTGATCACGTGTACAGAGTTTGAGAAGATGCCTATTGCTACGTTTTTTCTCAAGGATGAGGCACGGGTATGGTGGAGCGAGGTAGAGAGAGCTAGAGATGTGACCGCCTTGTCTTGGGAGGGGTTTGTACAGTTCTTTCAAGAGAAGTATTTTCCTGATACTGTGAGGGAGCAGTTGGAGCTTGAGTTCATAGCTCTAGTGCAGGGCTTGATGAGTGTCAGGGACTATGAGGCACGTTTTTCTCAGCTGTATTGATTCGCCAGAGAAATCGATGCAGTGGCCTTGACACGGAAGTTCATTCGGGGTTTGAGGCATAAGCTCCGGAATGTTGTGACTTCACACCGTTTTGCTACTCTAGCAGAAGCGATTGAGAGTGCTCTTGCAGTTGAGCAGGATGAGGTCATGCATGAGACTGAGAGGCAGAGAGATGTTCAGGGGAAAGGCAAGGCCCTAGCAGGGAGCAGCAGTTCAGGGGACCATAGAGGTGGTTACGAGAAGAGGCAGCAGACTCATCAACTGGCTCCAGCTAGAGTAGCAACTGCACCTATTAGGGCTCCACCTATTAGGCAGGCAGCACCCTTGAGGTGTTTCACCTGTGGTGAGTCAAGCTACTTCTCTTCAGCCTGCACGAAGCCCAGGAGGCAAGGATGCTTCACTTGTGGGCAAGCAGGTCACTTTGCCAGGGATTGCACACGACCTCAGGCTGGAGGACAGGGTAATCCCCGGTAACGGCGCCAAAAACTTGATGGATTCCTGCAAGTATACAGGGTGGATGTAGTATAGTGAATGGATTCCTGCAAGTATACAGGGTGGATGTAGTATACTCGAGGACGAAATTTTAATAAGAGGGGGAGAATTGTCACATCCCCGACTCTTAATTTTTACCCTAATCACTTGCTAGGTGTTAATAAGAGTTTTACCGTCTTCGTTAATGAGTATATAGTTTCAAAGGTCCCTAGAGGTGTTTTGGAGGGACGAGTATTTCGTAGGAGAAATAATTAAAGACGGTAAAAAGGGTAAATTTTAGTAAAAAGGTAATTTTTAGTAGGGTATATTTTTGGGTTATTTTTTTGGGGTGTATTTTATTTGAAGTTGGGTTTTAAATGGTTGGGGTCGGGGAAACCGGTTTGGGAAAAAGCCCAAACCCTATTCTCTCTTCTCTCTCTCTCTTCTCCGTCGTCTACACTCGTCCGGCCGTCGCTGGTTGAGCAACCACCCCCAATCGACTTGTCTCTCTCTCCTCTCTCTACTGCTACCCATCAACTTGCCAGGCATCATCTATCCCGTCTGATCGAAACAAGAACCCTAAATCCCCAAAACCCAAATTCCGGCCGAATCATTTCTTTTCCGATGAGCTTGTGCTTCGTGAAGGTATACTCATCACTTCCCTCTAGTTTTTCGGTCTTCCTTGAGCTTCGATTTCCAAATATAGAGCCCTAATCAGATTTCCCGCTTTCTCTGTTTTCTGGGTTTGAGGTTCGGTCTCCGACAAGGGCTTTTGTTCTTGAGTTTCAGTGTGTCCGTCGAGCTCAGGCGAGCCTAGCTGTGGTTGGTGGGAGCCCCAACGCGCTTTGGAAGAAGTTTGGAGGAAGTTGTTACTGTTTCGGAAGGAGGCAGTGGTTTTGGGTGTTTGGTTGATTGTCCTCCGATCATGACTGTGGTTTTGGGTTGTCAGTGAACATGGTTTCGACGAGGATTATAGCAAGGTCAGTGTTAAGTCTTGAACTTCGGTGTTGTTGTTGTTGTTGTTGTTGTGTGGTTTCGGTTGGTTGGTGTTTGAATCGTTTATTTTCTACATGATTGTCGATAACTTGGAGATTGGAAGATGCAGGGAGACTATGGCCAATTTTCCGGGAAGTGGCTGGAATCCGGTAAAGTTTTCCGGCAAGTCGCCGGATCCGGTGAAGTTTTCCAACAAGTCATCGGGATCCGGCGAGGGTTCCGGCGAAGCAGTAGATCCGACAGAGCGTCGAGAAAGTAGTTTTTGAGCAACCTTTCTATTTTGAGTCGTAGTGCCTAAAAAGGAAAGTTCGGGTTATTATTATTGGAAAACTTGTTAAGTTAGGAAAGTTTCTATTTTAAGAAATTTTCCCTTTTTGGAAGCTTTCTATTTATGGAAACCCTTTTGGGTGCCCTTAGTAAATCTTGGAAGTAAATTGGTTGATGTGTTAAAGGGATGGAAATTGATTATGACTTCGATTCCAGGTTAAGGTTTTATTTTGGGGCAACGCTCGAGGAGTATTCCGGGCATTATATTGGGAAGTTTAAGCTTAAATCTGTGAGTGAACTTTTGTTTTAAATAATATGCATGCACTGGATTATTGTTGAACAATTTCTTTTATTGGAGTATTTGACGTCATTTTAATTTGATGATTTTATTTCTTTTGGAGAATTACCAAAAATGGGATTTTTCAGTGAACATATATGTATATTTATGAGGAGAGTATGTATATAATGCTAGCTAGCCATATGTGTTTATCTACCTTAATAGCGTAGTATATAACCGTATAATGGTGTGACGTAAGCGTTAGACGCGAGCGTAGTAGCCCCATATGAATGTTTAATTTATATAGGGGGTAGTACACCCATCCGTCCACCTTAACGGTGTAGTGTAGCATCGCATTAAAACGTGACGTGAGCGTTAGACGCAAGCGTAGTAGCCTTGTATGAATTTCTATTTTTCTTATATTTCCTTAATAGAATTCATACAAGGAGTATGGGACGTGTGTAGATACATACATATATATTGATTTACATTATTGAGTTTGAGAGACTTGATATTTAAGAGATAAGAGTTTTATCGCTTGAGGCTGCATTCGATTTCTTTGGAAATTAAATTGGAAAAGCATGAATATTGTTAATTATTTTTACTTATTCATTTTATTTTTGTCCACTCACTCTAACAATTTCGAATGTTTTCCCCTGGGCCCTTCGTTTTAAAAATGTCCAGTTTGCAGGATTATATAGTTGAGGTCGAGCGTACATGCAAACGAGACATAGTCAATATTTTAGCTTCCGCTCATCTATATATTTCTAATTCCTTTCTTCTCTGATAGAGTTGCTCTGAACCTGTGTGATTGTTGGTTGTGAGATTGTCTTATTAAAGTTAGTAAATAAATTGGGAGATATTGTGATTTGGGGAGCATGTAGGCTCCAGGAGTAGAGGGTTATAGATGGATTCTTTGAAGTGTATGCAGGTATTAGTAGGAAGGGTCGTCCATTTTCAAGCGAGGTTATGCCGATTTTTTGGTAAATTTTTCTTGAATGTGGTCCCAACAGGATTTACTTCAGGTTTCAAGGTGAAATTTAGGGTGGGTCCTGACATAGACAATCATGCTAGGGCTTCATCCTAGCCCTAGAGAAAGAGTTTAGCTACTCATGTTCAAAGCAAACATATTATGAGCTCTTAAAAACATAAAGAAACTAATTGAATGTAGATGGAAGTAGAAGACGGTGGATGGCAGCAGCTTCTTGGATGAAATTCTGATATGGATTGATCCCCCCTTTTGTGTTTGATAAACCTCCTTTTATATGATGTCTTTTTCCTTGTTGCTTCAGACTTTGGCAACTCTTTAATGAAATAGCCCAAAAAGTCCAAGGAAAACATGTGTTGGACTCTCAAGAGGCCCATAATGCTATATTAATTTTCCCGGAATTTTGCTAGGTCATTCAGGTCTTGAAAACTCGAGCTCTTGGAAACATGTTGTAGATTCGCGCGTACCGAACAGCCTGTACTTAAACGGCCATATCTCCCTCTAGGAATATCGAAATCACGAACCGTAAAATTCTGTAGAAAGTGGACATTTAGGGTTTTTCGTGCATATAAGGCTCACTCTCTGGTTCTTCCTGGATCAGTACAGTTAAATCCTCAAAGTTGGATGTTCTATCAAGACTGGTTCAGTTGTTAGGACTGCAAATGACCTTCAATCCTTATGTGCTCATTTTCTGCTTCTTTTCCTCATCTTTGCTATTCAAACCTACGAACACACTAAACCAAGTAAATGGACTAAAAACAAGGAGAACTATACACAAATATCAAGGTTAAAGGGCGTAAAAATATAGGAAAATACGAGCACATCAAGAGGCAGAGAGATGTTCAGGGGAAGGGCAAGGCCCTAGTAGGGAGCAGCAGTTCATGAGACCATAGAGGTGGTTACGGGAAGAGGCAGATGACTCATCAGCTGGCTCCAACTAGACCAGCAACTGCACCTATTAGGGCTCCACCTATTAGGCAGGCAACACCCTTGAGGTGTTTCACTTGTGGTGAGTCAAGCCACTTCTCTTCGGCATGCACGAAGCCCAGGAGGCAAGGATGCTTCACTTGTGGGCAGGCAAGTCACTTTGCCAGGGATTGCACACGACCTCAGGCTGGAGGACAAGGTAATCAGCAGAGATAGTTACCTCCAGCACAGGCCAGGGTGTATGCCATTGAACAGCGGGGTACAAGAGTGGAAGGTACCATTTCTTGTTTTTAATCTGCTTGCTACAGTTTTGTTTG
Source organism: Fragaria vesca subsp. vesca (assembly GCF_000184155.1). Classification (NCBI taxonomy): domain Eukaryota; kingdom Viridiplantae; phylum Streptophyta; class Magnoliopsida; order Rosales; family Rosaceae; genus Fragaria; species Fragaria vesca. The sequence continues at coordinate 26,168,215 of NC_020492.1, read as the reverse complement.
ATACGGGGGCAACCCATTTCTTCATATCTAGCTCGGTGGTGAGGGCTTTAGGTGTGACTTTGCCACAGCTTACTAGATTTTTATGTGTTTCTTCGCCTCTCGGTGTTTCTATTGAGCTTGGCATGTTGTGTGATGCATGTCCTATAATGATTAGTGGTAAGGAGTTCTTTGCATCTCTAATTGTGATTCCAGACCGCTCCTATGATGTGATTTTGGGAGTGGATTGGCTAAGGCCAAACCATGCTTTGATTGATTGTTTTTACATGGTGGTGTCATTCCACATTCCTAAACAGTCGAGCTTTTGCTATCGTTGTCATTGGTCAGACACAGCCATGTGGGAAGGAGTGCTAAATCGAGGCTACAAGTGGTACCGTGGGTATTGTGGACATTGCAGTAGTCTTTGAGTTTAGTGATGTGTTCCAGGAGATTCTAGGGTTACCTCCTAAGAGGGTAGTGGAGTTTGCTATAGATGTGGTACCAGGTACTTCACCTGTATCAAATACTCCTTATTAGATGGGGAGAACTGAACTTCAGGAGATGAAGGTTCAGATTGAGGGTCTTCTCGAGCAGGGATTCATTAGAACTAGCACCTCGCCTTGGGGTGCACCAGTGTTGTTTGTGAGGAAGAAGGATGATACACTTCGGTTGTGTGTGGACTATCGGGAGTTGAACAAGGTGACCATCAAGAATAGGTATCATTTGCCTAGGATTGATGATTTGTTTGATCAGCTTAGAGGTGCTACGGTGTTCTCTAAGATTGACCTGAGGTCTGGTTATTACCAGTTGAGGGTGAAGGAGGAGGATATTCAGAAAACCGCTTTCAGGACTAGATATGGGCATTATGAGTTTGTTGTTATGCCATTTGGTCTACCCAATGCGCCTATTGCTTTTATGGATTTGATGAACCGCATCTTCAGTCCTTATCTAGATGTGTTTGTGGTAGTATTTGTGGATGATATTTTGATTTACTCCAAGACCTTGGAGGATCATGGTAGGCATCTACGGATCGTACTACAGGTTCTTAAGGAGGCCAAGTTGTATGCTAAGTTCGGGAAGTGTGAGTTTTGGAAGGAAGAAGTCAAGTTCCTTGGTCATGTGGTATCAAAGGAGGGGATTTTGGTGGATCCCTCTAAGGTGGAGGCAGTGTTGAATTGGAGTCATCCCATTACTCCTACGGAGATTCGTAGTTTCCTTGGGTTGGCAGGATACTACCGGAGATTTATTGAGGGATTTTCTAGTATTGCTTCTTCCTTGACCAAGTTGACAAAGAAGAATGCCAAGTTTGTGTGGACCGAGGAGTGTGAGAAGGCATTTGAGAAGTTGAAGACTAGGTTGACTACCGTCCCAGTGTTGGTCATTCCCATTAGTGGTGTTGACTATGTCGTCTATAGCGATGCATCTCATCAGGGTTTGGGTTGTGTGTTGATGCAGCTTGGCAGCGTTGTGGCATATGGCTCTAGGCAGTTAAATATTCATGAGAAGAATTACCCCACTCATGACCTAGAGCTAGCTGCGGTGGTATTTGCTAATTTGAAGATTTGGAGGCATTACTTGTATGGAGAGAAGTTCTAACTTTTTTCTAATCATAAGAGTTTGAAGTATCTATTCTCTCAGAAGGATTTGAACATGAGGCAGAGGAGGTGGATGGAGCTCCTTAAGGACTATGACTTCACATTGGACTATCACCCCGGGAAAGCCAATGTAGTGACGGAGCATTGAGCAGAAAGCCTAGGGGTATAGTCGCCTCTATCATGGTACAGGAGTGGCTCATGTTGGAGACTACATCTTAGTTTGACATTCTGTCATCAGACGGGGAGCAGGGGATCTTCCTTAGAAGCACCTCTGTGCAACCTACTTTGATTTCCAGGATCATTCAGGGACAAACACATGATGAGTTCTCACGTGCAAAGTTGGCAGAGTTAGTGGTGGACTTGATGGATGATTGTCCTTCTAAGTGGTCGATTGGATTAGATGGTGGATTGAGGTATAGATTGAGATTGTGTGTTCCAGAGAATATTGATGTCAAAGGGAAGATCCCTTGGGAGGCACATCGATTTGGTTATACGGTGCACCCATAGAGCACCAAGATGTATAAAGATTTACGTAGGCAGTTTTGGTGGAATGGGATGAAGAAAGATGTAGCAGATTATGTGTCCAAGTGTCTCACTTGTCAGTAGGTGAAGGCGGAGCATCAGAGACCTGGAGAATGTTGAAGCCATTACCTATTCCTACTTGGAAGTGGGAGTAGATTTCTATGGACTTTGTGACTGGACTACCTAAGTCCAAGCTTGGACATGATGCTATATGGGTGATTGTTGACCGGTTGACGAAGTCAGCACATTTCCTTCCTGTATCGATGACATACACGGTAGATGCCTTGTGTAAGTTGTATGTGAAGGAGATAGTGAGACTTCATGGAGTGCCTACTTCGATTGTTTCTGATCGAGACCCCTGATTCACTTCAAAGTTTTGGGGTGGATTTCAGAAAGCCATGAGGACTACTTTAGACATGAGTACAGTATTCCACCCTCAAACTGATAGGTAGACTGAGCGGGTGAATCAAGTGTTAGAAGATATATATGGTGTGGGCTTGTGTCATGGACTTCAAGGGAAGTTGGGAGGATCACCTCCAATTGATTGAGTTTGGCTACAACAATAGTTATCACTCTAGTATCAGCATGGCATCATATGAGGCACTCTATGGTAGGCTGTGTAGATCTCTTGTTTGTTGGGCGGAGGTGGGTGATAGCGAGTTGTTGGGTCCTGATATTGTCCAAGAGATGACTGATGTCTCTATTATCCAAGATAGGATCCGAACGGTGCGAAGCAGGCAAAAGAGCTATGCCGACTTGAAGAGGAGGCAAGTAGAGTTTGATGTTGGAGATCATGTGTTCTTGAAAGTCTCACCTACAAAAGGGGTAGTGAGATTTGGCAAGAAGGGGAAGTTTGCTCCAAGGTATGTAGGGCCTTTTGAGATTTTGGAGAAGGTAGGGGTTTGGCTTATCGGCTTGCCGTACCTCCTATCATGTCCGAGGTACACAATGTGTTTCATGTGTTCTTGTTGAGGAAGTATATTCTGGATGCGTCACATGTGATTGACTATGGAACTAACAAGGTGAATGCGGATGCAACCTTTGTTGTTGAACCGGTTCAAATCTTGGATAGGTCAACCAAGAGGCTTCGAAGGAAGGAAGTCGATTTGGTTAAGGTGTGTTGGAGTTACCATGATGAGGGAGATGCATCTTGGGAGTTAGAGTCGGACATGAGGGCTAAATACCCCAAGTTGTTTTTGGGTTAGTGTACTTGAATTTCGGGGCGAAATTCCTTTAAGGAGGGTAGATTGTAATACCCTAGATTTTCATATCAATTTTCTTGTATTATTTTCCTAAATTAATTGAGGATTATTTATGGAAATTCTTATTTTTTTATGCGAAGTTGAAGTTTTCGGGAGTCAATTATTTTAAGGTGTTTTATTTCTAAGTGGCCAAAAGTTTACTTTCTTATTCGTAAGTTATTTTCAAAAACTTCCTTCATGAAAGTTGTAGAGTTTGGCGATACGAGTTCGTAGATATGCAGCACGCGTAAATCGGATGTCGTATGAGAAAGTTACGGTCAGAGTAAGTTAGTATCCGGTTTTGGAAAGTGTATAAGTAGAAAAATGTGTGTGGGTTTTTTTTAGAAACCCTAAAATTGCACAAAGCCCCTTCAGTTTCTCTCTCTTCCTCCCCGAGCCATCTGTGTTCTCCGACGCCAAACGTAGCCGTCCGGCCACCGTTCGGGACACCGTTGGTCTCGTCGGGTTCGCAGGACCATCGCCTTCAATCCTAGGACGGCGTTGCATGGCAGTTGACCATAGACGACGCCAGCAGAGGACATCTCTCTCTGTTGGAACACGCGGTGCTGCCTAGGTTGAAACTGCCGTTTACGGTGACGACGAGGGGCATCTTTAGGTGAGTTTTGCTTGCCTTATCCATCTGTGTGTCATTGTGCAAAGCAATCAACTCAGTTTTAAGTTTGCAACCTTGATTTTCAGTTTTGGAGCTCGGTTTTGTGATGAGTGTTTGGAGCAATTCCAGGTCGATTCAAGTCTAGTCACAAGTACAAAGTTTGTTCCTCTTGCTTTGATCTTCGAGTTTGGTTTGTTGGATGTTCTTTTTGCTCCGTTTCAGGGTGGCTCGTGGGGCCCACTCGCCGCCGCCAGCGCGTCCGGCAGTGTTTGTGGCTTTAGTTTTCTGTGGTTAGCTAGCTCTTGTTGTTGTGACCTTATTGAGAGGTGAAAATTCTAGGTTGTGAGCAAGGATTGTCTATTAGGTTCTAGGTTAATCTTAGACTTGTGCAAGGTTTTGAGTTTCTGTTTTGGGAATTAGAAGCAACAGTTTTGTGTCGTTAAATTCAATGACCTTGGAAGGTTGTCCTCCTTTGGGCTAAGGGTTGGTTTAAGGGTGTTTGATATCCTATAGTACTTTGGTTACTAAGGTTATTAATTGTGTAATTATAGGTGACTTGTGAAGTGTGTTGGCTTGGCTCTTGTGTTGTGTGGAAGACGCAGCGGGAATATTTAGGTGAGTAAATCTCACCAAGATTCATAATTTGACTGAATTTATTATGGTCATTTGGTGATGATGTTGAATTTAATATTATTGTTTTAAAATATATGAGTTTGATCGCCAACGGCTCATAGGTAAGATAAAACAAGTTTTCCTATTATATGATTATTTTTAAGGTTCTTTTGATCATAATATTTTTGGTTATTTGATAGATTATTCTTGTAGGAATATCTATGTTTGTTCATATAAATATATCTTTGTGGAAGGATATAATTTTATGTTGTGCTATTTGTATTGTTGATGATGATATTTTAATATTGTGAATCGTTGTTTAAATAGTCAAACCGGATTCTAAGCCTTTAATCGGGTGATTGGTTACGGTTATGATGCTATTATTATTCTGTTATTTGATATTTGACAGTCAAACTGGGTTCCAAGCCTTTGGCAAGGTAATTGGTTACGGTTAGGAATAGAGCTCTAGTTCGTCTGTCGGTGTAGGTCATGGGAGATATCTTAGTATCTGGGACCCATGGGTACATAAATTGTTGTTGTATGTCATGAGAGATACTTATTAGTATCTAGGACTCATGGGTACATGTGTTTGTTGTAGGTCATGGGAGATACTTTATTGGTATCTAGGACTCATGGGTACATGTTAATTGTAAAAGTGTTGGATTTGTGGAATTATTTATTTTTCTTAATTAATTGCTCATGTGTTTTATTTGGATGTTAGAAATATTGAGTTATTTTGTGGAGTTACTCATACGAGCTTTTTAGCTTACCGGGTTTGTTGTTAACAACCCGGTGCACCAATTCATGGTGTAAGGGTTAGACCTGCAAGTGATGATGATCAGCAGGGTTGAAGCGGAAGCATAGTGGCAGGGTTTTAGTTGTTGTGCACTTTATAGTATTATATTTGGTAGACAGTATTAAACTCGTGTGAGTGTTTTCATTTTCTTCACTTTCAAGTTTATGTAAACAAGGAAATGTAATATTTAACTCAGTATTGAGTTGTGTGACATTTACATTTCCGCAATTGAGGTTTAGTTTTCTATGAAGTTTGTTGAACAGGTTTTGGGATTATATTATTTTGAGATATATCATGTCCAAATTTTTAAAAAATTATTTTTGAAAATTAGGGTGTGACACCGAGAGTGAGGGCTCTGGTTTCTATTTGTGCCTTTTTTATACGAAACTGAGGTCTGGTTGCATGGTTTCCTTTTTCTCGAGGGGTAAGGGCCAAGGCTAATTAAAGACTAGCTTTTCCTTGTACGAGAAGGCTTCTATGCCAAGTAGAAGAGACCTAGATATTAGGGTTTAGGGTTTCTGTATAAATAAGTTTGTGTTGTGCGTAGGAAATAGCTAAATTCTGCAGAACGACCGAAACCTTCAGAAGCCAACCAAATGGTATATGACGAGGTTGTGGCTGTGAGAGGCGGATTAGGGATCAGAAGAGGGTTCAATATGAGGATGAGGTCCGCAACAATCCCCTGAACTTGGACTCTTGGCTCGCTTACATAGCGCTAGAAGAGTCTGCTGCTGCCAATAAGCACCGAATCAGAGAGCTGTTTCGGCGAGCTGTAGCTAATGTTCCTCTGGTGCCGGAGTGCTACCGGGATGGGAAGCTGCGTTGGCGGCGGTATGTTCAGATGTGGATCTATTACGCAACTTATGAAGAGAGGCTCGGAGGAGAGGCAGCGCCGGCGCAAACGAGACAAGTGTATGAGCAGTGCCTTGCAGTGATTCCTCATCAAAAGTTCTCATTTGCAAAAGTATGGCTTCTTGCTGCAGGGTTGGAGTTACGACAGAGGAATCTCAAGGGTGCGCGGGAGATCCTCGGCACTACAATGAGAGTGGCACCCAAACACAAGATATTTAGGAGGTGCATTGATATGGAGATGAAGCTTGGGAATGTGAATCGGTGTTGAAAACTGTTCAAGAAGTATTTGCTTTGGAAACCGGAGAATTGGGACGGTTGAGTGCAGTATGAAGAGTTTGAGAGAGAGTTGGGGGAGACAGAACGAGTGAGGGCACTTTTCGAACTAGGCATCAAGCAGGGGGGAACTGGAGTGTCATGAACAGGTGTGGATGGCATACATTAGGTTTGAAATATCCGAGGGGGAGGTTGAGAGGACTAGACAACTTTTCGAGAGACTACTAGAATGTTCGAATCATGTGAAGGTGTGGATCGATTATGCAAAGTTTGAGGCAGTAGAGAACCGTTCTATTGAGCATGCAAGAAGGGTTTTCAGTAGAGCTGCTGACTGTTTCAGATTTGATAGAACTGAGGAGAATAGGAGGGTGTTGCGACAACAATGGTTATGTATGGAGGCTAGCTTTGGGGATCTGTGTGATATTAGCCTAATGCAATCCAAGTTGCCATAAAATGATAATGTATGTTCTCACTCAAGGCCTCCAGATTTGCAAAATTCCTTCTGATCAAGATTTCCTGAGTTATAAACTGAAATTCAAACGAGTCTTCATCATCGTCTTAGACTAGTTTAGTTCAAACTTCCGAGCATTAGTAAACTTGTGTAGAGCAGAGAGCAATCTAGAATGCAAGTACTTGATATGTTTTATGCCTAAAAACTAGGTATCCACAAATTTCATGTTCATATATTCGTGAGTCAGTGACCAAAACAAAGATTTTTAATTTCATCAAATTGACACATTCGAAGCCAGTTTCATATCCAATGGAAGTAGCCATGTACCAAGGAGTCGATCTCTAAGATTATAGTCAAATTCAAAGGACATGGATTATTTGAAAGTAAAGTTTAGGTATAAAGATTTACCAAAGTTATTAAAGGCTAGCTGAGCAACATTGTTTGTTAATTGTTCTACGAATATGAGCAAAAGAAGTGACTGAAGCTAGTTGCAAACTAGCTTTGAGATCCTCCATCAAATACCCCAACTCAGACTAATCTGTTGCCTTGGACTCAACAGCTAACACCAACTTTAAACATTCAGTTTCAACTTGTAGCTGATTAATCTGCTTCACTCTCGCTAGTTGAATTCCATGATAGCATGCAAGGATTCCTAAGAAATTAGAAAGGCTTGAAACTTCTATAGCTAGAGCCAACTCTCAACTTCAAGTTATTTGGCAACAGATCGAGTACTATAAGGAATGGCTCTCCAAGTCGAAGAACAACTCGTATAAACGTAGATCTTTCTCTCTTTTTGGTGAGAAATGAATAATTCATTAATCAAGGGGTTGAGCCTTACCAAGAGCATGGAGTACCTCTTCTCAACTAAGCTAGAGATGTTGTTAGTAATTACATGTAATATCACGTAAAATGTACATGAGAGTGCAACTAAGCTTATGAAGATTGATACATGGATGAGAAATTTGGTTTTGCTGATTGCTGAGTACAAGGGATAGGGATAGGGAGAATATTCCAGGGAATAAGCAGTCACTACTAGCATAAGCCTTATAGGATACTGTTATTTTTCTGTACATATTGCTCTATAGGATACAAATAACCGTATCTAAAAGTCATTAGGTACGGTGCAGCCACGGAATGAAAAAAGGTATTCTCTATTGCAGGTGCCACTAACCAAAGGCCACGCTTTTAACTTTGGTGTCTCTGTTTTTAATTTTATTTAAAATAGTGTAAATATTTTTTTGGGCATATTACACTAAACTGTCATTTGAATGTACAAATGATAAAATAGTCTTCAAATGTTCCACTTGATAAAAATGTCACCATTAAAACATATTACGTGATAAAATGGTCACCTCATAACATCTTAAATGATAAAAAGGTATATTTTCACACTTTTTACATGACTATTATACCATTCTCTCTAATATCACATATCACATGTTTTTTATCATTCTGAGTTTCGATCTCTCTCTCTC
>NC_020492.1:26127908-26156353 GCF_000184155.1 Fragaria vesca subsp. vesca | reverse complement strand
TTTATATATACACCTTGTCAAAACTTTTGCAATTAATGAAAAGGGGACGAGGGCTTACATATATATTTACATTCCTCGCGGCTTATCGACCAATGTTGGCAGATCTTCTTTGCTAGAATGAAATCAGCTGCACGAAGGATTTATTGAGACCTAGAAGAAGCGAACAACGTCATTAGAATTTATCTGAACGAAAAGCCAAAAAGAAAGAATCATGGTAACTATGATTCTATGATGCTGACTTTAAGGAAATCAAACAACAACTTGTGTGATTTTGAACCAATATCAATAACTCATCTAACATGAGCAACCATTGAAAACCAAATCCAAATCCCTGGTACTTTAGGGACTCACCAGAACACAAAGCTTTCTCTTCTTCTTCGAGAATGAAGGGCATAATCCAGAGAAAGATAGACTCACCCAAAAATAAAAACCACCATTGCAGTTATTAGGGATAATCATCAGCATTTAATTAAGATTCTCGTAAGATTTGTAATTATGTATAAAAATTATTTATAGAAATATCATTATTTGAAATATAATGTTTCTTTAATTGGATTATTTGAATTAATTTTCTGCTATTAATACAGACTTGCGTATCCAAATCTCATCATATTAATATTACTTTAGTTTTGCAAGGAAATGATTAATAATTTCTAAATTTTTAAAAATTAATAGTTAGTTGGATAATATTACTGCACACCTTGACCGTATCTATATAAAACTTTTATTTGAATATCTAATTTAATACATAAATTTAATATTTTATTTAGCAATGAATACGGATTTTTGTCTTTAATTACAATATGAAATTATCTTGTTATGGTTATCAGTATCCATAAAACAAAGAATACCAAAAAAGTAAAAGGGTGTCATTTGCTCTACTCAAGTGATACGGTTAGAAAAGTGTATCCACAAATGGTGGCTACTGTAGATTTTTCTAGTAGTGAGTCATGCTTGAGACAATATAATTGTTCTGAATCTGATGGAGCATATCCAACACATTGTGGAAAATGCCACAGAATACATGGATAGGCCAAATGCTCATCAGGACAGCTGGACAGCTGATGCACCATGTTGAGAAATTGAGGCATTAGACCTCAAATTCAAAGTTAGTACAGTGTTATCTTTGAGGGGCTCCGGAGGAGGTTCCAAGGTTCTGAAGAACACAACAGATTACTGTGAAGATCGCAGGGTTCCAGTTATTTGCTTCATGGTTGATTTAGCTTCATTTACTGCTCCGCAAGTGTCTAGATTGAAGATATGAGCTCTTAAATACTTAAATCATTCTTTTCAGTTTGGCTCGTGTTACAATACGTCGAGTACTAGTACTAGAGGTGTATCCTATTTAAAAGGTAAAACTGGAGCAGAACCCAAGTGGATGCACCAGATCAATGGACATGGACTGTTATCTTCAGGTTTGAATTCTATGTTTCAGCTATACATCTTAACTAAAGCTTGTATACTTTGTAATTGTATCTGATTTTGAAAATATACATCATACAGTCCTATGTGGGCAAGTTTCTGTACATGGTTATGCGAAAATTATACAGCGCACCCGTCCATCTCCGCTGTCCATTTGATGCGGACTTTTGACTTTTTCAAAATGGACGACGGAGATGGACGGGTGCGCTGAATACGCTCTCCATGGCCATGAATGGTTTTAGTACTACAAACCTGATTATCCAGCTCCCAAAACACGGATAAATAAACCCCATGAACTACACTGTTATCTCTAGGCAACGATTTCGTATCGGATTCTTAACCGAGTATTGAACCTGAGCAGATATTTAATCCCTCTTAACAGATGCATAAACCAACTACTGAACTACCTCTTTCGCTTTTATCGGTATGAACGGATGTACACAGATGCTTTCAGAACTATTCTGAAGGATGCAAGAAGGTTAATCCCTTTCGTATGGGTGACTCCATCCTTTGAGGCCTAATCCTCAAGATATTTGGCTGGATAAAATGTCCGGTATTAGAACAGCAATCCAGAGCAATACTATCTGTCATCAGTCGTAGAAATTCAGCCAGCTTTTTAACATAAAAGGAAGTACCAGCCTAACCCCATTTCCCATGTTGAAGATGTGCTCAATTTGCAAGTAACTTTGCAACTCTGGGAACCAGCTGGCCAGCAACCAAATGCTGAATGAGTTTCAGCCCGGGGAGGTTTTGGTGTTACCATTCCCGGCCACCAAAATTAGTGGGATAGGCTCAAACGATGTTACCATGAGATAAGATTTCTATCTGTCGGCTTTCTCACCCCTTCGGTAAATGAGGGAGCAACAAAACTACATTCATTGTCCTACTCAAGGTGCAACTCCTCCCTCTGTTTTATACCTGGCCTCAGCAACTTGGTGAGTATATGGCCAATCCCTGTCAGACAAAATCACGAAAAGTGCGTTGGTATCCTACCAAAATTAACTGTAGGGCCTGCAGCATGCAATTCTAGCATCTGGGATTCTCACTTTCATCATACATAGTTCATAAGGCATCTCATACTCATTTCATTGCAAGTCTCAGAAGCACAACTGTACATAACTACATATCGGTGATACTTAAACCTAAGGTACTCTAAATGAAAAAGGAGATCTAAACATAAAAAGAGAGATATAGACCACCGAGATGAGAGCACTAAGCTGCAACAAAATGTAGCGTCAGCACTGAGGGGCACCAGAAAGTATGGCACCCCTTATTTCTGACCCATGCCTTCCCAATGCTGGAATGCTAAGGGACCGCCGTTTTCTAATTTTCACGTTGCCAGAGCACGGCATTTTCATCTCATTCTTCTCCGTAAAGAGAGAAGTATATGAACATAGTGGTTCAGAAAATGACTCCCTACTAGTTCTAAGAAAGAGATCCAGGTTCTGGCGATACTTATCCACATCCTTATTGGCTGATGAGTCCTCAGAAACAGGGAATATCTTAATATCGCGCTCCATAGCATCATCTAACCAGTATCCATTCCCCTGAACGTCCTGCATTGCCAGGTCCTCATACTCTTCATCAGATTTTGTAGACTCCTCATCCACCGACCCTATCTGTACAAATAGCAGGAAATATACTCGATTCAGATCAGCAGCTAAGTATCAAGTTTATGCATTATCTTAATCTATCAGTCATCGTTACAAACATATTAAATCCCCCACATGTATAGATATATAGATGCATGTGTGCCAACATACATATTGGGCAAGCAGAAACATCACATGCAGAAGTGTTAAGTTGACCTCTTGGTCTTTTTTGATTTCCAACATAATCTAATAGTGAACTAAAACAAACCAACATACCTCCTCGTCAACCTGTTTGTCACCATCATCACTTAATTCCTCATCACTGCCTACATCAGCTGATTCATCAACCTCTTCATCACTGCCATGTACTGAGTTGTCCTCCTTCAGCTGAAGGTATACATAAGTAAATAGGTGAATATTAAGAAAACAACTTTGAACAAGTTTGCAAAATCTGAACATATTTGCAGTATCCAAGTTAAACATCTATTGAAGATCAAATCATACAACCAATACTATACAAACCCATAACAAATATTTCAAGATTTGTTCGATTGATCATTTAGAAAAGGGAAAATTTTAAGAACAGTACACGAGTTTTTCTCCACTGAGAATTAAGATTACTCAACTTTCAAAACTATCACATAAGTACATGGACTATTAAACTCGGTCCAATTTATGTACATGTCATCAACTATGCCGTTAAGAGGATGTAATTCTTGCATAAACGAAGGATAAAAATGTATCCTCATATCCAACTCACTCTTTCCCCATTTTAAGTCTCTATCTCTCACGCTCACGCCCAACCATTCTCGCCGGCGTTGCCGTCGCCTGTCTCCAAATCAATTCTCCTTCTCCCTTTTCCTTTACCTCTAGCTCTCAAACTCTGAAAACCAAAACCAGCCATCATTCTTGTATGCATGCCCGTACAAAACACATAATCAAGAAGGGCGAGCCTGCAAAGGGGTTGGGGACGGTTTTGAAAAGCTAAAGCTCTAGTGATTCGGAGTTTCTGAAGAAGATGAAGGTTAGCCAAAAAACTGGGTTTTGGGTTGATTAATTTGACGTTCCAATCAACAATATTTTTGGTCGGTATTGATTGATTCATCAATTTTTATTGAAATATATTAAGTTGGTTGATTGATTGGTGTAGGAGAGGTTCTGGGTTTTTTGTTCATTGGTTGATTGAATAAACATTTGGATATTTGGATTTGGTTGATGATTCATCAATTTGAGAACAAAAAAAAGAGGTTCTGAGTGTTCAATCTTATTTGAAGAAAATGGGTATCTAGTAATTGAAGCTCTACAAGATCCTTCTTGAGATTCTAGGTCGTTTTGTTTCTTGTAGGTGAGGCCTTGTGAGTAGGTGAGTCGAGAATTGAGTTACAAAATTGTCGCGATTGAGCTTTCCAATGGTGAGTTGGGCCATAGCTCAGAGGTGGGGAGACATGGCGCTTCGGCAGTCACCGGTGTGAGGGCTGGGATACTGGTGGTGAATAGAGGAGATGGATTTGACCAAAAAAGAATAGAGGAGAGGAGATGGTGGGGATTTACTTTTTTTTTTTTCCTTCATGATTGTAGAGACGGATTTGCCCTCAAATATGTAACAGTTAACACACAGACTAACGGAATTGTTAACAGCATATACCTATATGGGTTGGGTTCAATAGTTTATGTACTTATGTGATAGTTTCGGAAATTGAGTAACCTTAATTCTCACTGGAGAAAACTTCATGTACTGTTCTTGAAATTTTCCCTTTAGAAAATAGGTTTGGAATATTCTCAAATTACACCTAACTACGGAAACTGATCTTCACAAAGTTTTTTTCTTGAATAATCAAAATTAGAGATTAGAAGGTACCTCCTTGGCAGGTCCCTCTGATCGTGGTGAGCTGCAGCAAGAAGAGAAATGCCTACTTACAGTCTCAGTATCATCAGCCCTCGACCCGTCAACACTTCCAGCACAGCTTGGGCCACCATCTTTGGGCCAGGCGCTTAGACCATAGAGACCAAACTGAAGATTCACTTGCTCCGCACTGCCTATCTCCATCTCAGTCCCATGGCAAAATATAGGATTCCCATTACTGACGACTGAATCAACAGGCCAAGCCTTTGCTACAGATCCGTCGGTATTGACAAGAGCCATCAGCTGCCTAGATGACCCTTTCCTCTGGATAAGTTGAAACATCCCCTTTGAACTCAAAGAATTGGCTGCACGCTGGTTCCTATACTCCTCATCCACTACAGTAACTGTGTTTCTCATGGTATCGTAAAGTTGTTCCCCGGCTTCACGCCTACGGAGGCAGCTAAAGACTGTTGCATGGATTGCTGCCACACTCTTGTCAACATTAGTGTTGTTAATTTTCGGGACAAGATGCTTATCAGCCCTCTGGCAGAGATATTCTTGGATTGTTCTGATGTTTCGGATGTACTTCACGTACTTGTTCTTTGCTGGGTCCAGTGTCATATACTTTGCACGTACTGCAAATCTCTCCAGGTGCTTATCCTCATTTGAGATATATATCATGAATGGTATGATGGAAGGGTGTTTCTTCATAAGCCCCATCTGTGGTTCAAACAATTATTGAGATGGAGGAGTTAAGTTTATTATATATTTAAATTTAAGTAAATATGTATGTTATAAAAAACAGGAAGAGAACAAGTTCAAACCAAGAGACAACAAAGGGGAAGAGAATTAGATATGACATACCACAAAATTAAGGCTCAAGTGAACACCTTCTACAATAACTGATTCTTTTCTTTCCTCCCATGCAGTAATAAGACAGTCAAGACTGTCAATTACCATCTCACTTTGTGCCTTGAATCCTTCAATGGCCATCTGCTTTGAACTGATCAATTCAGCAGTACTCGAACCAGCGTCTGACATCTGAGAATCAGATCTCCCAGAAGGAGAGCCATCCACCATTCCATCTTTGGAAAGTGACTGTGAACTTGCAGCCGACTTTTTGGCTTTCTTTTTGGCTTTTGCTTCTGCAACTGCCACTGGATCCAAACACTCCCCTGCGTGGTAGGTTGAAGCCCATAGTAAAGGATTTTGCTTCTCATCTGCAAAACTCCTCATCATGTGCCGAATCGAGTCAGTAGATATCACAGTTGTGATTCCCAACCTACTACCCTGCAAGATGATATGGTTTAGACTCAACGAAAATGATATAGTTACTGTAACAGCACATAGACGTTGTTATTAACTATCCAAATCATTACATATAACTCTAGAAAAGGAAAAACATTACCAACTATTATGTCAGATTAAGAGTCAAAAAGGAACCATAAAAACAAAGAACTAGGGAACTTAAATACCAGCAATGAAGACAAAGTAGATTTTCCACATCCACTGGTGCCACATAACAGTACAGTTACAGATTCCTTCCTTTCTCGGACTCTGCATGGAGAAAATATCCGAAGATAAATAATTGGGTACAGTGCGCACTACAGATACAAATAATTCTGAACTCTAAGAGAATGCAATGTAAAAGCATTCATAATGACTCTAAACAACAAGATCAAAAAGCACGATTGAGCATCTCCCATTTAAACTCCCAAAATGTACCATGATATTATATTCATGTTCCAACTCTAATCCCCTTATTCCAAAACTAGAGCTGCACAAATCAAGTTCAGATTAAAAAAAAGAGAACATCGCATAGTTGACTACTAAGCATGTTCAATCTAAGAAATGGAGGAGATCGTTTACTGTAAAAGAAACATCAACTACTTGCTGATGGCTAGACTAATAGTAACAATAACTTAAAAATTAACCACACAAAAAGAAAGCTTCAAAGATGCATTATGTTCCAAGTTGCAACAGAAATTCTACACGTTTTCTGCTTTTATCATTAAGGATGTGGTCGGGAAGAAAAGACAATATTATTAAGGCCCCTTCTTCACTACTACAGCTTTCAAAACTATGCATTTATCTATTCTGTTCCCAAGCAATGATGAACAGCATGTTAAGTAAATGGTCAGAATGTTACAGGAAAAGGGAGATAAATCACAGTCTACCTTTCAAAATGCAGTGTGTGTGTGTGTGTGTGTGTGAGATTATGATTTCCAAAAGATACAAGACTTCATACCTGCATGCGAAAACTAAGTCAGCCCTCTGATTTGGACCAACATACTTGTACTCGGCCAGAGCATCGCAAACAACATCCAAGAAAGTTTCTCGCCTAACTACAACAGTCGTACGTGTTTTGTACATTTCAAATGGTACACTCTTACTTTTATGATCTTTCCCGGAAACCGTATTCTTGGAAGCCTCGGATTTACTGGGGGAAACATTCTCTGTCCCCTCCGGAAGCAAGGCCTCACATGAACTTACATTTCTTATCAACTCAAAAACTCGTTGACTGATCTGATCAAAGAAAAAAAAAATTGTCAACCATTAGTGTCTAAGTTTCTAAACTGCAGGAAATACAAGTATACACAACCATTTGACTGTTCCAATTCCCAATTAATTAATGAAAGTACGTAATAAAAACCCAAACTACAGCACCAACATGATGCTACCATAAGTTGTAACAGCCTGACAACTGGAACAAACCTCTAATTAGGAATCAATGAATCTATCAGTTAACATAAATATTCCAAAAGCACAGACCCACGATTAATGAAAAGTGCAGAG
This sequence comes from Fragaria vesca subsp. vesca, assembly GCF_000184155.1. Lineage (NCBI taxonomy): Eukaryota > Viridiplantae > Streptophyta > Magnoliopsida > Rosales > Rosaceae > Fragaria > Fragaria vesca. The sequence goes on along the minus strand of NC_020492.1, from coordinate 26,148,700 downwards.
ACTGATGTTCTAAACAAACAAAAAACACCATAAAAGAAGACCAAGCTCTCGACAGCTTAAAACACTATACAATTAAGGGTCATCCTCTGGTCAATTCCACAGCACAGAGACTTTATACACTTGATAGTGTCCAAGCAACCAAGGACTTAACACTAAAGAAACCTCATTTATGTTCGGGTTGGACAAATCCTCAAGATCATGGCCAATTATAGACAGAACATGATCGATCTTTCTAAACCCAGGTATCAATGTTAAGTCATCACATATTGAGTAATCACACAGCAACAATGTAACTCAACAACAACTATTGCAGAAAACCGGAGATCCTCATCAAACAACAAGGTCGACAGTTGAACTGTGGGTACCAAAAGACACAGAATTTAAGGAAAATTAAAAATAAAATGGACAGATGAGAGAAAAATCAGTTAAGGTGGTTTAACCAACAAGAGATAATGGCTCCACCAGCAGGACCTTTTAACAGGATGTTGAACGCGACACAAGAATTGTAATAGCCCCACCTTTTGTTTTAATCAAAATTTAGAGGAAACCTGGACTAATCTGTGATAATGACATCTTCCACAAACAACTCCCAGAACTCCAATAGTACACATAGAAGACCAAAAAACTAGTTCCAAGAAGCCTTCGTTGACCTGACCTTAGATTATAATTTTTTCAATTCTTCAGCTAGACCTCCATCAACATTACTCTCAACAGTGAAATTCTGAAAAATATCCAAGAACAAGTTTCATGCAAACCCAGATCTACCCGAAAAAACACTACAAATATCAGTATTTCCCAAATCAAACACACTAGAAAAACCAAAACGCCACAATAACAAACAAACAAAAAAATTGACAAAAGAATCCAAAATTCGAAAGTAGAGACCTTGAAGGCGTGACGAGGTTTGCATCCCATGAGTTGCAGAGAGCTCTGCAAAACCGGACGCGTATATCGAAAGGACTCTTTCCCTTTTTCTCTCTTCTCCTCGCCATCCACCACCACTATGTACAACACTTTCGCCGTCTCACTCATCCCTACACCACACCATCCAACATCAGAACAATAATTCAGCTCCCAATAAAACTCAAACACAAACAAGAAGGTCAATTCAGAAGAAGGGGAGACAAAGCAGCGAATCGGAGGCAATGTAGAGGAATTAAAGGAGCAATGCAAGAGAAGAGAGAAGAAACGGACCTGAAAATCGGAGGGAGGGATTGAATTGACTCGTTCTCTTGTTGTTGTGAGTCTATTCTATTCCGTCTCAGAAGAAGAAGCGAAGAAGGGTTTGAGATGATGGGCCATTAGATCTCGGAGGAGGTTTTTACTGTGTCTCTGCCACTCACCACCTGCCCTGACCTCCACGCATCGCTCACACCCACCCTCCACGAGTCCCTTCTCTCTTTCTCTTACACCACCGCACTCCTCGTTTAAATTACGGCTTTGGGCTTCGTTTTCTGTGGGAATTTCAATTCCTTGGGTTGGGGTTTTATAATGGGATTGTGTGTGGGACCGGGGGCGTGGGTCAAGGAGGTAGGGGGGAGAGGATGGTAATTTTGCGGAGATAACGACTTGGTCTAGGATGCCATTAATTCCATTTTAAGGTCACCGGGAAAAGGACAGAAGGTGGTTTAATGCATACCGGAGAAGAAAACAAGACCTGCACCCTAAGAAAAAGAAATCCCTGTTTATCCCAAAATAAAAAAATAAAAAAATAAAAAACTTGCAGATTCAAATTTGGTTTTCTTTCTACCGTCGGCGTAATTGACTCGAACTGTTTTTTGTTTTTCGTTTTCAGTTTTAACTTGTTCTTGTAGTTCACGTTTTGCTTTACTTTTACGCTTTAGTTATTGTAATTTTATATCACACGTGACAATATTTATTGTTATTCCAGTTTTTTTTTATCAGGTAAATTATTATTATTTCAGAGATATATTATTTTTAGGATGACGTTGTTCACAAATTGTTGATACAGTGGATTATAGGTCTCTAAGTCAGTCAATATATTTATGTTGACATAATAACAGTAGGTAGCTAGTAAATATGTAGTTATTACATAAATAGAATGGGAAATAGTTGAGCTTTTCTTTTCTTCAACGTGGTATTGGAGTCCTAAATGGCCTTAAGGCTTCTATGGTGCCTCCTTGGTGTCGCACGTGAGGGCGTGTTTTGACGCCATTCAAGCGAAGCTCGGTGGCTATAGAAAGTTGCTGAAGCTATCTTAATGATGGTGTAGGCGGCTCAAGTCAGTCTGATGCTTATGCCTGGTTTAAGAGCTGTTGAATATGGTTGCTTAGACATATGTATCACACAAACCCTCCATGATGAGAGTCAATCGTGAAACATATTGAAAATGGTAATTTGTAAATAAAACTGAATTATACTAATAGAAAAATAAATAAAGTATGTGAATAACAAATTTGAAAATTCTTATATACATATAGGGGTAAGTGATCCGAACACCTAATATGTAGTCTCAACATTTTAAATCTAGTCATCCACATGACACTATCATGTATTATGCAATTGCCGTTAATAAAATTGAAACCTAAAAAACTAGTCCAGGTGTTTCAAACACAGAAGGTGAGGACGTGAAGTCGAAGAAGTTTTGAACGCTTAATTTGATCGGATGAAAAATGAAAAGGCTAGAGAAAGACATTGAGGGTTTCCAGTCATCATTCTATCTTCGCATCACTAATACCTTGGTGTGTGGAATCCACTCCCTAACAAAATAGGATATGTGAATAACATCATTTTTTTTTTTATTAAAATATAACTATATAAAATAATTATAGGTTTACATTTGTTGACTTCTAAAGAACAACGTCTAGGATAGGTTGATCTCAAGTTAATGTAAATAATATTGTTTTGGTGTTTTAACTTTCGACTTAGATAGTGTGTTACCTCTCAGTCATGATTGTCGACATTGACTTCGGTGTTTATAAAGAGCTTGGTAATTGGTCTATTGTTACCACAATCTAGATTCATGTTGATTTTAAGGTCGTGTGTTTTGGAATTAAGTATTAACATGTCCTAATCTCACTGCTTGGAACTTCGACAGCCTAAGGTCTTTCTCCTCGAAAAAATCATCACTGCTTAAGGATTATACCCGTGGATCCTTTATGGGGATGTTTAGAGAGTAAATGTTACCCACTGCGTGGAAGAAGTCGAAGAAGATGTCAATGTCTTGTTCTCTATCTCAATCATGGCAGATCTTGGGGAAGGGAGGACCTTGGGATTAAAATCGCGCACTTATAAACTTGAACCTGAAGCAAGCATTAGTTTCAACCCTCAGGTGAAGGAGAAAGTTTTTTGTTAGGGTTTCAAAATTTCAGACATTCTTAACGGAATATTAAAATGGGTTTAATTTCTAAAAGCTTTGTTGAGACATTTTTAGTTGATGTTTAATTATTTACACCACAATTGAGTGGTCGGTAAATTAGACTAGTTGAATTCATTTTTTTTGCATATTGACCAAAATTATTCTTATTGTTGAAGGAATTTACATTCTTATCCTTGATGATGTGTCTTGACCGAATCTTCTCTTTATTAGACTAGAATATCTGTTAGATATCAAACCCTGATTTACAGGGATTCTCTATGTAATGTCTATATAAAGGCTATGATATCAATGACATGAGTAGACCTTTTCTCTCATATTTACATACTCTACATCACGTTATCAGACTTAGTGCCCTAATCAAGAGATAATAGGCCAACCATCCCAAAAAACCCTAAAACCTTTGAAAACCCAAACTTTTCCCGAAACCCAAATCTGCCCATTTCGTTTTTCCTGATTTCCGGCCGGATTTTCCTCTGTCCATGGCTGGAATTTCATATCCACAGAAAACCCTCGACGTCCCGGTTCCAACCCCACCGGTCTCACCCCGAGAACCGGCCGAAAAGTTCCTGAACCGGCCACCAGAAGTTTCCAGACCGTCACCGCCAACAACCACCGGTTCACCGCCTTCCCGTGCTCTGATCGACTTGATTTTTGGGTATAGCTTCCTCTTCCAGTGGTGCTCCTCTTGTCAAAATTTCAGCTCCAAACTCGAAGCAGAAATAGGTGAAAAGTTGTTTCTCCTCTCGACAGTCTCTAGAAACCAAAGATTTCAAGATTTCAAGATTGCTCGTCTTCCAAGGAAAGGCAGAAAGGTTCCCAACCCTCAATCGAAGGCTGCAATCGACTCAAACTCATCAGAGGTAAATTTTTAATTAAGGTTAATGCTTTCCGAATTTCAGTTTATAGTTTGGGCTTAGTAGCCTTTCCATCTATCCCCTCTCTATGATGGGATTGGGGGGTTTGGGGGGGGGGGGGTAGGGGGGAATAGGGTTTGGGAGTTTTTTTGGGGTTCCCATCCTCTATTACACTTTGTGACTGCGACATATGCGTCACCATATATTTGCGACTGCGATTACGCGTCACTACGACAGCTGTGAGCGTCGCCTACAAGGGAAGAATCGATTGTGACTACGATTACGCGTCACCTGCTTTTATTTGCATCGATTTTATGACCACATCATTGGTTCACTAATTCCAATCCCCTTGTCTTTTGTAGATGACTGAGCCATCCAGGCCCGAGTTCGAGATCCTCGATAACCGAGGTAAGGAATATCACCGATGGGTGTCCGATGTGACGAATACGTTCATCGGCAAGCGGTTGACAACCACCATCTTTCCGCCGCCGAATGGCCTTCAAGCAAGTGACGAGGCCAAGGCATAAGCCCTCATGTTTCTGAGGCGCCACATTCATCCCACTCTAAAGAAACAATACCTGAAATGGGAAGACCGTACCCCAAGGATCTATGGGATGTCTTGAAGCAACGCTTCTACAACATACATGATGTACTCATTCCAGAGTTGACTGCTCGATGGGAATCCATTAGACTAATGGATTTTGCTAAAGTTGAGGATTACAACCAAGCTATGTTAGACCTCCAACTAGAAATAAGCTTTTGTGGCGTTGACAAGATTGACAAAGATCTGATTGAGAAGACTTTGTACACTTTTTCGTCATCAATGAGCAGCCATCAGTATCGCCTTAAGTATGAGCAGAACTGCGTTACGTCATTCAGTAACCTCATATGCATGTTAGCAAAGAAAGAGCGGCACCAGGAGATTATCCTCAATAACAATGCAAGGCCGGTTGGGACTAAGAAGATTCTTGAGTCCAACCAAGCTAGTAGAGGTAAAGCTCCAAGGAAAAGAAGAAACAAAAAACCTGCACCATATGAACGTGAGCAAAATCAGCCACGTGGTCACGGTAATGGCAATAATCGGCATGGAAACAACCGCAGCAACACTTGGAGGCGTGATGACGGAAATTCCGCCCCCTCCTAGGAACAATATCCGCGGTCGTGGCCTCCAAGGTGAGAAATCCGGCCAAGGCCGAAATCCTCCATCTAACTCGAACCAGAAGAGGCGATCTCCATGCTATATGTGCGGATCTATCGCTCACTTGCATCATGATTGCCATGCTAGCAAAGAAGCTATTGATACCTATAGAAGACACAAGCAGTACTTGGCTCAAGAAGCTAACTTTACTGGGGGAGATGACATTGGTGCTGAGCCTTCCACCAATCTCACCATAGCAGATTTCGAAGCTAAGAAGCGAGCTAGTCATGCGCACATGGATGCTGCGGATTTTGATGAACTCTTTTGATTAGACTTTTTTCTCTGCTATTTTCTGTTTGGCAAATGTTTAGCCATAGTTATTTTCGAATTTTCAGTCAGTTTTTATGGAATTAGACATCCTTTGATGTATTTTTCAGTTGGCATTAATAAAATCTCTCCTTTATGTTCAAATGTGTTGAATGGATTGAGAATTTATTCCCTTATGAATGGTTCAAATTGCACAAAGCTATAAGCTTCATTACATGGCAAATATACTAAATCCACATATTTTCGTGGTCTTACAATTGGTTATGGCATAAAGAATGGCAAAACATATGCAAAAAATTGCGAAAAACCGCAAAAAAAACACTAAGGCAGCAAACTGCAGTGTTTTGGCACTATCACAGCGCCCCTAAGGCGCCCCTGAGCGTCTCTGTTGTGTGCTGTGCGCGTTGGGCAGCTGCCTGCGCCCCTAGAGGGCCCCTGCCACACCCGAGGGTGCGCGCCCAAGCACCCCTGCCGCACCCTAGAGTGCGTGCCCAGGCACCCCTGCCGCACCAGAGAGTGCGCGCCCAGGAACCCTTGCCGCACCTCAAGGTGCGAGGGTGGCGCCCTGCCGGAACAAAGGGTACGTGCCCAGGCGCTTTGCCGCGCACCGCCCGCGCCCCTACACGCTGTTGGGTGCTGTTGCGCGTCGCTGAGACTCAACCGCGCCCCGGATAAGCCTCTGCCACGCGCGCCCCTGCCCGTGGCCTTGCACTCCCGCGCCCCTGCATGTCTCCTTGAGTGGACAGGCCCTAGGCTGCGCCCTGCCGAGCCCTTGTGAGCTCCTAGCAGGCTTCTTCTTTCTGCCAACGTTGTAAGCGCACGTCCAACGCCTTTTTGGTGCAACTGCCGAGCCTCTTGGCCGGCCAAATTGCTGTAACTTCATGAAATTAATTTTCATGCCATGTAATTGCACTCATTCGGGTTCCAATTTGGTTTAAATTCCCGATTAACCCCTCTATGTTTAATCAGAGTGTTCGCCTTGTCTTAATCCAAGACTAAGTAATTTCACATATTTGTGTAGATGTCTCGTGGCGAAATTGAGTGTCTAGCTGACAGTGGGACTACCCACACTATTCTAAGGAATAGGTTGTTATTTACGGACTTTTTGCCTCACAAATCCTCAGTGACAACCATGATTGGTTCCTCGCCTGTAATTCAAGGCTGAGGCAATGCGCAGTTCTTGTTGCCAAATGGCACAATGACACATGTCACTGACGCGCTTTATGCGCCTAAGGCTAATCGAACCTTGCTATCATTTAAGGACATTCGTGCCAACGGATTTCACCTGGAAATGTTCAATGAGAATGGACAAGAGTTTTTGTTTATCACCTCTAATGACTGCGGCCGTAAACGCATCTTAGAGAAGCTCATGAGTCAAACAAGCGGTTTGTATCTTACAACCATCAGGATCATCGAATCCTATGTAGTTACTCGCAACTTTTGAGACTCTGACTCATACAAGCTTTCATGATCGTTTGGGACATCCCGGACGTGACATGATGATCCGAATTCTCAAGAATTCACATGGACATCCATTTTTCCGAGCACTGAAGCGTGTTGGAGCTCCTCCTTCCACAGAAATAGGTGATGCAGCCGTGCATGATGCACCTGCCATAGGCTCGGCCTCCAAGGCCATTGCCAAGACTCCAAATGCCTCTATGGCTATCTCTAATGCTCACCGCTCGTTTTGCAAAGCTTGTTCACTAGCCAAATTGAATGCAAGACCATCTTTTGCTAGTGATTCTAAACAAAACATTCCATGTAATACCCCGGAATTTTGATATTAGTTTCTAATATTATTTGGGAATTTTTGAGTTAAAAGTTAGTGTGTTTTGAGGTTCAAAGGAAGAGCGGAGGTGTTCGAGAGATTTCTTTATTGTTTTAAAGGGTCAAGAGTTGACTTTTTTATCAGTAAGTTATTTTCGAAAGCTTCCTTCATAAAAGTTGTAGAGTTTGGCGATATGAGTTCGTAGACACGCGTCACACGTGAAACAGATGTCGTATGAGAAAGTTACTGTCAGAGGAAGTTAGTTTCCAGTTTTGGAATTGGTATAAGTAGAAAATTTGTGGGTTTTATTTTAGAAACCCTAAATTGTAGAAAAGCCCAACTCAGTCTCTGTCCTCTCTCCCAACTCCGTCTCGCACCCTCACCTTCACCAACTTGGAACTCAGCCATCCGGTTGCCGTTTGGGACTCCGCCGGTCTCGTTGGGTTCGTAGGACCACCGCTTCCAAGTCTAGGGCAGTGTGGCACAGTGGTGAAGCCGGAGACGACGCCAGTAATCGATGTCCTTCGGTCGGAGTCGGTAGCGTTGCCGAGATTGGAAAACGCCGTTTACGGCGGCGACCCTAGGTGAGTTTTGGTCCTTTTCCTCTTCTGGTTGTGGCTAGGTGTAGATTGAAACACGATTTTGGAGTTTTGATCCCCGAATTTGCATATTTGAAACTTGAATTCGTGGTACTGTTCGAGGTATTTTCCGGCCGATTCCGACCAAACCGGTTGAAACCTCAGGTATAAAAGATGCTCCCCTCTCTTCCATCTACAAGTTTCGTGTTTTGAGTTTGCCCAAATTTGAAAGTTTTGGGGTGGCGTGTGGGGCCCACTCAGCGACATTTGTTGTGGTGAGTGGCGGCGCGTCCGGCAGGGGTTGGTAGGTTAGGAGTAACTGTTAGCTTGTGTTCGTCGATACAAGCATGTTGACATGTCACGAGGTTATGTTATGATCAAGGTTTGCATCTTAGGTTTAAGACTAAGTTGAGAATCGTGAGAGGTTGTTAAGCTTTGGTGTTTGAGTTTTGAAAATCTTGTTAACCTTTTTCAATAGGTTGGTTGAGGGTTCCTATGACCTTAGGAGGTCTCGGAAGAAGGGTTGTCTTGAAGGACAAGACCTTGGGTCAAGGGTAGAGTCTTGGTTCAAGGGGGAAGTGTTTTGGTCATGTTGGTTACTAAAGTGAACAATTTATTAATAGGTGGTTATCGGGAGCTTGGTTTGAGCTTTTCTTTGTGTTTGTGTGAAGACGCAGCGGGAGTTAAAATGAGTAAAATCTCACCAACTTTCACTTTGGGACCCAAATTATTATTGTTTGATGATAATGATGATTTTGATGATAATGAATTATTATGATGAGGATGATATGATTATTATGATGAAGATGATAATGATTATTTTGATGATGATAATGATTATTATGATGAGGTTGATATTGATTATGTTGATGAAAATGTTGATGATTATGATGATGATAATGTTGATGAAAATATTGATGATTATGATGATTGTGATGATGATAATGATTTAAAAATTATGTTTTCCTTTCTGTTTATTTTAAAATATACGAGCTTGATCGTCAATGGCTCATAAGTAAGAGAAAACAAGTTTTCTTTTTAAATGATTATTTTTAAGATTCTAGTGACTATAATATCTTTAGTTCTTGGTAGATTATTCTTGTGAGAAAATCTATGTGTGTGTATATATATCTCTTTGTGAAAAGGTATATTATAGTGAGGTGTCGCTTGTCTGGTTCTATTGATGTGGTTATTTTTGTATTAGTTGTGGATGTGTGCCTTAGTGGTGATTGTGTGTATTAGATTAAGAGCCTTTGTGGTGGACCGGGAACCAAGCCTTGGTCGGGTGATTGATTACGGTCAGTTTAGAGCTCTAGTCTGTCGGTACTTCATGGGGGATGACTATGTGTTGATGAACCCATGAGTATGTATTTGTCTAGTCGCTTATGAGGGATGACTATGCGTTGACGAACTCATAAATAAGGATTGAGAAATGATTGTGTGATGTTCTTATATGTTGTCATTTAAATTCCTTGTTTAAGTATCTTCTGAACTATGCTTAATGCAAGAGATTCTTTAATTTTGTGTGATTTTTAGTGGAATCCTAAACTACGTTTTTTGCAGGATTCAGTTATGATTTTGAGTGATTTTAAATTGTTGTGTTCTCTTAATTATTTCTTTTAAATTCTCTTACTTTTAGGTGATTGCCGAATTAAGTTATTAATGCAGGAATTTCTAGTGTTATCTTATGTGATGTTGGAATTGTTGAGTTTTATTTTGAGAGTTACTCGTACGAGCTTTTTAAGCTTACCAGGTTTGTTGTTTACAACCTGGTGCACCAATTTATGGTGTAGGGGTTAGACCTGCAGATGATGATCAACAGGGTTGAGGCAGTGGCTTAGGAGCTGGGTTTTAGGTGCTGTACTTTTTGTATATCATGGCGGTTGTTTTTAAGCTCTTGTGAGCGACTTTTTATTATTAGACTTTTGAAGTTGTTGTAATTAAGGAGACATAATATTTAACTCGGTTAATGAGTTTGTTGATGTTTACAATTCCAGTGTTTGTTTTTAGTTTGGAAGTTGTTGAGCAAGTTTTGGAATTTTAAGATTTTGAGTTACATCATGCCCAAATTTTTGAAAACCCCAATTTTCGAAAGGATAAATTTTCAAAAATTGGGGTTTTCAAAAATTTGGGCGTGACATTCCATTCCTACAAAGAATCCAAGGTGATATTTGTGGACCTATCAAACTAGAGTGCAGACCATTTCGATATTTCATGGTTCTAGTCGATGCATCAACGTGTTGGTCACACATTGTTTTGCTATCCACAAGAAACGCTGCATTTGCTAAACTCCTAGCTCAAATTAGTAAGGTCCGGGCTCACCACCCTGATCATCCAATCAAGTCTATTCGATTGGACAATGCTGGAGAGTTTACGTCTAAGTCTTTTGACGACTATTGCATGTCTATCAGGATTGAAGTAGAACATCTCCTACCCCATGTGCATTCACAAAACGGTCTTGCAGAAGCTACAATTAAGTGCTTACAATTGATTACACGGGCCTTGGTGATGCGCACCAACTTGCCTGTTTCTGCCTGGGGTTATGCAATTTTGCATGCAGTTGCACTTACTCGTTTTAGACCCATTGCAACCCAACCATTTAGTGCGTACCAGTTGGTAACTGGATATGAGCTTGACATTTCACACTTATGCATATTTGGTTGCGCGGTTTATGTGCCTATTACGCCTCCACTGCGTACTAAGATGGGTCCTCAAAGACGATTAGGTATTTATGTTGGCTATCAATATCGTACGATTGTCCGCTATTTAGAACCTTTGATAGGAGATCTATTTACTACGAGATTCGTAGATTGTATCTTTGACGAGACATTCTTCCAACCGTTAGGAGGAGACATGACCGTTTCCGTTCCAATTGAACGTTGAGAATTAACTTGGTCTCGTTATGATCCCCGCACTTCTGAGAGTGATTTAGAAGTTCAGTGTATTCTCAATCTTGGAAGAGTTGCAGATTCGATGCCTGACTCATTTACCGATATCGCAAAAGTGACAAGATCAATTATACCTGCAAATGTTCCTGCAAGGTTAGAAGTCCCCACAAGAGGGACTTTACCGGCCGCACCCGGGCTCGGCAATGGCGTCTTGGACGCGCCGGACGCTCATGGTGGCGGTGTGGCCACGGCCTCAGCTCCCACCAAGAAGAAGGGGAGACCTGCTGGTTCAATAGATATTGTGCCACGCAAAAGGCGTGATAGTAAGGCACAAAATGATCCACTCATCATCAACACTGTGAATCCTTCACATGAGATTGTCTTTGACTATAGTTATGTCCAAGAATCAATGTTAGCGTATCTAGGGGACGCCTTGGATCCAATGTTGATGTTGGAGAACAAAGAAATCTCACTAAAGTATACCGATGCGCACGGTATGATGGAAAGAAGTTCCATGACTATTGATGATGCTTTTGCTTATTCCGTCGCTCAAGTGATTATCGACGACGATGAGATTGAACCACGCTCGGTTGCAGAATGTCAACGTTGAGTAGATTGGTTGAAATGGAAGGAAGCAATCCAGGCTGAACTAGACTCTAGCGAAAAGGCAAGTTTTCGGTCCGATAGTGGTATGCATGTGAAGCCTATTGGACATAAATGAGTTTTTGTTTGATAGCGGAATGAGAAACATGAAGTCATGCGCTATAAAGCGCGACTTGTGGCGCAAAGATTTTCTCAACGCCTTGGAATTGACTACGAGGAGACATATTCTCTCGTTATGGACGTCATTACCTTTCGCTACTTAGTCAGTTTGATAGTGTCCAAAAAACTAAGCATGCAGCTTATGGATGTGGTTACTGCATATCTATGTGGGGATCTTGATTCAGAGATATATATGAAAGTGCCTGACGGACTTTAACTACCCAAATCAAGTGACTCTAAACCACAGAGTGTCTATGCAATAAAGTTGCGGCGTTCACTATATGGATTGAAACAATCCAGATGAATGTGGTATAATCGTCTAAGTGACTACTTGATTGGGAATGGACATAAGAATGACAATCTATGCCCATGCGTGTTCATTAAAAGAACAAGTATAGTAGCCGTCTATGTTGATGACATGAACATCATCGGTAATCTCAAGGAAATTGATGACACCGAGGCCTACTTGAAATCCGAGTTTGAGATGAAGGATCTTGGGAAAACTCGATTTTGTCTAGGCTTAGAGCTAGAGCATTGAGAGACTGGAATATTGATTCACCAGTCAGCTTATGTCCAAAAAATGCTCAAGCGATTTAATATGGACAAAGCTCACCCTCTTGGGACTCTCATGGTCACGCGAAGTCTGGATATCAAAAAGGACTCATTCCGTCCTAAAGAGGAGGATGAGGAAAGTCCTTGGAGCAGAAATTCCGTACCTAAGCGCTATCGGAGCTCTCCTATACTTGGCACAATGCACAAGACCAGACATTGCATTCTCAGTAAACTTGTTAGCTAGGTTTAGCTCTGCGCCAACGCAATGTCATTGGACTGGTGTTAAACACATCTTTAGGTACTTGAAGGGTTCAATTGATTTGGGCTTGTTTTTTCTTACAAAACTGAAGTGGAAGACATGAATGTCGATGTCCCTGTTGATGGCAACACTACCGGCACATTGGCTGACCCCTAAGGGCCCCTGCCGTGCCCAGCAGTGCCTCGGCAACACTAGGCAGCGCACAACGCACCCCCAACACGCCCTGATCCGCAACTGATGATAACCAGATCTCAAGTCAATCTTTGAGAAAACAGAAGCACCCTTCAACTGATCAAACAAATCATCGATGCGAGGCAAAGGATATTTATTCTTCACAGTAACTTGATTTAGCTTCCTATAATCAATGCATAATCTCATGGTGCCATTTTTCTTCTTAACAAACAACACCAGAGCACCCCATGGAGACATGCTAGGCCGAATAAAACCCTTGTCTACCAACTCCTGCAGTTGAGTCTTCAACTCTTTCAATTCAGCTGGAGCCATTCTGTAAAGGGCTTGTGAGATAGGCATAGTTCCAAGAAGTAACTCAATAGAAAAGTCTATCTCCCTTTCAGGAGGCAAACCCGGCAACTCCTCGGGAAAAACATCCGGAAACTCCCTTACTACAGGAATATCCTCTACTCCCAAAACTCCCACACGTATCCACAATGTGTGCTAAATATGTCTGACAGCCTTTATTTAACAATTTTCTAGCAGCAACAGCTGATATCAGGCAATTCGAAATAACATCTCTTTCCCCTTGAAATGCAACCTCAGGTCTACTTGGACTTCGAAACACCATTACTGTCAGGACCCACCCCGAATTTCACCCTGAAACCCGAAGTAAATCCTACGGGGACCACCTCCAAGGAAAGTTTACCGAAAAATTGGCATAACCTACCTTGAAAATGGACAAACCTTTCTAATAAAACTTGCAAACACTTTTGAAAATTTAAATCCAACCTTAAACTCTTGGAGCCTTCTTGCTCCCCAAATCACAACACCACCCAAATTAATTACTAATCTAAACAAATCTCATATCCAACCCATTATACGTTCAGAGCAACTCTAATAGGAAGAAATGAAACATAATAAATTAACAAGCGGAAGCTATATGATGACTATGCCTCATCTCCATGTACGCCTGACCTCAACTATGCAATCCTGCAAACTGGGCATTTTAAAACGAATGGCCCAGGGGAAAACATTTGAAACACGTTAGAGTGAGTGGACAAAAATAAATTAATAAATATTTATGCATTCCCAATTTGAATTTCATAGAAAATATACTGCATGCGGCAGCTCAAAAGCTCTCAACTCAACAATTGGCAATTTCATGACTAGCTCCGGCTAGTCTCCAAACTTAACAAAAATAAAGCCTCTCAAGCTAAATTATATATAAAAATATATATGTGTGTATGTATTTATACTCGTCATACTCCTTATACGAATTCTATGAAGGAATAAGCAAAATAGAAATTCGTATAAGGCTACTACGCTTGCGTCTAATGCTCACGTCACACCATAATGGAATTTTTCCTCATTATGGCAGAAAAGCACGAGTGTATATACGTGTGGACTCCCTATATGAAAACCTATATGAACCAGAAAAGAGAATAGTTATCATATAGGCCTACTACGCTTGTGTCTAACACTCACGTCACGCCATAATGGTATTTTACCTCATTATGACGGATCAAGCACGTATGGCTAGCTAGCATTTATATACATACTATACACAAAATATCCAATAAACACATCCACCGAAAATCTCATTTTCGGGATCTCTCCAAAGGAGGAAAATTGCCAAATATCCGAGAAAGAAAATAAATCTCAGCAGAAGAAAATAAATGATCAACAAGATAATTCGTCGCATGCTTTTCAATTAAAACAAAGGTCCACTTACAACTCTAGGCATAAGCCCGACGAAATCCAAGTCGCCACTCCAGTGAGGTTCCCTCGAACCCTGGCACATATATATAATTAATTTCCCAACTAAAAATCCAATATTTAAACAAAATAGTCAAAATTAACCGAGAACCATACTTTCGCTCATCATTGCCTAACTTCGATACGGTCCGCACCTCAACACTAAAACCAGCAGCCTAAACTACACCCTTCCACAGATTATACGACTTTAATCCAACGGCCGGATTCTACCTTATTAATCCGCCAAAATTACCAAACTTCGGAAATTCACAAACCTATCCAAAACTCATCCAAAAATTCCATAATTCATAACAATAAACACCCCTAAATATTCCACATTTAAAACCATAAAAATCTCCCCCACAGCGGCGGCGGCGGCGCCAACTCTGCCGGCAGCGGCGGCCGGAAGCCGACTCCGGCGACCTCCAATGCCCACCAAATTTTAACACCATCTTCCTCTCAATTCCCTCTACAACATTCCTAACTAGCACAAACACCAATTCCAAGCCTAACTAGGTCAATCGAGCAAAAACATCCTAGAAGAACCCTAGAAACTTTAAACCTTCAATTCTCCTTACCTAGCTCGAGTTAGGATGAATCCTTTTTGGGGTTTGCTGCTAGAAGGGAGAGCTTCAAGACGAGACCGACAGCTCCGATTTTGGTGGCCGGAAAAAGAAGTTCCGGCGAGAACGCCCCCGCACACAGCCGTGACTTCTCGGCGATCGTTCTCCTTCACGGCGGCGTGACATGGGCTGCCACCTATCCAAACTTGTAGAGGATGCTCCAAGCTTCAATTCGACACCAAGCACGCCTCCTATCTCGGCCGGACGGCAGCGGACGGCGGTCGGAAAGTTTAGGGGTTGGGAGAGCTCGGGAGAGAAGTCGGGAGGGAGAGGAGAAGAGAGAGAGAGAGAGGAGAAATGGGTTTGGGCCTCACCCAACAGGTCCAAAACCTATATACCCACACTTACTCCAAAATAAAACACCCCGAAAAATAATACCCTAATAAAAATTACTTTTTACTAGCTAAATTTTACCATTTTTACCGTCGTCAAATTTTTCTCCTATGAATAATTCTCTGAAAATATCGTCCCTCAAAACCCCTCTAGGGACCAATTAAATCATAACTCATTGACGGAGACGGTAAAATTCTTATTAATACCAAGCTAGTAAATAAGGTAAAAATTTAAAGGTCGGGATGTGACAATTACTTTTCGGAAAAATCTACCATAGCTCTATATGCCTCTAAGAAGTTCATTCCCAAGATCACATCAAACTCTACTATATCTAAAGAAATTAGATCGGCCTTGAAATTAAATCCCTCCACTAATACTTTACAACCACTAAACATCCAATCTATTCTCATCACCTCCCCGGAGGGTAGAGATACATGCCACTCGCCTGGAAGAGACGATGATGGCACATTGGCGTGGAGGGCAAATCTACTAGACATAAATGAATGCATAGCTCCGGGATCAATTAAAGTAAATGCAGGCTGACCAAAAATTAATAACGTACCAATGATGACATCTGGAGAAGTACGACCCTCCTAGTGGGTCATAGCATGAAGTCTAGCGCGAGTCATGGGACGTCCACGCTGATCACTACCCTGCTGAGAGCCGCCCCCAGCTGCTGAACTGCCATGAGTACCACTGTTGGAACCTCTGGCTGAAGACTATCCAGCTAGTTGAGTAGGGGTGGAAGCAGTCCTCTGAGCGAATAAGGGACAATCTCTCCTGAAGTGGTCCAAACTACCACACTGAAAGCACCCTGTGGACTGTTGCTGCCCAAAGGAAAAAGTCTGACCACCGGATGTCCCACCTTGAAAACTGGCACCAGCGCCAAACTAACCTGTCCGTTGCCTACCCAACTCGCTCTGGAAAGGGCTCTTGTGATGTCCCATGTCTTAGGTCTGAGCACTAGAAGTCGATCCACTGCTATAACCACTACCGGCTAAAGATCCAGAGGCGGATGAAGAGGCAGCCTTCTTGGATGGACCCTGACTAGGACCGCCAAAATCTCTAGATGTAGAACCCAACGACCTCCGTGTCTCAATAGCTATAGCAACACCAACAACATCAACAAAAGTCGGGTAGACCACTCCGGTCATCTTCTCAGCATAGATCCCACTTAGCCCCCCAATAAACATCTCAATCTTGCTCTTTTCGTTGGGGATCAAATGAGTAACATGATAACTCATAGAGATGAACCTTTGCTCGAACTCTATAACACTCTCATCATCTCTCTTCCTCAGATTCAGGAACTCATGATGTAACCTTACATATAGACTGGTAATCTGAAGTTGTATCTTAATTAATTGTTAATCTGTTATGATATTGTAGGTTGCTGACCAAATGAGTGAATCAGCTGCTAACATCCCTGAAATTGTGAGATGGCTTTCAAACAAGCCGAGCAATGAAGTTCTCAGTTACAGTGGCTATAAAATAAGCGGAACTCTATATACCATGAACGGGAAAGATGATGTCAGATCGAGTATCATACATGATCAGGATCACTCTTTTGTGACAAAGGTACAATCAACTACTATTTGTGTTTGTGTTGGGAATCAGATTTTCGGGATAATGTCATGTTCATGTCTAACTTTAACATTATGTTTTTCAATGGGACAGGAGAAACAAACTTGTCAACACCCAAGATGATTTGGATGTGTTAAGGAATGAGTGGGCAAAGTTCATCATTAGCAAATACCTGTAGGGTGCATGATCTGGTCTGTTTTGGTGAACTTGGTGCTTTCTATATGTATGTGGTAGTACTTTGCTTTTAAACTTGGTGTTTCTATATATTCGGAACAGCTATATGGTAGTACGTACTTTGTGCATTTTTCATGTTGGAATGCTTTTGGACATGTAAGACTATCTAGGAGCTTAACTAGTTGTAGTTATAACTCCTTCATGATACATCTACGTCACGTTATATGTGTGCAATTTGGATATCATGGCAAGTTGCGACCATATTATCATTATCCTCTAATGTGCCTCATTGATCAGTTGATTCTAGTTGACACAACAATGTGAAGAAAGTAATAGCGATTAACCCACTTGTCGGTTTTGGCCAAGGTGCTTATAGTGATGGCAAATGTCACGCCCTAATTTTCAAAATATAATTTTCAAAAATTTTGGCATGATATAACTTAAAATAATATAATCCCAAAACCTGTTTTCAAACAAAATTTAAGGAAAACTAAACTTAATGCGGAATGTAAATGTTACACAACTCAACACTGAGTAAAATATTACATTTCCTTATTTGTTTACATAAACTTGAAAGTCAAGAAAATGAAAATGCTCACATGAGTTTAATGTTGTCTACCCCAAGTATAAAATTATACAATGTACAACAAAATCCAAACAAAAAACCCTGCCACTAAGCCTCCGCCTCAACCCTGCTGATCCTCACCTGCAGGTTTAACCCCTACACCAAGAATTAGTGCACCGGGTTGTAAACAACAAACCTGGTAAGCTAAAAAACCCGTATGAGTAATTCTCAAAATAACACCAAAACCTCAAATTACCAATTAAATCACATGAGCAATTTATATCAATAAATAAAATCCACAAATCCAACACTTTTTCAATTAACCTGTACCCATGAGTCCCAGGTATTAATAAATACCTCTCATGACATACAACAACAAAATGTGTACCCATGGGTCTCAGATACCATACAGTATCTCCCAGGACTTACATTGACAGACAAACTAGAGCTCTATTCCTAACCGCAACCAATCATCTGGCCAAAGGCTTGGAACCCGGTTTGACTGTCTAATATCAAACACAAAAAATGATAAATAGCATCTTAACCACAACCAATCACTCAATTAAAGGCTTGGAACCCGGTTTGGCTATTTATCTAACAATCATAATATCACAACATTATCCTCAACAACACAATATCACATCATTATTCTCAACAACACAATATCACATCATTATCCTCAACAACACAATATCACATCATAAATTATATCCTTCCACATAGATATATTTACATGAATAAAATATAGATATTCCACAAGAATAATCTATCAATAATCAATAAAATTATAATCACATGAATCTCAAAATAGCATATAAAGAAAACTTGTTTTATCTTACCGGCCTATGAGCCGTTGGCGATCAAGCTCATATATTTTTAAAACAATTAAAAGCATATTATTAAATCCAACATCATCATCATTATCATCATATGACCATAATCACATTAGGTTCAAAAGTGAACCTTGGTAAGATTTACTCACCTAAATATCCCACTACAATTTCCACAACCGACAATAGCAAGCGAAAACACAACTTCAAAAATCACCTAAAATCACACAATTAAAACCTTAGCAACTAAAATACTATAGGTTAACACAATACCCTTAAACTAACCCTTAGTTCAAGGGAGGACAACTTTCCAAAGTCGTCAAACTTAGCGACCCAAAGAGGCTGCCTATAATCCTCAAACCCTAACTCAAACCTCAACCAAGCCTAATAACAAACTTAAAGTCCTAACATACAAACATTTCTCACAACCTAGAAATTCTACATCTCAACAAGCCCACCACAACAAGAGCTAGCTAAAACATAGCAAACTAAGCCACAAATATTGCCGGACGTGTTGCCACGCGTCGCCACAGGCGGCGGCGAGTGGACCCTACGCGGCACCATAAACTTCCGAATTTGAGAAAACTCCCAACAGCAAAGTTGAAGCTTGAAGCAAGGGGAACAACTTTCATACCTGAGGCTTCAACCAATTTTGGCCGGAAACTGCCCTGAAACAGTAACCACAAATCAAACTACAAAACCTGCAAAACTGGCCTCAAAACCTTAAAAACTTGCTTTAATCTATGCCTAGCCACAACTAGAAGGAGGAGAGGATCAAAACTCACCTAAGGATGCCCCTCGTCGCTGTCGGAAACGGTGAGTCCGACCGGAGACACAACATCCCTCTTTCCGGCAACAAGGCTCCGATTCCGGCATGCCACACCGAGCAGCAGCTGTCCAGCCTTGAAGAGAGCACTTGTGGGAGTCGAATGGGACTGGTGGCGGTCCAAATGGTGGCCGGACGGCGGAGCTAGCTCCGGCGGAAGTTTGGTGTGCGGGTGAGTTCGGGAGAGGGAGAGAGAGAAGTGAGTGAGGAGAGTGAGAAGAGAGAGAGAGCTGATTTGTGTTAGGGTTTCCAAAATAACCCACACACATTTTTTTACTTAAACACTTTCCACACCCGGAAACTAACTTCCTCTAACCATAACTTTCTCATACGACATTCGTTTGAGGCGTGTCATATGTCTACGAACTCGTATTGCCAAGCTCTACAACTTTCAAGAAGGAAGTTTTTGAAAATAACTTACGGAAAATAAAGTCAATTTTTGGCCTCTTAAAAGTCAAAGCACCTTAAAATAAACTCCCGAAACTTTAACTTCTCATAAACCAAAGAATTTCCATAAATAATCCTTCATTAATTAAGGAAATAATACAAGGAAAAATGATATGAAAATCTAGGGTATATATTACAGCAAAATTAAGTCGATACCAACCTTAATATCAAACCATCTCCCGGATTCCCCTAGAATTAGGCTTCACCTACGAGCATGTTTGACTCCAAAGCGATCGAAATCAACTTTGAGAATGTTGAACGTTCTAAACATCCTCAAGAGACGTCAACGTATTGAAGTTGTATTCGTGACACTATCAACTTTGAATCACGTTCAATTTGAATATGCCTGCACTCTTTGATCATTCCATGTTTGCAGACGATGTCCAACTTTATATTTTAAACATACAAGCCACCACCATGCACGATCTCCATCTCTACCTTTCAAAAACGATGAACATGAGTCGAGTACGAGTGGGCGCTTCTTTAATAAATAAGAATATGATCCTCCATCCTTCTCAAGGCTTACATACAAATTCAAACAAATCGGTTGAGAAAACTGTATTCAATAGGACGCCAAAGTAAACCTTACTTTTGAGCAAAGCATCATTTCTAAGGCATCTCGAATGAAAAGTATTAAATGGTAAAAAATCTCAAATTTTAATTTTGAGAATGTTCCCTGAAATTTGATCTTATCATTGCAATCGTGATTTACACAAACGGTTCTAGATAGACAAATTTATGGGTCATTCATTGATTTAATCTAATTCGGTATTTTAACAATCATCAAATTGGATGAAACTTTGCACAAACTTTACACAAGTGATTTATACATCACACTACCAGAAGAAAGACTTTAGCCGACGAAAAAAAAAAACAGGCCGACGAAACAATTTTTCGTCGGCTAAAGTACACTTTAGCCGACGAAATTTTCCTTCGTCGGCTAAATTATATTTTCGTCGGCTATAGTCAACTTTAGCCGACGAAATTAAAATTTCGTCGGCTTAAAGAATTTTTTTTC
>NC_020492.1:26114130-26119592 GCF_000184155.1 Fragaria vesca subsp. vesca | reverse complement strand
TAGCCGACGAATAATGTCGTCGGCTAAAGTCTGGACTATAGCCGACGACTTATACGTGTGTCGTCGGCTAAAGTCACCACAGACGAGCTTTTCCCGACGAAATCTTAGCCGACGAACCTTCGTCGGCTAAGAGCTTAGCCGACGAAATAAGCTGACTTGTCCTGGTAGTGTCAGGTTTTAAAAACCAAACGGTGGAGATGTAGTCATGTAGATATATAACCAAAAAGTGAACCAAATAAAGAACTCCACACTTTAATTTCAAAGCGGAGCCCTGCTTTGGATATAATTTTATTCAATTGATTCATTTATTCTAATTCGGTACCTAAATGATATCCAAATTGGATGAAACTTTGCAGGAATGATCTACACACTATGTTCTAGACACTAAACGATGGAGATATGAAAATATGACCTAAAAGTGAGCCAAAAAAGGAGCTCCACACTTTAATTTCAAAGCAGTGTCTCGCTCAGGTAAAATGAATGTCAGTTTGTGCAACGTTCTTTGAAAAGGGAATCTAAAAATTTGGTTTGGTGTTGCCTAGCTAAATTTGAGCAATGAACTAAACTAAAGGGCCAAATTTAAGCTATAAAATTGAAGGACATAAGCAAGAAGCCAAGAACAACGGTCACAATTGGTCTAGCTAGACAAATATGTGACTTATTAAAACAATACCTGTTTCTAGATATAGGAGAACTAGATTCGAATGAATAGAATGCAATTTGGTACATATGTTTAAATGTTTTCTGCCAAAGCTTTTAAACATTACATGTCACCAAAAAAGGACAAAATATTGTGCCTCCTCTTATTTTTGAGGTTTCGACAATTTAGTTCTCATTTTCTCATTTTCTCAATTTCAACAGCTCACTCTCATTACTTTTCAATAACAGACAATTAGGTCCAACCATCTACTTTTCATCCAATTTTACCGTTAAGTTGTTGAGCTGTCATTTCTCTCATGCCAAGTCAGCTGAATTAAGAGTAAAATCACTATAATACCTTTTGGTTTATTTTCCCGCTTCTCCAGCAAAAGAAGGATGGAAATCCCTCCAAAACAAAAATTGATGATGCAATTTTTGTTTTCGGTACATTAGCACTTTATTGATTGGCGTGCTAATTTTGAAGAATATGCAATGTATTTTTGGTGACAATAACAATATTATGAAGGACCTATTTATAAATGTAGGTGAAATTTGTTTTTTATTCAGTTTCCTTTAGCTATGGTTCAGTTCTTGAAGCTTGAATTTTAATGACTATCTTGCACAATGATTTTGGAGGGAAGTGGTTTCAGTTTTGGAAGGACTTCCATCTTTCTATTGCTGGAGAAGCCAAAAGGTATTATCGTGATTTTACCCTTCTTTCAGCTGACTTGGCATGAGAGAAAATGGCAGCTCAACAACTTAACGATGAAATTGGATGGAAAGTAGACGGTTGGACCAAATTGTGTGACATTGAAAAGTGACCTAATTGTGTGACATTAAAAAGTAATGGGAGAGACCTGTCGAAATTGAGAAAAAAAGGACTAAACTGTTAAAACCTAAAAAATAAGATGAGTGACCAGTATTTTGTACTAAAAAAATCAACTTCTATTTGGACTTTAGATTTAATGGTGTTTTGATAAACTGAACAAAAAACAACTTTTTTTTTTTAAATTACAGGTCACTGGCAGCAGCTTAGGGTAATCATTTGACCCGTGGGCCTAAAATCTCGTGGCCGGCCCGTTGGCCCAAAGAGCCAAAGCTCGGCCCATCTCGGCCTGGCCCATAGGGTATGAGGCCGGGCTAGGAAGGAGGGTTCAAAGTGTCAAGACCCACCCTAAATTTTACCCTAAAACCTAGAGTAAGTCCTGCGGGGAACACCTCCAAGGAAAATTTACCGAAAAATTCGGTATAACCTCCCTTGAAAATGGACAACCCTATCCTGAAAAAAAAAATTCAGATAACACTCCTATACCAACACATCCAACCTCAACACCTAGAGCCACCCGCTCCCACTACAGGAAATATCAACTTAGCCGATGGAATTATACTAATTCCGTCGGCTAAGTAATTCCGCACCGACGGAAGAGGAACCGTCGTCTAGGATACCACATCCGTTGTCTAAGATATCCTAGGCGACGAAAAATAACCGTACACGTCTTCCGTCGACTAGGATTTTCATACACGACGAAACACCATTCGTCATCCAGGTTCCGTCGCCTTAGTAAACCCTAGGCGACGACTATCTTCCGTCGGTATGGTTTCGTCGTCTAAGATTTTCTAGGGCGACGAATATTGTTCCGTCGGTATATCTCTCTTAGACGACGAACAATTTTCCGTCGTCCTAAATTGTCATGGGCGACGAAGGCATTTCCGTCTGTTAGGATGTACTTGGGAGACGAATTTTCTTTTCTTAGGCCACGAACTGTTCCATCGCCTAGGATTTTGAATTATTGCCTGACACAAAGCAGAACAAATATTTTTTCCGAAGCCTTTTCTCTTAGGCGACGGAATATTCCGTCGCCTAGGATTTTGAATTATTGCCTGACACAAAGCAGAACAAATATTTTTCCGAAGCCTTTTCTCTTAGGCGATAGTATATTCCGTCGGCTAAGTTTACACATCATCCATTTATACACCTTACCCCCAGAAGAGAACGCAGAAAAAAGACATGGTCTAGCTCCCCCCCCGTCATGGGAATATTCATCCGATCCAAATCTAGTTTTGGAAGCTTTTCTTCATGAAGTTGATCGATCTTGAAGAGCCTCGATCTCGATCTCTTAGCTAATTGGTATATATGTAACTACTTTAATTAATATATCTACTTTCTTCTTTTAGGCATATTTTCTGCGAACTTTCAGCGACTTGCCGGTCCAATTTTGATGGATTGTTACTTGTATGCTTAATTTAATTATTGGATATGTGTGTATAATATGTTTGTACGTACATATAATATTATATATGCATGAAAACTATATAGTATTATGTTTGTATATATATCTAACTTTTGTGTGTATAATTTTTAAAGATATATATATATATCTTTAGCTTTTGTATGTATGATTAATGTTTATCAAATTTTTGTTTTCATTCAAATCGATTTGTGTATTATTATCATCATATGATAAAAAATAAAATGATGAATCATGTAATTAAGAATTATAATATTCTTATACATTCATCAATATATATTGTTACCCTTAGAAATCCCGTTCGAGAACCATTATGTTACGACTGTGTCTAACAAAATGGTTTTCGAATTGTCCCATGTTTGGACAGTTTGGGAGCATATGACATTGAGATCCTGTTTGTTGTTGGTGTGTTTCGTTTTCGGTTGTGGGTATATATATTTCGACAAGATCTTCATTTAATTATTGTTCCTCGAGTTCATTCTAGGTATAGATATTTGTGCACTTGGGGAACTGTAGGGAGATGCTGCCGAAATTTTCTCACATATGCGAATTCGAAACGCCCCAACAACAAACGAAATCACAATGTCATATGCTCTCAAACGGGATTATGGCCCTAACCGGTGGTATAAGGTGAAGAATATTATTGGGCTAGTAATTAAACTCTCAAGTATGGAAAATGATTGGAAAGTTACGCTCATATATATGTAAAGTATGGAAAATTATTGGGGGTCAGTAATTTTACAACACATCCGCCATCCTTTATTTTCTTTCAGTTTGATACTTGGATGTTTGTTTTACTCTTTTCCGGGTCTTTTCTTTTATCTGGAATGCTTCCAGTTTTTGTTATGCTCATATGTTCGAAGTGTGGAAAATTATTGGGGGTCAGTAATTTTCCTGACCAAAGCAACCAAAGTTTCTGGATGATTGTTATTACTTAGATTCCTTTCAACCATCCTCTAATGACATAATGGGGTAGTAAACTCTCAAGTATGGAAAATTATTGGGGGTCAGTAATTTTCCTGAACAGAGCAACCAAAGTTTACTGACCCCCAATAACCACCCTGTAACCAAAAAAAAACTGAAACTGACAACCAACGATAAATGAAACTGACAGAAAGATTAAAGGAATAGACTAAAAATACTAAAAGAACAAGTTCTTTTACTGAAATTCAAGATCATTCATATCTTGCAACACTACCAAAATACTACATATTTTCACATTTTGAAGATCCTACATCTAAAATGACACTAAGTGTTTTGTTATATTGATGTCCATGAACTTTAGCAGGATCTTCCTCCTCATTTCATTACCGCCATCTTTTGTCGGTTTTCCCTATGACATAGGCTCTCTATAAAATGGAGCAAAAATGGTCCACAGTCTGACCTGCAATGTATTAAGAAACAGTGTTACTAAATTTTTCACCCTAATAAAACAGACAAGTAATTTCTGACAATAAAGCTCTTTAAAGGAAGTTTAAAGGTACTTACGATGTTTTATTTTGCTGCGGGCAGGATAAGATATCCTTCAGCTTGTATCTTACTTGATAAACGTTTTGGTCCAGCATCCATCTTCTTGTTCTTTTCTCTTCAGCACTCATCATCGAGTAACCGTCAACCACTATTCCTTGGCTGTCCTGCTTGTCATAGTTTTCCCTCCATTCCTCAGGGTCCAAGCCTTGGTTGAGAGGGTATTTGGTGGAATCATATACGCGTTTGATGAACACCATAATGTGCTTCACCTGTTGGTTCCAACACACAAGTAAATTACAACTCAAACAAACTAAGAGAACAAGCAACAAACAAAAAACAGGGTAAGAAGTTTACTGCCCCCCAGTAAACTTCTTACCCTAATAAATCAGTTACAACTCACCACTGCCTTTGCATTCTGAAAGTGGTTGTTGGTGTCGGCAGAGTAATCTTTCCTTGGCGGTAGCATTGAGTTCAGGTGATAGAAGCATCGAGCTTCGTTGTCAATCAAGACTAAGGTATAGTGGTGGCTGACCCCGTGACGTACCGGAATGAAAACCAGGTCCTTACTGAAGATGGACCACAGAGGATTAATAATAGAAAGCTCTATATCCAATTCATTACATTTGAATTCCCCCTGTTTTCCTCCTCTAGCTAGGAACTCCTTCAGTTTTTGTTCATGTACCACCGCCGTGCGCTGTATTTATAAAAGCAAGTAGTAAGATTGTGTTAACTGAAAAAAAGTAATGGAGGAGACCGCGGTGCTACGGCATGTTGCTATTTCAGGTTTGACTACTTATCGCTGCTTCTATGTCTAGGAATCCGACCGAGACATTCTTCTTTTCCATTTCCTCCTTCAACATTGCGAGGTACACCCTGATGGTCTGCATGTACAACATATACAAGTCACAAATAATTATAACAAAGAATACATCTTAGGTTACTCAAACATCAACTTTATTACGGTTAGTAAGACCAGTAATTTTTTCTCACATTAGATGTAATCTCTCATTCTTGAATTATTCTCTTCAAGTCATCTTTGGTAATGTCAATGATACCATCACAACACTCCCAATACCGGAAATTGTGCAGACACAAATAAGTCAT
>NC_020492.1:26111998-26113382 GCF_000184155.1 Fragaria vesca subsp. vesca | reverse complement strand
TTATATATATATATATACACACACACACACACACACTAGGGAAGAATAAACTTACTCATTATTCTCGTCCTTGTTCAAATCAAACTAGTTATTATAGTGATTCACCACCTTTTCATCCAAGAGCTTCCATGTATCAGTGTTGTAGTTCACTCCATCAATAACAATACGATTTTGGACTATATGCTCTACCTCCTTTGTTCTTTTTGCTGGCTTTAGCCCTTCAGGGGTGTCATACTCCCATTCTTCTTCTATCCTCTTTTGTGCCCCACGCTTCTTCAGGTTGACGTCTCTTTCAATCGAACCAGTCTCCACAGTTTGTTTTAAGCCCTTCTGCTTAACATGTTTCTTGAGCCCTCTTGCTTGCTGTTCTTTATTCTTCAAGCTGGTTTCTTCATTCATTTTTTTTTCGGCCATTTCCACAGCTTGATCGACAAGTTTGTCTAGTTTAGACAGGTTGACATCAGTCGTCACAGGTTCATCGTCTTCTGGAAATATCTTTCGCAACGGAACTGGTTCTGCTACTTGTTCAAAAAACTACACAAAAGAAAACACACATGTTATCCTCAAAAAAATGAAGAAAACACAATATTTATTGGGGGTCAGTAAACGGATTTCTACTCATACCTCTTTAGTTCCTGGTTGCTCCTCTCTGCACTTATATTCTTCCTCTTCAACCGGCTTTGACCTATCCTCCTCCTCCTCCTTCTCCTCAGTTACACATATTATCTGCTTTGTCTGAGCATCTTTTGCCCCCTTATGCAACTGTTTCTTGAGAGAGTTGATTTCATTTTTGTCTGCCCTCCTTTCTTTCTCTAGCTCAATGATTTGCCTGACCGCTTTCTTTAACTTGCCAAGCAATTCAGTGTTTTTGTTCACCAGTTCTTCATTTGCTTTGGCAAGTTCTGCCAGCTTCTTCTTCATATCTTCCATTGGCAGCTCCTGTACACGTTATAACAACGAAATCGTTACTGTTAAACAATTATATGCAAATACACAACTTTAATGCCCCCCAATAAACTTCTACTGGGGGTCAGTAAACAACAATACATTATCTCCCTTTCTATTTCATGACAATTACACACTTAATATACCCTAATAAACAACTTTACTGCCCCTTGGTAAACCCAGTAGAAGTTTACTGCCCCCTAGTAAACTTCTACTGGGGGTTAGTAAACTTGCAATTGAAGTTCCATTTTCATTGCCAATAGTTTTACTGGGTGTTAGTAACCATTCAAACTTACCCAATCAATTGTCCTTGGTGTTCTATTGTCATCTTGCTGCTGCTCATCATTGCCGGAACTCGTTTCCTCCTCATCCATCCATGGACCTTCTATTATGAGTTCCTATTTTTACATTTATACGACACAAATCAGTTTAATTTAGT
>NC_020492.1:26108061-26110388 GCF_000184155.1 Fragaria vesca subsp. vesca | reverse complement strand
TATATACATACTCTCTCATAAATACATATTTATATCCATCGAAAATCTTATTTTCGGTAACTCTCCAAGAGAAATAAAAATCGTCAAATTAAAATGACGTTAAAATATTCCGTAACATTAATTGTTCAACCATGAACTATAGCATGCATTTATTTAAAATAAACGTCCACTTACAAATTAGGCCTAAGCCTGATGTCGATCTGGGGTCTCGTCTGCTCGAGCCTCCTCACATCCTGTTCCAAATATAAAATTAATTTCCCAACCAATAATCCAATATTTAATCAAAATAGGCAAAATTACCCGAGAGCCATAAATACGCTCATCATTGCCTAACTTCGATATTCTTAAATCGGAACGATCCGAACTTACAGTGTTCTTCATTCAGTAGTGGAACTCGTTTATAGGCAAGGCATGACAGTGCACCTCTTCAAGTGTAGATGGTTTGATATTAGGCCGCAGAGCATGAAGACCGATCAGTACGGAATATTATCGGTGAACACTGCTACAAGTTCTTACGAAGATGACCCGTTCATTTTTGCCACATCGGTAAAACAAGTGTTTTATCTTGATGACCTTGCTAAGGGTGACGCGTGGAAAGTAGTCAACCTGGTGCACCCTCGAAATATTTACCGGGCGGCTACACTTGGAGAGGCCGAAGCCGAGGAAGAGGATGTTGCGTATCAAGAGCCCAACGCAATAGGTATTCCTAACTCCTCTACCGTTCGCCTTAATAATTTTAAAGCGGGTCGTTCGGTGCGAATTCGTGATGAAGAGCCAAGGCTTATTGATGTTGATCCAAATCAAGAAATAGACGAAGACTCTGGCAATGAGGAAAGACATATATTACCAGAAATTAATTCTGACACCGAAGAAGACTCATCGGATGATTCCGATTACGAGCCTTAGTTTTAATTTAGAGGACGTAATCCATTAATTTGTATAACTAAAGACCTTTTTCTTTATACTTTACATATGTTGAATTCATATTTCAGTTATTTTATATGAATTTTGGTGATATATGATGAACAGGAAGTTAGTATGGTTTACTAATATCGTCTGTTTTTTTTTAATGTATTTTTTTCCTTAAGTCGACGAAATACACCATAATTCGTCGGCTAAAACCATCTTAGCCGACGAATTATAGTGTATTTCGTCGGCTAAACCCATCTTAGCCGACGAAATATACTATATTTCGTCGGCTAATACTGTTTTAGCCGATGAATAACCTAATATTTCGTCGGTTTTAGTTATTTTTTTATTTTTTAATTACATACTATAGCCGACGAATACGTTAGGGTATTCGTCGGCTAAACCCTAAAATTTTTCTATTACCTACTATAGCCCTATCTTCGGTGGTTATTTTCCGTAAAATTTTTAGACGACTTCTTGCGTCTCATCGGTTTGAAACTATTTTCAGTTGGAGGTCCGGCCAAAATACGTAATTTAGACGGTCGAACGACCTTTTCCGTGCATTTAGGGGTTTGACTTAGGAGATTGACCGTCCGGATCAAGCCCTTATTCTTTTCGGATCAAGTTGAATGTTTTCCCATACATGTATTTTGTCAGGAGGGTCAGATCTGACGGTCGGATTTCTGTTTCTCAAGTTTGATCATCACAATCACAACATGTATACTAATGTTGTATAACTTGTTTACCAAATGTTATGTAAATGTTTCGTTTCAAAAACAAACTATACGTAAAACCTTCAAACTCAAAAAAGTCATGAAATAATATATGTCGAGAATGTTGAAATATATCCACGGTTGCCAAATCACACTATTCCGGTAAATATTCGGTGCCGATAGTTGCGGTCAATACAATTTTTCATTCTTTCCCCCTATGAGTAGCCCTATATTCGGTGGTTATTTTGCGTAAAATTTTTATACGACTTGTTGCGTGTCATCGATTTAAAACTATTTTCAGTTGAAAGTCTGGCCAAAATACGTAATTTAGACGGTCGAACGACCTTTTCCGTGCGTTTAGGGGTTTGACTTAGGAGATTGACCGTCCGGATCGAGCCCTTATTCTTGTCGGATCAAGTTGAATTTTTGGTCATACATGTATTTTGTCATGGTGGTCAGATCTGACGGTCGGATTTCTTTTTCTCAAGTTTGATCATCACAATCACAATGTGCCAAATGTTTAAAATACTTTAGCCGACGAATTTCAAAGGTTTAGCCGACGAGATTCTTAGCTTTAGCCGACGAAATAATTATTTCATCGGCTAAAGTTTTCGGGTTTAACTGCTCGACAGCAGAAAAACCCTAGCCTCCTCCCTCCCTCTCCCGTCTCCGCCTCCTCCCTCCTCCCTCCTCCCTCCCTCCCTC
>NC_020492.1:26106619-26108041 GCF_000184155.1 Fragaria vesca subsp. vesca | reverse complement strand
GGTGCCCGAGCACCTGAATGACAGCTGGGCCGACGTTGTGCATGGGGGAAGGTACGTTAGGAAGTTAATGAAAAACAAAATTGTATGTGATATTAATAATATTTCTAATAATTTTGTTGTATCTGTAGGTACAAGGAGTGGAAGAACGAGTTGCGGACCCACTGAACTACGCACGGGAACGCACGTTCTGGTACCCCTGCTGAGTTCCAGTACAGGGAGTACGAGTGGCGTTGGCTTCTGACATCAGAATTCAACAACCCTCGTAAACAGGTATTTAAAAAAATTAATTAGTTAATTTGTCATTAAGTACGTCCGTTTTTAAATATTTTACTAATAATTATTTTTTCTTTAAAGGCCGTTTCCCGAGCAAACTCTCAGAACCGGCAACGCAACACAAGGAACCATCATGGCGATTCTAGACCGTTTGCTGTCTTCATGGACGAGACGGCCAGGGAACATCCAGAAGTCAACCGATACGTCTATACGTACGAGAAGGCATATCTTGACTCCCAGGAAGATATTGTAAGTCATCTTACGTTTTTAAATTTTTAAATTTACTTATATATATATGTCAAAATGTTAATTAATAATTTTTTCTTATCCATATAGGCGAAGGTGAGGGAGGCTAGTGACGAGGTGATGAGTGTTATAGTGAGGGAGACATGGCCGGACACGCAGGAGGAAGAAATGTCCGAAACCATGTCCCGGATCGACACTTCGGATCCGACGATTGGGGCAAGGATCATGGGCACAACCTTCCCACCGAGAGCAAACAACTTCTACTACCGGGGTCTAGGAAAGAAAGGCGAGGGGGTCCTAAAGACCACTCCAGGATTTCAACGAAAGGCAGCCTCGACCAGCAGCAGGACCACATCCACGACCACCAGGACGACTCAGCTAGAGTCGGAAGTTCAGAGACTACGAGAATAGCAAGCTGCTCAGGCTGCCTATAATGCCTCGCAGGCAGCCTATAATACCGCGCAGGCAACCTATGTTGCCAAGATACATGCCATCCAGCAGGCCCAGCAGCAGCAGATGTTCCAGTACATGCAGGACTTTACAGCTGCCCAGCTTCAGGGACTTCCGGCTCCGCCCATGCCTACGGCTATACCGCTACCCCAGCCGCCGCAACCTCCGCAGCAACCCCCAGAAGCGGATATTAATTTAGACGATTTAGATTTTGTGTAGTTGATGAATTATATAGTTTTATGTGCTTGTTGTTGGTTATATGGAATTGTTTTGATGTATTTTGCAGCTTGCTTGGAATGGTAATTCAGAAATTTTGGGGTTTTTTTTTTACTGGAATGGACTTATAGCCGACGAAAAACGCCTTAATTCGTCGGCTAAAGTTTTTTTAAAAAAAAAAAAAGTTTAGACCGACGAAATACGCTTTAATTCGTCGGCTAAATCCCTATAAAGCCG
>NC_020492.1:26099993-26106391 GCF_000184155.1 Fragaria vesca subsp. vesca | reverse complement strand
CCGACGAATATTTTAAATTGTTCGTCGGCTAAAGTCGGAGAAAAAACCGCGACATGTCTTTCGTCGGCTAAAGTCTGGGAAGATAACCGACGACTTTTTTTTCGTCGGCTAAACTCTGGTCTATAGCCGACGACTTCTACATGTGTCGTCGGCTAAAGTCACCACAGACGACCTTTTCCCGACGAAATCTTAGCCGACAAAAGGTCTTAGCCGACGAATTAAGCTGACAGGCCGACGAAAATTTTTCGTCAGCTAAAGTGCTTGTCTTGGTAGTGCAATTAATATATAATATATATGATTATTCGGACGACTCTGATTATCATATGTATTTTTTTGGGAACAAATATTAATTTATTTTTATTAATTATTTATTTTAGACGGTTTTCTTCATTTTATTTTTATTTCGGTTTTTGTTGTTCTCAACCCAAATCCACCAGACTCCGCTGCCACCAAAACCACCGCACGCCGCCACCACCAAAACCAAAGCTCACCCCACATACCATCGATCACCAACAAAATAACACCGATTACCGCCACCAAAATCTCAAATATGACCCGACCCAAATCGGAATTTAATTCAACCCAAACCTCCACCATCGTTGTCGTCGACTAACCACTACCAACACCCACCGCAAGTACCACAAACACCAACAACAACGAATACAACACCACCACCAACAACAACAACAACAAATTTATCAACAACCAACTCCAGATGTGAACATAAAATCCTTAGAACCAGTCCTAAAAAGATCCACAAATTCTATAGCTTTCTGGCAACTCGAATGAGCAAATAGAAGAAGATATGGACCCAGATCAATCGAGAGAGGAGGAAATGGGGGAGAGGAGGAGGTGGTGAGTCGGAGAGTGGAGGAACCAGATCGATCTAAGGAGTTGGAAGAGGGAGGAGAGGGAGAGGAAAGAGAGAGGGATCAGAGTGGGTTTGTTTCGGTGGGGAAGAGAAAGAAACAGTTATTGGGTGAAGTTCTTGGTGAGAGAAAGAAGAAGATAAGATGTTTGAGGAAGAGGGGAGTAAGTTAAAGAGAGAGCTAAAATTTAAAAGGAAGCTTGAAATTTTCCGAAATTAAAGTTAGAAGTTAGAAGCCAGCGCTCGAATCAAAGTTAGAAGGCAAACAGGTAAGTGTATTAATTTACTGCCCCCAAGTAAACTTCTACTGGGGGTCAGTAAACTTCTACCGGGGGTTAGTAAACTTATAATGGGGGTCAGTAAACTTGAGAAAAGAAAATCCAACCGTCAGATCTGACCATCATGACAAAATACATGTATGGGAAAAAATTCAACTTGATCCCACAAGGTTAAGGGCTCGATCCGGACGGTCAATCCCATAAGTCAAACCCCTAAACGCACGGAAACGGTCATTGGACCGTCTAAATTACGTATTTTGGCCTGACCTTCAATTGAAAAAAATTTCAAAACGATGAGACGCAACAATTCGTATAAAAATTTTACGGAAAATAAGCACCGAAGATAGGGCTACCCATAAGGAGAAAGAATGGAAAATTGCATTGACCGCAGCTATCGGCACCGAGACTTTACCGGAATACCGTGATTTTTCAATTGTAGACGTATTTCACCATTCTGGTCATATGATATTTCATGACTTTTTTGCGTTTGAAGGTTTTACGTATATTTTGTTTTTGAAACGGAACATTTATTTAACACTTGGTAAACAAGTTATACAACATTAGTAGGCATTTTGTGATTGTGATGATCAAACTTGAGAAAAGAAAATCCGACCGTCAGATCTGACCATCATGACAAAATACATGTATGGAAAAAAATTCAACTTGGTCCCACAAGGTTAAGGGCTCGATCCGGACGGTCAATCTTGTAAGTCAAACCCCTAAACACACGGAAATGGTCATTGGACTTTCTAAATTACGTATTTTCGCCGAACCTTCAACTGAAAATAGTTTCAAATCGATGAAGCGCAACGAGTCGTATAAAAATTTTACGGAAAATAACCACCGGAGATAGGCTACCCATAAGGAGAAAGAATGGAAAATTGCATTGACCGCAACTATCGGCACTGAGACTTTACCGAAATTCCGTGATTTTTCAATCGTAGACGTATTTCACCATTCTGGTCATATCTTATTTCACGACTTTTTTGCATTTGAAGGTTCTACATATAGTTTGTTTTTGAAACGGAACATTTACTTGGTAAACAAGTTATACAACATTAGTAGGCATTTTGTGATTGTGATGATCAAACTTGAGAAAAGAAAATCTGACCATCATGACAAAATACATGTATGGGAAAAAATTCAACTTGATCCCACAAGGTTAAGGGCTCGATCCGGACGGTCAATTCCGTAAGTCAAACCCCTAAACAAACGGAAACGGCCATTGGACCTTCTAAATTACGTATTTTCGCCGGACCTTCAACTGAAAATAGTTTCAAATCGATGAGACGCAAAGAGTTGTATAAAAATTTTATGGAAAATAACCACGAAAGATAGGACTACCCATAAGGTGAAAGAATTTGAATAAAATTCGTCGCCTAATATTCCTAAGGCGACGGAAAGTGGACTTTCCGTCACTTAGGATACACAAAATATAAAATTTCATGTTACTTAGGTGACGGAAATTGTATATGTCGTCGTCTAGGATCCTAAAATATTAGGCGGGTGAATTTTGCGCCTTTTTTTTCCCCTGAAATTTCGTATTACTTAGGACACGAATAAATGTCTTAGGCGACGAAACCTAATTTAAAACCTATACTAACTCCCTCGCGCAATCCGCAATCCGCAATCCGCAATCCCTAATTAAATTCACACCCACAATTCCCAATTCCCACCAGAGTCGCGCCACCAGAGCTGCGCGACCAGACCCCATCCACGCATCGGCCACCAATTAAAGTGCGCGCATCCACCCACCTCCTCCACTCATCGCCACTGCATCCACCCGCCACTCCGATCTCTCTGCTCTCACCTTCTCACCGCCGCTACGATCTCTCTGCTTTCACCTTCTCACAGCCGCTCCTTTTACAGGTCCGTATTCTCTCTCTTCTCAGATTGATCTTGCTTGTTACTTCTGAATGGTAAACGAATTCGTTGATCGTGTTTCATTATTATTATTATTATTATTTTTTAATTATCCAAAAAAAAAAACCAATATCACATTGTATCTTCTGCTTAAGTGGCTCACAGCTTTTGTTAGTGTTTTCTGTATCACCAATGCATGAAGTCTAAAAAAGATAAAAAAAGTGAAGAAATACAAGTGGTTTGATCAACCTGTATGCTTTTCTATGGACAATTTTTCATAATCTTTATCTATTACTCACTCATTTACTAACAATTGTGTGTTATTCATGTGCAAGATATGGTGATCATGGGGAAGAGGAAGGGCCGAGCCACTAAGGCCAATGCTTTGATGGAGTCAATACGGTAGAGCGTCGGCTCAGCTAGCAGTAGCAGCCATCCTAACCCCATGCCGGCTGAGACAGTACCACCAGGGGCTCCCGCCTTGGTCGTGCGGCGCCCTACAGTTGACAGTTGTTCAATAGGATCTCGATCGGCGTCTATAACCGCATCCGAGACTGCAACTGCACCCGAATCTACAAGACGCATCGTCGGCAGCGCTCGAATCAAAGTTAGAAGCCAAACAGGTATGTATATTAATTTACTACCCCCCAGTAAACTTCTACTAGGGGTCAGTAAACTTCTACTGGGGGTCAGTAAACTTCTTCTGGGGGTCCGTAAACTTATAATGGGGGTCAGTAAACTTGCAGTACAATATGTCTCTTTCATTTTCATGCCACTTACACATAACAGATATCCTCTTGTATATTAAGTATCATAATGTATTTTCACTAGGGGTCAGTACACTTCTACAGGGGGTCCGTAAACTTATAATGGGGGTCAGTAAGTACAATATGTCTCTTTCATTTTCATTCCACTTATTGTACTTCATTCCTCTTGTATATTAAGTATCATAATGTATTTTCATTGGGGGTCAGTACACTTCTACTGGGGTCAGTAAACTTCTTCTGGGGGTCCGTAAACTTCTTCTGGGGGTCCGTAAACTTATAATGGGGGTCAGTAAACTTGCAGTACAATATGTCTCTTTCATTTTCATGCCACCTATACACAACAGATATCCTCTTGTAGATTAAGTATCATAATGTATTTTCACATGTTAATTGTAGCTCCGGCCCCGAAAAAGAGGAGGTTTTTGTTCTGGAAAGAAGGCGGAGGATATCGTTCAACAAACGGGGCAGAAGATCAAGCTGGAGTATTGCCCCCGTGTAAAAGGTCCTAGCGTCAGGGGGACAAACAGCTTGGTGGCACATGATATCGGTTGCGCCATACGGAGTCTGGTGGGAATGAGGGCAAGCACGTTCTACGACCTTGATCAGACTGAGAAGTGGAAGGTGTGGAATGCAATGCCGGTAAGTAACTGAAAAGTATATGAAAAGTAAATTTACTTAATTACATTTGTTTGATAACATATATATGATTGCTTATGTAATTGGAAGGCATGAACTGACTGAATTGACATCTCTCTATTGATAAAATTTCATGTCTAAGGATATGTTTGCATAAGGAGTTTTCTTATAAAGTGAAAATGTTATGGATATGTGTAAAGTATTGTGTGCTGATATGAATTGAAAGATATGTTTTGTGATAATAATTGGGTGTGTTAATTTTTTTTATTTTGTTTTTTAGTGCTTAACATGTGAATTTTTTTTTCTTTCTTACTTAGCCGAAGTATGAGTGGGATGAAAATGATGAGGCAATATTCAATTGGATACTGATGAGAGCACAGGAGAGGTACAAGGACTGGAAGTACCAGTGCCACAAAGCTTATCTGAAAGAAGGGTCCTCTGGCATGCCTTCAGATTTTATTGGGAGAGAGGACCAGTGGGACTTTCTATGCCAGCACTTCCAGTTAGATGCGTTCAAGGTGATTTTTTAAATTACCTTCATTGTTTTTTATTTTTATTTTTAAATTACATATTCATTGTTTCCCTTGTATTTTACTAATCTATTTAATATTTTTTTCGTGCATATATTAGAGACTCTCCTTGGCAAACAAGCGGAACCGTGGGGAGAAGACTATGCACCACCACACGGGGTCTTCTCCTATCATCTACACAATGGAGGAACTCATAATACAAGGGGAGCAGCTTCCAATTATCAAAGGTTTTGAGAAGACCTATGTCAGGGCCGGTGATGAAGATACGACCAAGAAATATGTAAGTGTCTTTCTTTTTACTTTAAGTAAGCTTAGCAAATGCTTCATTTGTCCTAGTAAATCCGGCTATTGGTATATATATGAGACCATTAAGTTGAATCTAGGCACTGTCCAATTACAATGTCATGTTTTCTTGCTTCTTCCAAAACAAAAAAGAAGTGTTATTATCACTGTCATTAATTAATATGTATAGTTTTAGGGAGCAATAAAGTTGTTTACTACGGAGCAATTAATAAAGATGTTTATTAGGGTATCTGTTATGTGTTGTGGCCATGAAACTGAAAGGGAGATAATAAATTGCAAGTTTACTGACCCCCAGTAGAAGTTTACTGGGGGGCAGTAAACTTCTACTGGGTTTACTAGGGGCAATAAAGTTGTTTATTAGGGTATCTGTTGTAAAAGTTTACTGGGGGGCAGTAAACTTCTTATGGGTTTTTTTTAGAGCAATAAAGTTGTTTATTAGAGTATCTGTTGTGTGCTGTGGCCATGAAACTGAATGAGAGATAATGAATTACAAGTTTACTGACCCCCAGTAGCTTCTCTGTTTATTATGCAACCAGTAAACTTTATATGGAAACTTTATTGATGTATTTTAAATGCATGCAGAATGACATGGTTGATGAGGTCAATAAACGAAATGATGCATTTAAGGAATAACACCCTGACGCGACAGAGGAGCAGATTATGGAAAGTGTTCAGTCCCAACAAATTGAGGTGTTGGGTACGGTGCTCAAAACTTGCAAAGGAAGGGAGATCAGAGGGATGGGACGAGGAGGCGAGCGAGACTTGAGCCATTCTTCAAATGCTTCCACTTCACGTAGTCGTCCTCCTAGAGTTAATGAGCAGCAACTCCAAGAGGTGCAGCAACGCTATGAGCAGAGACTAAAGGAATAAGAGGATCATGCCCAGCAGCAGTTAACAGAGGTCCAGTGGCGTGCCCAACAGCAAATCCAAGAGGTCCAGCAGCGTTCCCTGCGTGCTGAGTCTATGTATAGTGTTGTGCAGTCCCAAGTTGCAGCCTTATATGAGCACCTAGGTATGCCACCTCCTCCTCCTCCACAGTTTCCTCCTCCACCTCCAGATGCTTCTCCTCCACATGTTTCCCCACAAAACAATGATGATCTAGGCGACAATATAGAATTGGACAACGGACGTCCTTAGAATTATTGATTTTGTA
>NC_020492.1:26098036-26099973 GCF_000184155.1 Fragaria vesca subsp. vesca | reverse complement strand
GAAACTTCGTCGCCCAAGATATTTGTCTTGCACGATGGAAACTCTAATCTTCGTCGCCCAAGATATTTCTCTTGGACGACGGAAACACTAACCTTCGTCGCCCAAAATAAACAACCGAAGCTACGGAACAGTAATATTCGTCTCCTAAGATAAAATACATAGGCGACGGAAAGAGTGATATTCGTCGCCCAACAAATTTGTCTTGCAGGACGGAATCTCTAATCTTCGTCGC
This sequence comes from Fragaria vesca subsp. vesca, assembly GCF_000184155.1. Taxonomy (NCBI): domain Eukaryota; kingdom Viridiplantae; phylum Streptophyta; class Magnoliopsida; order Rosales; family Rosaceae; genus Fragaria; species Fragaria vesca. Next base: position 26,099,741 of record NC_020492.1, on the reverse strand, counting down.
CCAAGATATTTCTCTTGGACGACGAAAACACTAATCTTCGTCGCTCAAGATAAACAACCGAAGCCACGGAACAGTAACATTCGTCTCCTAAGATAAAATACCTAGGCGACGGAAAAAGTGATATTCGTCGCTTAAGATAAACAACATGTCCGACGAATACAAAGATCAATCGTCGACTAAGAACAGATACACATTCGTCGGGGAGCAGCTATACTGACGAATTTTCCGTCGCTTAAGAACGATCATATATTCGTCGGTAAAAATTCTTACCGACGACAGTTCCGTCGGTTAAGAGGGATTTGGCATTCGTCGGCTAAGAACATTTCCGACAAAAACTTTCCGTCGATATGTAGTTTTATCGACGATTCTGTTTGTCGACAAGGCAGGTAAGTGTCCGTCGGGTTGGATTAGTCTTAGTCGACGACTAACTTATTTTCCGTCGCCTAAGTACCTACCTCATGACACCTACGCGACGGAACTTAGACGACGAATAATTCGTCGGCCAAAAGTGTAATCGACGGATATGCAGTCTTAGGCGACGAATTGTTTCCGTCAGCTAAATTGATATTTCCACTAGTGTCCCCCACAACACATCCACCACACACAAAAAATAATATCATCTTGTAATCCAACACATAAATATCCAATTTATATCATACACCATCCTTTGGATATCTCCCAAATTAATAAACAAAGACTTAGCACACAACCGAACTATTATACAAATAATCCCAAGGTAATCAGAACTACTAAACACTAGCGGAAGTAAGAAAATATGGTAGTAGGTTAACAAGTAACCTACTGATGAAAGGTGGAAGAGATGTGGGTGACTATGCCTCGCCTCTGACTAGTGCCAACCCGAACTCTGCAGACTGGGAATTTTAAAACGAATGGCCCAGGGGAAAACATTTGAAACTGTTAGAGTGAGTGGACAAAAATAAATTAATAAATAAAATATTTATGCATTCCCATTTGAATTTCTAAAGAAATTATGTTGCATGCCAAAATTCAAAAGCGCTCAACTCATACCCTGGCAATTTCATGACTAGCTCTAGCTAGTCTCCAAACTCAACAAACTGGAGCTAGCCTCTCAGGCTAAAGTATATAAAAACATATGTGTATGTATTTACACTCGTCAGACTCCTTGTATGAATTCTATGAACAAATTAGAAAAGTAGAAATTCATACAAGGCTACGACGCTTGCGTCTAACGCTCACGTCGCGCCATAATGGTATTTTTCCTCATTATGACCGAAGAGGACGGGTGTATATATACGTGTGAACTCCTTATATGAAAATCTATATAAACCAGAAAATAAAGTAGTTTTCATATAGGGCTATGACGCTTGTGTCTAACTGACACGACCCACCCCGAATTTCACCCTGAAACCCAGAGTAAGTCGTGCGGGGACCACCTCCAAGGAAAATTTACTGAAAAGATTAAGAAAATCTCCCTTGCAGATGGACAACCCTAACTCGAAAATTTCATATTACACTCTTAATTTAACACTTCTGAACATCACATAATATACAAAAATTCTAAAGTATTCAGAGCTACTAAACACAAACGGAAGCAAGAAAACACGAGTAGGTTGAACAGGTAACCTACTGGCGAAAACTGGCAGAAAAGCGGGTGACTATGCCTCGTCTCCTACTAGATCCAACCCGAACTCTGCAGACTGGGCAATTTAAAACGAAGGGCCCC
>NC_020492.1:26084118-26093604 GCF_000184155.1 Fragaria vesca subsp. vesca | reverse complement strand
GAGATGGTCTCGGTGGTGTTCAGTAGATGGCAATGAGGATGAGATCATTCGGTGGTGATAAGATGAGAAGGAATTGGGATCATTTTCTGATTTGAAAATGGTGCGGCCGGTCTCTAGAAGAGGAGAGAGCTAGGGTTGCCACATTTTGCCTTTTGATTGGATGAAATTTGCAATTTGAAACACCACACGTGCGCCTTGGTTAAGCTGCTTGCTTAATTAATTATCTAATAACAAATGATTAATTAAGAAACTAATTGCATTTTACTTCTCCTTTGACTAGGGTTGACCGGAAATGATAATTTCGTCTTTTGTGGACAATTCCACGTTTGCTCCACTTTCGTCTTATATACTCTTAATTCCGCAACTCCACTTATTTCCTACAAAAGAAATTAAAAATAAATTAATTACATAATAATTGCTATAAAGATTAGCTAATTCATAGTGTTTTAGTAATAATTATGTGTATGAAAATACACGTAATTATATATAGGATGTATGGTTTATAAAGAATAAGTAATAATCACCTTTCGTGTATATGATTTATGGTTTATGAGGATCGAGATAATGTTACTTCAATTGTATGTAAGGTATGATTTATGATGATCGAATAATCACTCTAGTGCATGTGTACGTACATGATATATGATAATCGAGTAGTAGTCACCTCTAGTGTCAATAGGGTTTATGATGATCGAGCACAAGTCTCTCCCAATGTATGCATGGTGTAGCCTGTAGGGTTTATGATGATCGAGCAATATCATCCTCTAGTGTATGCATGGTATGCATGGTTTAGCGTTTGTGATGATCATTCAATACTCACATTTAGTGTCTACTTGGTATATGATAATGAACACTAGTCACCTCTTATGTATATAGAATTTATGTTGATTGGGTGTTAATTTGTCACTCACCTCGACAATACAAATCCCACCGCAAATACCAATCGTAAACTGAGCCTCCTAAAACAAGCCATCTAGAAATCACCATTGGATCTAACTCAAACCTTTAGGATAGGAAGAGGACATCGATACGAACCCGTAGCCCTTCACGGATCTGAAATCGGAGTGACTGATCAAAAGTTATGATCCGCCAAAGTTTAGTCGCAAAAGAAAATCTAGAGAGAGAAAGTGACGAAAATTGAGGAGAGAGAAAAGAATGACATGAAAACTAAAATGGTCGGGTCAGCCTATTTATAGTCTTGGGTTGATTGACAAGAAGGGTCAATTAGGCTTTTTGGTCTAATAAAAAATTGACACTTGTCAACAAGCATGAAAGACTAAATTACCTACACATGTTGCCACGTGTCACACTCTGGTTCATCCTCATCTACCACATGTCAGTTTGCATAATCCACTTGCCCACTTACTTGCATGGATTAGCTGACTTAGTCACTAAGTCAAAGAGAAGTGGACCAATAAAGAGTTGCCACGTCACGGGTCTAAAAAAATTGATGAAACTTCGAAAAATCATTAAAAATAGCTTGGGAGTCCGAAAAATTCATCGAAAAATACGGCGAACACGTGATGACCTCTACTTTTATTTCTAAGAAGAAAAATAAATTTTGAGAAATTTTAAAAATCGAGATGTTACATAATCACCCTTAAAATTGGCATGGTTTACGGTTTATGATGATCGAGTACAATCACCTTTCATGTATATATATGATTTAAGGTTTATGATGATCGAGCAATAGTCACCTTTAATGTATACATGTTATATGACAATCAAACACTAGTCATCTTTAGTGTATATAGGGTTTATGATGATTAAACATTAATTTCCTTTATTGTTGGCATGGTTAATGGTTTATGTAGGTCAAGTACAAATAACATCTAATGCATGTATATATGATTTAGGGTTTATAATGATCGAGCAATAGCCTTCTCTAGTGTATGCATGATTGAGGGTTTGTGATGATCGATCAATAAACTACCTCTAGTGTATACTTGCTATATGATAATCGAGCCCTAGTCATGTGTATAAGGTTAATGATGATCAAGTATAAACCACCTCTCATGTATATATGGTTTAGGGTTTATGATGATCAAGCAATAGTCACCTCTAGTTTATACATGATTCAGGGTTTGTAATGATCGATCAATTGTATGATAATCGAAATTAACTATCGTGATCGCATCTACAATCAAATTTTCACAAAAGAGAACTCTAAACCCTAAACCCTAAACCCTAAATCCTAAACCCTAATCATTAAACTGCAAATGACAAACTCTAATAAGTGGCTAAGCCTTCCTCAGGGCCTTCTCTCTCACACTGCCACCACCCACCAAACCGAACTTCCAAACCGACCAAGGGCAAAATGGTCTTTCCGTGGTTAATATAAGTTGAACGAGGAGAAACCCTAAAGCTCATTTTCTGTTCTTCCCCTCTTCCACACAGCCGCGCATCTCCTTTCTCTCTCCTCTCCCCACTGCCACTGCCAGCGCCAGAAAGCCACCTCCGGTCACCGTCTTGCCTCACCAACGCTACCATTCGATGCCGCACATCACCTTGACCAAAAACCCTACCCATATCGAAGGCAGAAACCACCCTTTGCTACTACATGCAACCACCACTAGCCCAGCCGCCTTGCCCACCAAAAGCCTCTACTTCCGGCCACCGTTTCCACTCACCGCCGTCACCATCGAGCCTAGAGAGGAATCGTTACCGGAGCTGAGTTACCGTCGACCTACAATCTTCAACCGCCGCCATCGTCTACATATCGACCTCTTGATTGTCCCTTCTTCTCTCGCGGCTGGTAAGCTTCGTTCTCTTCTAATTTGATTTGGGGATTGGGCTTTCTAATATTGACCCTGAGGAATCTGGAAAGGGAGAAGGGTCGGGGTTGCAGGGCTTGACGATCGAGCTACATTTAGTCTCGCTGCTCCCTCAACGAGAAGGTTTTCTCTTTACTGTTGTTGCATTTTACATTTTTTTTTTAGCTTTGATTGAAACTATGGATTACACTACATTTTAGTTTTCTCAAACCAAGAGGACCACTTTATCTCTTTGTCTCAAGACTGGTCTTTAAAATCTCAACCCAAATTATACATTTTAAGCAATATGTTCCGTCTTCTGTATCAAACATTTTTTAAAATCATCAAGAGAACAGTTGCTTTGGGTTTACTTCTATTTTAAATGGAGAGGTAAATATCGAATCAATTAGCGTTTTGGTTTTTATAAACGGTATCCTAATAATAACTTTTGACCGTAAGGCAGGTCAAGGCAGTGCATCTAAAAGCAGGATTAAGAGCAGTAGAACTGCTTCTTAGGTGGTGGACTACACAGATATAGCATATCGATATGTTATGCTACACTATCAGAAGGAATTAATTGGGTCAATGACATATTTTGTGTTATTGTTCATATGACATTTTTTCTATTTGCTCTAGTTCCAATTGTGGAATGCCACTGCTGCACTATCCCAAAAGGATAAAAACGTATCATATATTTATAGTGAGATGTGTAAGATATGCATTTTTGTTAAGAACTTGTTCCGTTAATTCACTTAATTGTTAAACACTGTTTCGTGATATAAGTTTTGTAACGCAAGTGCTTTTCTGTTTAAATTGATATGTGATTGGTTCAACTGTGTGCAAGGTGTACTGTGGTACAGTTGAACCCAAGATATGTGAATAGAAGCTACTGTCAGATGCTCGCTCAGGTATGCATAAGCCCTCCCACTTTGTGTGTTTGACCATCAAAATTGTCTGGTCATAGTTCGACTTTCTCTTAAGTAATCAAATCTGGAAAAAGTACTTTCTTAATTTTGTTTGTAGCTAGTATCGTATCTTATATACATATTGTACATATTTGTTTCATGTCCAGTGAATTGGTAAGGAATATCTACAGTAGGCTTTCTATGTATTGATAGCATGAGGATTAATTATTGCATCTCAATTGTTAAGCATTATTTCTTGATACAAGTTTTGCTATGGCAGTGCTTTTCTGTTTAAATTGAGGAAAAATTTTAAGAAGCATACACCAACACTAGACGAGTATGCATTTACGTACACCAAGTTACATAGTACATATTTTGGTACACCAAAGATGAACTCTTATCCTACTTCACGGTTATTTAGTTGGGAGCAAGTGTTTGTGTACTAACACTTATGCACGTAAATGCATAGTCGTCCTAAGTTGATGTACCATTCCCAAAATTTTCCCTTAAATTGATAGAAGATATGTATTTGATTACTTCAACTCTGTGCAGGCTGTACTATGGCACAGCTGAACCCAAGATTGTGAACGAAAGCTACTTTCAAATGCTCATGGATGAGCTTGAAGGTGAAAGGGAGTTGAGGAAGAGCGTTGTGGAACATGTAGATATGATCAAGATACTAGGTTGTTTTTCTTTTGGGTTTAGGGTGGAAGTGCTAGGTTTAGAGTTTTGATTTGTGAAACTGATGGACCCATTATAATCAATATTTATGCAATGAAAAGTTTTTGATGGTTTTTTGGTCTATTGTTACGTCTACCCATTCTAGTTTTGCAGCAATGAACGACAGATTATGCAAAATAGCAACCACATATAAAATCATCCATGTATAATACGTCCTTATGTCAATACAATAAAATAAATATCTTATTTACCTGATTTCTGTCATCGGAAGGTCCAATACTTCCATATGTCAAGTCCACTTATTTTGAAAGTGTATAGCTCATAGAAATAGAAAAGTAGATTGACTGGAAAGCGTTGTTAAGTATTAGACCAAGTATATCATACAAGGTATTCGATTCTTGACTCCTGATACACAGACCAACTCGATAGTGTTCAGAATTCATAGACGCTTGAAGAATTCTTGAGAGGTCTACCTGTTTACGAAACCTAGTCTACTTATTATTTATAAGTGAGGGTCTATTTTTTTTGTGAGACAAAATGGTCTACCTGTTTACGAACAATAACCTACATGTTTTGTGAACATGGTGTATAAGTTTTTTGAATCATTGACTCACACTAAGAGTAGACCAACTTTAAAGCGTACAGAATTCACACACTTGAAGAATTCTTGAGAGGTCTACCTGTTACAAAGTCTGGTCTACTTATTTACGAGTGAGGGTCAACTTTTTTTACGAGACAAAATGGTATACCAGTTTACGAATAATAATGGTGTACTAGTTTTTTGAATCATTGACTCACACTAAGAGTAGACAAACCCTAAAGTGTGCAGAATTCACAGACACTTAATGAATTCTTGAGTGGTCTACCTATTTATGAAGCCTGGTCTGCTTATTTACGAGTGAGTGTTTACTTTTTTTGTGAGACAAAATGATCTACCTATTTACGAACAATAACCTACATGTTTTGTGAACATGGTGTACAAGTTTTTCGAATCATTGACTCACACTAAGAGTAGATCAACTCAAAAGCGTGCAGAATTCACAGACATTTGAAGAATTCTTGAGAGGTCTACCTGTTTACAAAGTCTGGTCTGCTTATTTACGAGTGAGGGTCAACTTTTTATGAGACAAAATGGACTACCAGTTTACGAACAATAACCTACATGTTTTGTGAACATGTGTAACGCCCCGATTTGCACCTCATCAAATCGAGCACATTACAGTGCCGCGTATTCATAAAACCTAAGCTAGGATCCATCACTCAGGTTCTAAGAACCCGCAAGGCAAAGAAAAATTAAAATTTTCAAAATATTTGCAGAAGCGTTTATTAACGTTTAGATATCTTTCAAATCAAACAAGCCCTCTCTGAACAAAAATCAATATCAGTCCGCTTCATGATCAACAATCGAAAAACTTGCAAGAGAAATAGTTTATCGAATAAACTCATACTCGATCAAAGGGTTAAACAAGAACACGATAGCTAAGGAAACCTGTCATGGATATAACACTGACAATGAGAAGAAATATAGAATGTCTAAGCCACACTCTACGTTGTCCAGCTGTCCCGTCATCGTACACAATACCTGCATCCACAAACTGTTGTAGGGGTGAGCTTTCGTCCTCGCTGCTCAATAAACTTTACCCCAACTAGGTGTGAAAACAATTTAAAACATTTCTTGTAAAAACGCAAGTAGGGCCCAAAGTAGGTATACCAACCTGATGACCGATCTATCTCAAGCCAACTACCACCTTACCATGATTATTATCATACACACTGGCAAGGTGTAGCGAGAGTGTCCATTTACGCCATATCGTCTAGGAGCGACGCCACACCTCAAAGGATGTTAGACGTCCTCCAGTCCGTACAGCCCCTCCGGAGGTTTAGGGGATCGAAACCCAAGGAAGTCACTATGCCCCACTCACTCTCAGGTCATCAAACAGTAATTCACAAGAAATCGAAATATATTTTTCATGCATAAATCATTTTACTTTAATATCATATGCATAAAATCACTGAGGCAAGTCCAGAATCCCCTACCTGGGATATCGCTGCATGATTTCCATTTGCGTTCCTAGGCCAACACCACCACATTTCTTGTTCTGGGATTGGAGTCCTAGTCCGACAATAAATATAGTCGTCAATACCATGTAACAATTACATGAAAATGAAAGTCCATTCTCAAGCTAATGTCACCATTTAAGGGTAACAATACATTTATAGTTCCATACACCAATTTAACTTGCACTCATCCTTATTATGTTTCAACTTGTCGATCATATCACCATTATGCCAAGATCATAATATTTTGATAAGAACCAACACATGACATCCTCCTTAAAGGTATGTCCATTTTTACAACTTTTTAATCTCTTAAGGCAACATCCCTTAGACAAGTTTAGCTAATTCCTTTAATCAACCTTAGCAATCCTTCAAGGACTAATTGCACTTGTCAACATTCACAGAGGTTAAGGGACCTCTTTTCCTTAATTCTGTGTAAATATCATAGGTAGGAATAAATGATAAAATTCACAATCCTATTACTAGCATGTAGCTTTATCATGTAGACAAGCTTGGAGTTAAATCATATAATTCACCACCATTCCAAAGGCTATTGCCAACTCTAAGAGCACACTGTACTCCCATCAAATCTTTCTTGATCACAACCACTAAGATCCTACATTCTATAACTTAGGCAATTAATATAATACACTTGCTCACAAATAAACCAACACCCATAAAAACAATTCTAAAGGCTTCAAGCATACCAACCGGCAACTCACCTTTCTAGTCAAACAAAAGAGTAATCTGAGTCTTTGGTCGTTGCACTCTCCATGCTAACAGCACTTTCTGCTTTACCTTAAATTCCAGAATAACAATTCAATTCAATAACCAAAGCTCTGACCCGAATTAAGTTCACTGCAACTCACTAAGTAAACATGTAGTCAGTTCAACTATCACAGACACCGAAACTATTTCTCTTTAAACTAGTCTTCTACACATGTAAGCCTCTCACTACAACAATTGCATAACTGGTTATCCATTCTTTCACAATGGTCATGCTTCTACAAAACTGCTGCTCAAACACAGAATGACATTCATACTACCAAATTCCAAACACTGTTTTTATAACAAGAACAACTTCATATTTAACATTGTGGTGCTAACCAAATACTTAAAACATTATCAATATATCAACCAAGTTCAAAGTCGGACATAACCTTGTTTAAATACTACTTTAACCAGCAACCACCACCTAAAATAATTGAACTTATAGTATTGCCTCCAACTCCACATCTGCACTACTATGGCATTTAACGTTTTTCTAGCAAAGATGAACCACACAGCAAAATCCCGATTTTATAATAAAATAGTTTATCAAGGTGAACCATATTTCTTGATCTTGATTCAAATACAAGCTTATCCTGTCACTCTCCGTTTTCATTCAAACCAAATAATAGCCACAGAACTCCAAGTTTAAATAATACCTAGTTCTTAAGAGGAATCATAATCATGGGTTTACCTCAGCCACAGTAGAGTCGGAATACTCTTTGCTTCTCAGAAGAGCTTCATGGCTAAATACTGACACTCCTCACCTTGTTCCAATTCGGCATCCAGAAACTTGCTGCCAGATTTTCTTCCAAATTCTGCCCAAGTTCCTTGCACCGATACCCGTACTGTGCTACTCTTTAATTAAACACGACCCAGCTTCAAACTCTTAATCTGGAACTCACACCAGCATCATACATCCACATAGACTCCTAGAAAGCTGTTGTGCACAATCACCTCATGCAGCCCCAACGATGGCCAAAGTCACCGGAGTTTGTAAAATTTGCCGGAGGACCTTGGGAACTTCTTTGCGTCGGTTCTCTTTCCTCCATGGACGGTTGAGCAAGCACGAGTACAGTTATGACAGCGACGTCGAGATGAATTGATGGATGCCCGTGCGTCGCCGTATTGTCACCGGACGGAGGAGCGCTGGTCGCCGCCCATTAGACCAGTCGCAGGTCGAGAGAGGACTCGAGGATTCTAGAGTTCTTACCTATTCCAACTCTTATTTATACAATAGATTTGTACGGCCTCGATTAAACGGTGAGATATTCGATGGCCCAAATCGCACCGTGCTATTTTCCCATTTTTCTTTAATAATGTCTTAATATTCCATAACTTCTTAGTATCATAGAAAATAGCTTAGAAATCCAAACAATTCCACGAAAATTGCTGCGAATTCTACGTGAAGCTTGCTTCATTTTAAAACCTCTAAATTGAAGAGTATACTTCTACATATCAATTTCTAGAAAAACTTTCCAATTGTTCTCAACACTTAACGAGATTACAATCTATATCTCAAACTACTCAAGTTTAGCTCTTTTAATATTTACGGGGTCTCACAACATAGTGTACTAGTTTTTTGAATCATTGACTCACACTAAGAGTAGACCAACTCTAAAGCGTGCAGAATTCACAGACACTTAATGAATTCTTGAGAGGTCTACCTGTTTACGAAGCCTGGTCCGCTTATTTACAAGTGAGGGTCTACTTTTTTTGTGAGACAAAATGGTCTATCTGTTTACGAGCAATAACCTACCTGTTTTGTGAACATGATGTACTAGTTTGTCGAATCATTGACTCACACTACGAGTAAACCAACTCTAAACGTGCAGAATTCACAGACACTTGAAGAATTCTTGAGAGGTCTACCTGTTTACGAAGCCTGGTCTGCTTATTTATGAGTGAAGGTCTACTTTTTTGAGAGACAAAATGGTCTACTTGTTTACGAACAATAACTTACCTGTTTTGTGAATATGGTGTACTAGGTTTTCGAACTACTTACTCACACTACGCGTAGACTAACTAAACCAACTTTAAAGCGTGCATAATTCACAGACGCTTGAAGAATTCTTGAGAGGTCTACCTGTTTACGAAGCCTGGTCTGCTTATTTACGAGTGAGAGTCTAAGTTTTTTTGAGAGACAAAATGGTCTACCTGTTTACGAACAATAACCTACATGTTTTGTGAACATGGTGTACTAAGTTTTTTGAGAGACAAATGGTCTACCTGTTTACGAACAATAACCTACATGTTTTGTGAACATGGTGTACAAGTTTTTCGAATCATTGACTCACACTAAGAGTAGACCAACTCTAAAG
>NC_020492.1:26071166-26084098 GCF_000184155.1 Fragaria vesca subsp. vesca | reverse complement strand
TAATTTCGGTGAATTATTCGTGGGAGAAAATATGACAACGACAAAAATGGTAAATTTTAGCTAGTAAAAGGTAATTTTTATTCGGGTATTATTTTTCGGGGTGTTTTATTTTGGATTTGGGTGGTATAAGAAGGTTGGACCGGGCCAAGGGGTGGTAACAGCCCAGCCCTTATTTCTCTCTCTCTCTCTCCCTCTCGGTTTTCCCGCAACCGAGCCCTCTCTCCCCGTCGGTTTTCTTCTTGGCTGTCCGCCGTCGTCCGGCCACCAACCGCCGCCGCACCGGTCCCGTTCGGTTGCCCTCCGACCCAGCTACATCCCTGGACCGATGACAGCCACCCTAGCGCAGCCGTGAAGGAGTTCTCCCGCCTAAAACCTCGGGCTGCCCAAAGTCCTCCATCGCCGGAACTCCCTCCTCCGGCCACCAATCCGGGCAAGCTTGGTATGGTTTTGTAGGTCTCCAACCCAGCTGCCTTGCCTTAAAAGGACTCACTCCGGTTCGCTTCAGGTAAGGAGAAATTTAAGGTGGAAGTTCTAGGGCGATTTGGATGTTTTTGCTCGATTGGCATAGCTAGGCTTGGATTTTGGGTTTGTGCTAGTTAGGAAAGTTGTAGAGTATGATGAGAGGATTATTCTATCAAAATTTCATAGGCATTGGAGGTCGCTGAAATCGGCCTCCGGCCGCCGCTGCCGGCGGAGCCGGCGCCGGCGCCGCCATTGTTTGGAAGATTTTTAGGGTTTTAAATTTAGAATATTAAGAGGAGTTTGTTGAAGTGAGTTATGGAATTTTCGGATGAGTTTTGAATAGGTTTGTGATTTTCTGAAGTTTGGTATTTTTGGCGGTAAATTAATGTAGAATCCGGCCGTAGGATTTAAGTTGTTGTTCTGGGGAGATTGTAATTACGGCTGCCGTTTATGGTATTAAAGTTGGATCGTTTCGTTTTAGGAAAGGCGAAGTTGGGCAAGGATGAGCGTGGTTGAGGCTCATATTTAATTTTGCCTATTTTGGTTTAATATTGGATTTTAGTTAGGAATTTAATTATAAATTTGTGCCAGGGTTCGAGGAAACCTCATTGGAGTGGCGATTTGGATTTCGTCGGGCTTATGCCTAAAGTTGTGAGTAGACTTTTGTTTTAAATAAAATGCATGCTATAGTTCATAGATGAACAATTAATGTTGTGGAGCATTTTGACGTCATTTTATTTTGACGGTTTTATTTCTCTTGGAGAGTTACCGAAAATTGGATTTTCAGTGAATATGAATATGTATTTATGAGGAGAGTATGTATAAAAATGCTAGCTAGCCCTATGTGTCTGTGCACCTTAATGGCGTAGCATATAGCCGCATTATGGTGTGACGTGAGCGTTGGACGCGAGCGTAGTAGCCCTATATGAGTGTTTAATTCATATAGGGGGTATGGGCACATATTTATACACCCGTCTGTCTACCTTAATGGCGTAGTGTAGCACCACATTAAGGTGTGACGTGAGCGTTGGACGCGAGCGTAGTAGCCCTATATAGACCCATGAATTTATATAGGGAGTATGGACGTGTGTAAATACATACATATATTATAGAGCCTGAGAGGCTCGACATTTATGAGATAAAAGTTTTATCACTTGCAGCATGCATTCGATTTTCCTTGGAAATTGATTTGGGGAAACATAAATATTTTATTCGTTAATTTATTTTTGTCCACTCACTCTAACGTGTTTCAAATGTTTTCCCCTGGGCTCTTCGTTTTAAAAATGCCCAGTTTGTAGGATTGCATAGTTGAGGTCGGGCGTACATGGGGATGAGGCATAGTCATCATATAGCATCCGCTTGTTAATTTATTATGTTTCCTTTCTTTCTGTTAGAGTTGCTCTGAACCTATAAATGGTTGGATATGAGATTTGTTTAGATTAGTAAATAATTTGGGTGGTGTTGTGATTTGGGGAGCACGGAGGCTCCAGGAGTTTAAGGTTGGATTTAAATTTTCAGAAGTGTTTACAGGTATTATTAGGAAGGGTTGTCCATTTTCAAATGAGGTTATGCCGATTTTTCGGTAAATTTTCCTTAGAGGTGGTCCTCGCACGACTTACTCTGGGTTTCAGGGTGAAATTTAGGGTGGGTCGTGTCACAACCTGTTTACAAAACCTGGTCTGCTTATTTACGAGTGAGGGTCAACTTTTTTTGTGAGACAAAATTGTCTACTTGTTTACGAACAATAACTTACCTGTTTTGTGAATATGGTGTACTAGGTTTTTCAACTACTTACTCACACTATGCGTAGACCAACTAAACCAACTCTAAAGCGTGCAGAATTCACAGACGCTTGAAGAATTCTTGAGAGGTCTACCTGTTTACGAAGCCTGTTTTGCTTATTTACGAGTGAGGGTCTACTTTTTTTGTGAGACAAAATAGTCTACCTGTTTACGAACAATAACCTACATGTTTTGTGAACATGGTGTACAAGTTTTTCGAATCATTGACTCACACAAAGAGTAGACCAACTCTAAAGCGTGCAGAATTCACAGACACTTGAAGAATTCTTGAGAGGTCTACATGTTTACGAAACCTGGTCTGCTTATTTATGAGTGAAGGTCTACTTTTTTTATGACACAAAATGGTCTATTTGTTTACGAACAATAACTTGCCTGTTTTGTGAATATGGCGTACTAGGTTTTCGAACTACTTACTCACACTACGCGTAGACCAACTAAACCAACTCTAAAGCGTGCAGAATTTACCGACGCTTGAAGAATTCTTGAGAGGTCTACCTGTTTACGAAGCCTGGTCTGCTTGTTTAAGAGTGAGAGTCTACTTTTTTTATGAGACAAAATGGTCTACTTGTTTACGAACAATAACCTACATATTTTGGGAACATGGTGTACAAGTTTTTCGAATCATTGACTCACACAAAGAGTAGACCTAAAGCGTGTAGAATTCACAAACACTTGAAGAATTCTTGACAGGTCTACCTCTTTACAAAGCCTGGTCTGCTTATTTACGAGTGTGGATCAACTTTTTTTGTGAGACAAAATGGTCTACCTGTTTACGAACAATATCCTACATGTTTTGTGAACAAGGTGTACATGTTTATCGAATCATTGACTCACACTAAGAGTAGACCAACTCTAAAGCATGCAGAATTCACAGACACTTAATGAATTCTTGAGAGGTCTACCTGTTTACGAAGCCTGGTTTGCTTATTTACGAGTGAGGGTCTACTTTTTTTGTGAGACAAAATGGTCTACCTGTTTACGAGCAATAACCTACCTGTTTTGTGAACATGGTGTACTAGTTTGTCGAATCATTGACTCACACTACGAGTAGACCAACTCTAAAGCGTGCAGAATTGACAGACACTTGAAGAATTCTTGAGAGGTCTACCTGTTTATGAAGCCTGATCTGCTTATTTATGAGTGAAGGTCTATTTTTTTTTAGAGGCAAAATGGTCTACTTGTTTACGAAGAATAACTTACCTGTTTTGTGAATATGGTGTACTAGCAAGGTTCTAAAAAACGCTAGACGGTAGTCGGGCGGACAGCGCCGAAAAGATTATTCGGGGATTAATCGGAGATTAATCGGGGATTAATCAGATTTATATTTTTTTATTTATTTTATTTTTAATAATAAATAATTATATAAATAATGCCTATAATTATTATAACAAGCAATTATTTACTTAAATAATCATTTAATATAATATTGAATAATTTTTAATCACCTAATAAACTATATCCTAAACCTTATCCTTAGAAAAACGGATAACAATTACTGGATTAATTTGTGTAAAAGCTATTAAAGGAATACCCATCAGTAAAGTCAATATCTTTCCAGACCCAATTAGATTAAGCCTAATGTAGTAGATAACCTCATCTCAATTATCATAGAGAACTAAAAACCCACGTCTCCTTATTCTGTTCCCTTCATCTTCTTCTCTATCGTCTTCAACTCAGGCTCCAAAGGTTCCTATCTCTCATGGACGTGGACAATATCGAAGACGATTTCCAATTGAGAGAATCCCGTCCCGCCAGCCCGCCCACCCGCCCAGCCCAGGTAATCGCCGCCTAGCCTGAGTAATCGCCGTCCAGCCCGAGTAATCAATCGAAAATCAGACAACCGCCCAGACCACACGATTTGCTTGAAATCGAGACGGGCAGCCACTGCCGAGCGCCTAGGCGCCGCCTAGGCGGCCGCCCAGACCGATTTTTAGAACCTTGTGTACTAGGTTTTCGAACTACTTACTCACACTACGCGTAGACCAACTAAACCAACTCTAAAGCGTGCAGAACTCACCGACGCTTGAAGAATTCTTGAGAGGTCTACCTGTTTACGAAGCCTGGTCTGCTTATTTACGAGTGAGGGTCTACTTTTTTTGTGAGACAAAATGGTCTACCTGTTTACGAACAATAACCTATGACACGACCCACCATGAATTTCACCCTAAAACCCGGAGTAAGTCGTGCGGGGACCACCTCCAAGGAATATATTATCGAAAAATCGGCATAACCTCCCTTGAAAATGGACAACCCTTCCTAAAGAAAACCTGCAAACATTCCCAATATTTTCAATCCAACCTTAACTCCTGGAGCCTACGTGCTCCCCAAAAACAACCACCACCAAAAATAATAATAATAATAAATCCTCCAAATCAACACAACCTCAACATAAATATCCAATACGACATCTTTAAAATATTCCAAAATATTAAACAATGCCTTAGCACACAACCAAACTAATAACATTATCTTTCAGGTAATCAGAGCTGCTAACTAGAGGAAGCAAGAAAATGCTGGTAGGTTAAACAGGTAACCTACTGATGAAAAGTGGTGGAAAAGCGGGTGACTATGCCTCGTCTCCTACTAGATCCAATCCGTACTCTGTAAACTGGGTATTTTAAAACGAAGGGCCCAGGGGAAAACATTTAATAATGTTAGAGTGAGTGGACAAAAATAAATTAATAAATATTTATGCATTCCCAATTTGAATTTCATAGAAAATATATTGCATGTGGCAGCTCAAAAGCTCTCAACTCAACGGTTGACAATTTCGTGACTAGCTCCGGCTAGTCTCGAAACTTAAAAAAAATAAAGCCTCTCAGGCTAAATTATATATAAATATATATATATATATGTATTTATACTCGTCATACTCCTTGTACGAATTCTATGAAGGAATAAGCAAAATAGAAATTCATACAAGGCTACTACGCTTACGTCTAACGCTCACGTCACACCATAATGGAATTTTCCTCATTATGGCGGAAAAACACGAGTGTATATACGTGTGGACTCCCTATATGAAAACCAATATAAACCAGAAAAGAAAATAGTTTTCATATAGGGCTACTACGCTTGTGTCTAACACTCACGTCACACCATAATGGTATTTTACCTCATTATGGCGGATCAAGCACGTATGGCTAGCTAGCATTTATATATACATACTATCCTCATAAACATCTAATAAACGTATCCACCGAAAATCTCATTTCCGGGAACTCTCCAAAGGAGGAAAATTGCCAAATATCCAAGAAAGAAATAAATCTCAGCAAAATAAATAAATGATCAACAAAATAATTCATCGCATGTTTTTCAATTAAAACAAAGGTCCACTCACAAATTAGGCCTAAGCCTGATGTTGCTCCGAGGCTTCTTCTGCTCGGGCCTCTTCTCATCCTGTTCCAAATATATAATTAATTTCCCACTAAAAATCCAATAATTAAACAAAATGGGCAAAATTAAACGTGAGCCTCCCTCACACTCATCATTGCCCAACTTTGCCATTCTTAACTCAAAATGGCTCAAACTTCACCCAACAAACCGGCAACCCTAATTCAACCTTTCACAGAATAATGGCTTAAATTCCTCGGCTGGATTCTACATTATTCAACCGCCAAAAATACCACACTTCGGAAAATCATAAACCTATCCAAAACTCATCCAAAAATTCCATAATTCACTTCAATAAACTCCCCTTAATATTCCAAATTTAAAAACATTAAAATCTCCCAACCGGCGCCGGCGCCGACGCCAGCCCCGCCGGCAGCGGCGGCCGGAGGCTGATTCTGGCAACCTCCAATTCCTACCAAATTTTAACAGAAGCTTCCTCTCCACTCCCTCTACAACTTTCCTAACTAGCACAAACACAAATTCCAAGCCTAGCTAGGGCAATCGAACACAAACACCTAAAGAGCCCTAGGATTCAACTTTGAATTTCTCCTTACCTAGCTCAGGAGGGAGTGAGACCTTTGGAGAGGTTGCTGCATAGGAGGAGGGCTACAAAACGAGCCAAGGATCGCCGGCTTTGGTGGCCGGAGGAGGGAGCTCCGGCGAGTGAACCACCACGGCTTCTTGTCGTGATAAATTGAAATTTCCGGCGGGAGAGGGGCTGTCACCAACTCAGGGCTGGAGAGGGAAGGACAGGGGTCCAAACGAGACCGGTCTGGCGGCCTGGCTCGGCCGGTCGACGGCGGCAAGAGCTGGAGAAAAACCGGACACGGGAGAGGTCAGGAGGAGAGAAGAAAAAGAGAAGAGGAAGAGAAGAAAAAAGAAAAGGGAAGAATGGCTTTGGGCCTCTCCCCCCCAAACCGGGCCAACCTTATACACCAAAACCCAACTCTAAAATTTACACCCGAAAATAAAATACCCTATTAAAAATTACCTTTTACTAGCTAAAATTTACCATTTTCACCGTCGTTATATTTTCTCCTACGAATCACTCTTCGAAATAATCGTCCCCCAAAACCCACTAGGGACCAATTACACTATAACTTCATTGACGGAGACGGTAAAATTCTTATTATAATCAAGCTAGTAAATAAGGTAAAAATTTAAGGGTTGGGATGTGACAACCTACATGTTTTGTGAACATGATGTACAAGTTTTTCGAATTATTGACTCACACTAAGAGTAGACCAACTCTAAAGCGTGCAGAATTCACAGACACTTGAAGAATTCTTGAGAGGTCTACATGTTTACAAAGCCTGGTCTGCTTATTTACGAGTGTGGGTCAACTTTTTTTCTGAGACAAAATGGTCTACCAGTTTACGAACAATAACCTACATGTTTTGTGAACATGGTGTACTAGTTTTTCGAATCATTGACTCACACTAAGAGTAGACCAACTCTAAAGCGTGCAGAATTCACAGACAGTTGAAGAATTCTTGAGAGGTCTACCTGTTTACGAAGCCTGGTCTGTTTATTTATGAGTGAGGGTCTACTTTTTTGTGAGACAAAATGGTCTACCTGTTTACGACCAATAACCTACATGTTTTGTGAACATAGTGTACTAGTTTTTCGAACCATTGACTCACACTACGTGTAGACCAACTCTAAAGCGTGCAGAATTCACAGACACTTGAAGAATTCTTGAGAGGTCTAAATGTGTACGAAGCCTGGTCTGTTTATTTACGAGTAAGGGTCTAATTTTTTTGTGAGACAAAAATGTTTACCTGTTTACGAAGACTAATCTACATGTTTTGACTAGGTACATACATCTAACAACCTACTTCTTTTTCTTTATTGACTGTTATGAAACTTAAAAATGGAAATACTCTTGATACTTAATTTGGAATTCAGAATTGACTGATCATTGATTATTTTCCTTTTGTACCATATCCAATCTCAGAAACTAGTCGAAGTTAACAATATACTGCATCATTCTCAATATACACTATAGGACCTTTCATAACTGCAACGAACCTAGAATAAATGATTTTATTTTTTTTGTAATTTTTTTTTTTAGTTACAGAAGCAACACAAGCATGAAGTGTGATTCTGATCAACAATTCATTGCTTACAAGGGACGACTAGAACAATAATACAACCCTTGCGACTGCCCATGCATCAGTACAAACCAAAGTATAGTTAAGATAGTTTACATATGCATTTATGCCAATGTAAACAATGACAACTCTAGTTCTCCACGAAGACTACTCCAAATTCCAACAAAACCCTTGTCACTAAGGATACATTTCACTAGAGATGATTATGGTACAGGTCAGGCGTAAGGTCACAACCTAGACTAAATGATTGAAAGCAAAGATCACTATGTTATAAACAGACTTACTTGAATATCACTTGCTTTCTCACTCAATCCCTTATTTTTGCGCATACAAGCTGCAACATAGTCATTTGAATGATTACTTGCTGCATTATTTTGTGCGGTGGCTTCAAGTTTTTGTTGTGAAACTGTTAAGTTCTCAGGAGCTTGTCCACTCCATATAATATTCTCTATGTTTTGGGTGTCGGTACAAACCCCATATCTCATATCTATAGGATAAATAACAAAGAATTATAGAAATTACAACCTGAACTATAGAGAATGAAAAGGTAGCACCGTAGCAGTCCACAAATCCACAATAGAGAACTGACTCTTGTAAAGAAATGAATTCTTTCGCACATCTGTTTGTCAGGTGTTCCAGCTTTGTGCCCAGCTTACCCCAACCACGCCCTTCCCACACCCCGCCCAGCCTGACCACAAACCACTCTTTCCCCTCCCCCCCCCCTCCATGCCAAGCCTCCACAAAGAGAGCTCGAAGAGACTGAGAAGAGAGCTCTGAGAGAGAGAGCTCGAAATCGAATCCGGAATCAGGATGTGGATTCAGACGGCCGTGTTAACGATAGGATAACAATCAGATTAGATTGAGATAAATACAGCGATCAGATCCTTTATCAAACCATACCTCCTCTTCTCAACGGATCCGGATTCTCTCCTAACAATTGTCTCCTAATACTACCTAATAAGTCAATCTTGACCTCTCATTTTCAACCAACGGTCGAGATCTCTCCAACCTATCTCAAAACCTATTTTCCTATATACTCGACTCATCTCTCTCTTACCCTCAAAATCTCATATCGTCTATCATAAAGCAAAAGTATATTTCTTTCTCATCGTTCTCTCTCTCTCGTTCCTGAAGTTCTGCCTCTCTCCGCCAATCAACCGCCGGTGTCGGACTCCTTCTCTCCGGCGACTGCACGGCCTCTCTCCAACACCGACACCTCTCTCTCTCTCTCTCTGTCCCGGCAAGTTTTGAGATTTTTTTTTTTCTGAAGATCCATTCCTCCTCACGATTGGGATTTTCAGGAAAAAGAAAAATTCTTCTGGAGGTTTGTAGGTGCGCTATTATTACTATGCATTGCTGCAAGCATGACTTTTTGTTCAGTATCATATATCCTTAATTCCCAGCACTGCTTTACTTTGGATCCTTTACTCTTGGTGTTGGTTTTCTAAATTTTTTTTTGAATATAGGTTGTAATAATGGAAGAATCTGGCGAAGAAACTAACACTAGTTTGGAGCAATCGAAATCAGAAGAAGACATGGTTTGGAAACCTAAATATGACATGGAGTTTGATTCTGAGCAAGCCGCATACGACTTTTATAATGAGTATGGACGGAACGAAGGCTTTAGCATTAGAAAAGAAGTGTGTGCCAAGGATAAGAATCATGTACTCACCTCAAGGCTTTTTGTTTGTTGTAAAGAAGGTTTACGAGGGAAGGATAAGAGAGACGATTTGACCAAAAACCCAAGAGCACATACAAGGACCGGATGTGGAGCGCATATGGGCATTAGGTTGGTTAGGCGTACATGTAAATATTGTGTGTATCGTTTTCATGAAGAGCATAATCATCCGCTTGTGAAGCAAGAATGTGTGCATAGATTGCCATCTCAACGGAAAATGACAACCCCGGATGGTGCTTTTCTAGAATTGACCTCGAATTCAGGAGTTCCGTCAAAATCTGCATTTGAATTAATGAGTAAAGAAGCTGGTGGAAGGGAGTCATTGGGATTTACAAAGGAAGATCAAAAGAACTATCTTCGAACTGTCCGACAAAGAAAAATGAAATTTGGAGAAGCTGGTTATTTGATGGAATATTTTTCAAAGCAAACGTTGGAAAATCCTTCATTTTTTTATGAGATGCAACTGGACAGTGAGGAACAGATCACCAACATTTTCTGGGCAGATGCTAAAATGATAATGGATTATGCTATATTTGGAGATGTTGTAAGTTTTGATACAACTTACAAAATTAATGAAGCAAATCGACCATTAGCGGTGTTTGTTGGACTAAATCACCACAGGGAGACGATTATATTTGGAGCTGCTTTAATGTATGATGAGACTGCGGCATCTTTTATATGGTTGTTTAATACTTTTTTGAAGGCAATGTGTGGGAAGCCTCCTAGAACTTTTTTTACTGATCAAGATGCTGCTATAGCCATGGCTGTACTACATGTGATGCCTGATACGTACCATAGACTTTGTATATGGCATTTGATGCAAAATGCCTTGAAGAAAGTAGGTTTCTTATTCCGAAACTCTAATGGCGATGAAAACCAAGGTAATGTGCTCAACAAATTTCTTTATCAGATTGAGGAAGAGAATGAGTTTTTGAGTGCTTGGGAGTCCATGCTTGATGATTACAATGCACATGATGACCCTTGGTTGGCTGCGACATTTGCAATCAGAAAAAAATGGGTGCATGCATATGTGAAGTGGACATGGTCAGCAGGAATGGAAAGTACCCAACTTAGTGAAAGCTTTAATGCTACTTTGAAGGGCTATTTGAAATCAGACTACCAGTTGCCTGATTTTTTTACTCACTTTGAAAGAATGGTAGCCGATAAGCGGTATAAAGAATTGGAAGCCGAGTATGATTTGCAATTCCGGATTGTTCACTGCAAAATGGAGGTAATAATGTTGAAACATGCACGAGAAGTTTATACCAAAGCGATATTTAAATATTTTCAGGCTCAGTTTGAAGACTCTTTAAATTATTCCATCACGAAGTGTGTGTCAGATGAAAATTTTATCTTCACAGTTGTTAGGGATGGATTCACTAAGGAGCGGTTAGTGAAAAGAGAAGGAGAGTTTACTGTATCCTGCAGTTATAGAATGTTTGAGACTGAAGGTATCTTGTGTAGGCATGCTATCAAAGTCATGATAGAAGGCAGAGAAACTACACTAATAAAAAAGATTCCTGAGCAATATGTCTTAGAAAGGTGGACCAAAACTGCAAGAGTTGATAATATTGTGGAAGACATGCATGGGCACGAGATCGTAGAGAATCCAAGATTGAAACAAATTTCTCGAAATAGAAACTTGTGTTATAAATTTGTTCGAATAGCATCAAGGGCATCTGAGAGTGAGAAGGCATATGAGCTAGCAGTTATGGAAGCTGATAAATTAGCAAAGATTGTTGAAGATGTGTTACGTCTAGAAATAAACGGTGATAAAGATGTGGAAGATCAAGACCAAAATGTATTGGCAGATTGCTCTAATGCAAAGGGATTGAAAAAGAGACAAGCTACCCATCGTGGAAAACGCAGAGCTAAGGGAGACTTTGAAGCTGCATTAAGCAAAAGTAAAAAAAAGCCTTCTCAGGTGAGGTTTTTATGTATTTTTGGCTACGTTATTATGTACTTTTTTGCTGAATATAAGTAAACATTGATAATTGACATAATGATAGGTTGCTAAAGTTCGGAATCATAGTGCGGCAATGAACCAATCTCATGCACCTTCTTCACATCAATCTCAGGTATGATAGATTTATTGATGCGTCTGTATGAATTGCTTGCATATATTTTGTTTCCTCCCTAAAAATAAAATATGATAAAGATGTGGTTTGAGTTTTGCTATATGATATCTCTGGCATCTAAATGATTTGGAACTACTAGAACCTAGTTGTGTTTGAAAGAACCTTCCTAAGCACACAAAGGATTGCATTGCATGTTATTCAGCGACTTAAGCTTCATGAAAGAACATGATTTTACATATATAACCCAGGAGGGTTCTGCGCCCTTCAAACATGACTAATTGTATGTAGGTATGAAATCCTTATATTTGGTGTTATTGATTAAAGCAATTGGTTACCACTCACCATTGATTATATTGATAGGTCATTGGGATTTCAACTGCTGGAAAGGGGATAGAGTTATGTAGTCAATCTTCATCGTCTCTTTCACAGTCATCTCAGGTATATTGTCCTTTTTTTTTCTTTATGCAGGAAAGGTATATTGTCTATTATATAAAGAGTTTGAAAAAAATTGTAATGTTATATATGATTCATTACCATAACTTACAGGTATCTATCCACCCTCCTATGATGGTTGGTAATGATCAATATATGCAATTGCTCTGTCGTCCTTATAACGTGAGTGTGTGTTTGCTATACATAAATACATAAATATATTTCCACCTTTTTTTTTTTGTTATCTGATTATAATTCTGGTACTACTACAGATTCATGATTTGAATATGTCAAACGGAATGTTTTGGATGCCTTCTCAAGAATCCTCTGCGGCAAGTACACAAGCATATGTTCAATCAAATATCATAGGATTTCCATCTACATTGCAAGACCCAGGAATGTCAAATCATCAAGAGCTCTAGTGTAGCGACATATTGGCAAATTTGGAAATAAAAAGCTTTTCCCTTGTAAAGTTATGGCTCCTCCAACGCATACTTTTACCCCCAAACAATTGATATTACTTGCTCTTGTTTTTTATTTCAGTTTCTCTGTTCTGTAGACATTAGATTAGCAAAAGAACAATTGCTATTGCTTGCTCTTGTTTTTTATTTTAGTTTCTCTGTTCTATAGACATTAGATTAGCAAAAGTAAGATCATTACGAGTACACTACTTTATAATGTAAGAAACAGGAAGATTAAAGTTCGTCAAGCCTAGCAACACAAGTTTCAACTTTCAAGCATTGCAGAAACCAAGTTGTAGCAAATCTGTGTGAGAGCAACCATTTCATTGATTCAGTTGACACAATCCATCTCATACATAAACAAATAACAAATTCTTCCTTAACATCAACAATGTAATTCATAAAACATACAAAACCCATCTAAGATTCATCAACAAAGAGCTAAATCTCTATTAGACCTACATTAGAAGCACTCATTGCTTCATTTACTAAAATGGTGACAGCCTAAAACT
>NC_020492.1:26046717-26070373 GCF_000184155.1 Fragaria vesca subsp. vesca | reverse complement strand
GTAGTAGCCCTATATAGACCCATGAATTTATATAAGGAGTATGGACGTGTGTAAATACATACATATATTATAGAGCCTGAGAGGCTCGACATTTATGAGATAAAAGTTTTATCGCTTGCAGCATGCATTCGATTTTCCTTGGAAATTGATTTGGGGAAACATAAATATTTTATCCGTTAATTTATTTTTGTCCACTCACTCTAACGTGTTTCAAATGTTTTCCCCTGGGCTCTTCGTTTTAAAAATGCCCAGTTTGCAGGATTGCATAGTTGAGGTCGGACGTATTTGGAGAAGAGGCATAGTCAATAGTGTAGCTTCCGCTCATTTTTATATTTCTAGTCCATTTCCTTTTAAATAGAGTTGCTCTGAACTGTGGCTGTTGGCTATGAGATTTTCTTGTTTAAGTTAGTAATTAAATTGGGAGATGTTGTGATTTGGGGAGCACGAAGGCTCCAGGAGTTTAAGGTTGGATTTGGATTTTTCAGAAGTGTTTGCAGGTATTTATTAGGAAGGGTTGTCCATTTTCAAGGGAGGTTATGCCGATTTTTCGGTAAACTTTCCTTGGAGGTGGTCCCCGCACGACTTACTCCGGGTTTCAGGGTGAAATTCGGGGTGGGTCGTGTCACTCTATATATAAGGACTGCTCTCAATTCAATTGGACTAAGATGGGTTTGATGCAACAAGAACAAGTACAGAGGAATTTTCTCAAGAATTAATTACAAAGGGTCCTCTGAACTATAAGACTATTTTCAATTTGATACCTAACTATCAAATTCTTTCATTTTAGTACCTCAAATTCTCACCACCGTTAAACTCTTCAGTTAACTGCCACGTCTTGTAATAGCATGACGGTAGTATCACCCTCATTAGAATAAGGGGAATCGAACCCGTGCACTCAAGCAAGAGGGACGATGTACCCAACCGCTAGACCAAGTCGACCTACGTTTCTAATTAGTACAATACAATATGTTATACTCGATTTTGTTTGATAATTTAATTTATAAATTAAAAATACATTCACTTATATAATTCTTTTATGCATTATATAATTAGCTAAATGATATGACTGAAAAGTGAACTTTATGTCTAAATTCTCATATCATATAAATATACACACTCACAAACCTATTAGAAAATAGGCAGTTAGACCAATTAATATGGTATAATAAATTTTCTGTAAATTAAAATTAAAGTTCAATATCTACTACTAAAGTTCAATGTCCTAAAACGGTTTTGACCCAAAGAGTGAAGTTAAGGTTTTCAACGTTCAAAATTAAAAAGAATATTTTTTTTAATTTTAATTTTAGTTTATCTCAAATATTACATGTTCCAAATAATTTCATGATCATCTATTTGAACAAAAATTTACATATAATGTGTGTTTTATCCAAAATTAAATGTTCCAATGCATCAAAGAAATAGAAAAGAGAATGAACTAGGAATTAAATTATACATAAGAAGAATATATATAGTTTCTTTGTTCACAATCTTAAAAAAACTTTACGCTAGCCCAGTGGTTGGGTCACTTGGCCCTAATGGGAGAGGCCACAGGTTCGACTCTTGCAAGCGTAATGCTGTGTGCAAATTTTTGTTTGAGGTACTAAAACGAAAGAATTTGATAGTTGGGTATCAAATTGAAAATAGCCTTATAGTTCAGGGGTTCTTTTGTAATTAACCATTTTCTCAATTGCATAAAAGTTGTCATCATGGGTGGATTGCATGCTATATATGCTCAAAATGCCAAAGTTTGGTAGCCTACTCTGCTTATTAAATTGACTAATATCATTTTTGGCAATAGCAATCAATCATTTTGGTCGAGAATTGCATTCTTTTAAATTTGGCGGTAGAATAATGCAACCCATTTTTTCCTTGAGAACTTGCATACTTTAAAAAGCTGATAGAGCCATAGAGGTGGCATCCAATTTTAAAGTGCAAAACCCAGTTTTTGTTTTCATTTGCTTTTGAAGACGTAGATTTGTGGTACCAAATATGCATAAAGCAGATTCTGTGTTTGAATCTCTCATGCCTTTCGTAGAAAAGAACGTCACATGTCAATTGGCACTAGTCTCCTGGAATAATGCATATCAACGGTGAGTTTCTTCACCTTCAATTTTACTTTTGTGGGAACACATATGACAGGTTTTTTTTTTTTTTTTTTTCGTTCACTAGGAAGACTCTCTAACACAATCAATAGAGAAGTTAAATACAGGGTTGTAAGCTGAAATGGGTTAGGAGTTTCTCCAAACATTAGCTAAGAAACTGACTTCCTATGATGCGTTTGAAACTTTGAAATGTATTCTCTGCATTTGATTAGCCAAGTGGAGGACGTCTTTAGAATTCTAATGGGTTCATACTTTATGTTTGACATGAGTTTTTGGAGATTTGACGTGACATAGCCAACTTTAGAGAAGATGCGGGGAGCCCCCAGTGTGAAAGTTAGACCAACAGAAGGTTTGATGGACAATGCACACTTTCGAGTATGTTTCTTCTGCTTGTTCTGGTTAATTCATTATAGCTCAATGTTCCTGTCAAAAAAAAAAAAAACAAAAGGCTGCTGACGTACCAACTACCAAGTCTATTATAAGAGGTTTAGGCTGGTAAATGTAACCAGGCATGTCGATAATCGGGTAATACCAAAAGGAAGCTATCACGGAGTCGAACAAACCAAATTCTCCAAGAACACCTGATATTACAATACTTCCAGCTTAATTTTATGTAGAAACAATCAGTACTGTCAAATCCATACAGAGTTTTTCATCAAATCACTTCAACCGAAATGCACTGAATAAACCTCTCTATCAAAATTCTGGTTACCTAACAAAACTACAAATTACACGGAAAGTCCTTGTGCCGCAGCAGCAGCAGGTGACTTGGGCTTAGCCTTCTCTACCACAATAGCCTGAGTGGTCAAGACCATTCCTGCAACTGAAGCAGCATTCTGCAAAGCACATCTTGTAACCTTTGCAGGGTCGATAACACCAGCATCCACCAAGTTCTCATATGTGTCTGTCATTGCGTTGTAGCCAACCTCCCATTCACTCTCTTTTAGTTTCTCTACCACCACTTCCCCTTCAATTCCAGCATTTTGAGCTATCAACGCTGCTGGTGCTACCAGAGCCTGCAAGCAAATTGATTCAATAAATATCCAAAGAGCACACATCAAATATGAAAGACCCTTAGGATCAAAATGTAACTAATTCAAGTAGCTAAAACAGACCAAGTTTCCAAATACCATGTTTTGGCTCATGAAGCTAACCAGTATGGAAAATATTATTTACTTACTGCTTCAAGAATTATACGTAGCACTTCCATAATTCATATTCAGGGCCATAATACTAAGGTATGGTTGTTACCTTCTGCACAATATCAGCCCCTAGCTTCTCATCTGCATCTTCAAGTTTGTCCTTGATTGCAGGGACACATGTTGAAAGATGTACCAATGCAGCACCGCCACCAGGAACAATCCCTTCCTCTATGGCAGCAAAAGTAGCATTCTTGGCATCCTCAATACGGAGCTTACGGTCCTCAAGTTCGGTTTCAGTAGCAGCCCCAACCTTTATAACAGCAACTCCCCCAGATAGTTTGGCTATCCTCTCAGCGAGTTTCTCGGAGTCATATACAGAATCTGTTTCAGACAATTCCTTTTTCAACTGTGCAATTCTAGTTTGCAACTCATCCTTTGAAGCTTGATCAGCAATGATGGTAGTGGAGTCCTTTGAGATTGTCACTTTCCTGGCCAAACCAAGCTGCTCAACTGTGGTGTTCTCAATCAACATACCAAGATCATTGGCTTGAAACTCGGCTCCTGAACATATAAAAACCAGACAAAAGGGAATCTTATGTCAATCCTGTACACGTTAAGACTTAAAATAAAAGAGTTGCGAATCTCCTTGGAAACTTTATCAATGGACACTTGTCATGTTGTAAACTATGTAAAGTTGATAATCGCAATCAAACAACTTACCTGTCAAAATAGCAATATCTTGAAGGAGAGCCTTTCTACGCTCACCAAAACCAGGAGCTTTGATGGCAGCCACATTAAGTATACCCCTCAACTTGTTGACAACAAGAGTCGCCAAAGCCTCCCCAGTGACATCCTCAGCAATAATAAGCAGAGGGCTTCTCAACTGTGTAGTCTTTTCTAACAAGGGAATTATGTCCTTGATAGCTGAAATTTTCTGGTCTGTAACCAAGACTCTTGCATTTTCAAACTCAACAATCAATTTCTCAGGGTTTGTAACAAACTGAGGGGAGATATATCCTCTGTCAATCTGTAAGATGCAACAATACACATCAGATAGTAATCATCGTCTCTTTTTACAGGGCTAGAACATAAATATACAGTGTGAAAGACAAATATATACGAAATGCAACTGAGACCAGTAAGCAAACACACCTCCATTCCTTCTTCCACCTCAACAGTAGTTTCAAATGAGGATGATGACTCAATGGACAAAACACCATCAGGTCCAACTTTGTCTATAGCATCAGCAATCATTGTTCCAATTTGCTCATCATTCCCAGCAGAAATGGATGCAACGGCTGTAAGAAAATACAATCGTTAATTTACAAATGTGAAAAGCTCAAGAGAATAACTACACCTGATGAGATACCATAGTAATCATTACAGCAAAGTACCTTTAATATCATCACGACCCTTAACAGGCCTAGACTTGTTCTCTAGTTCCTCCACCAACGCCTGTACAGTTTTATCAATCCCCTTCTTTATTGAAACGGGATTTGCACCAGAGGTGACACTCAAAAGCCCAAGCTTGATAATCTCCCGTGCAAGAATGGATGCTGTTGTTGTGCCGTCACCAGCAGAATCATTGGTCTTACTAGCAACCTAAATCCCACAATTGATCAGGATAACCCAAAATAAGCCCTGTAATCACTACAATAGGATAGTACCAGTTGAAGGAAAATATAATAAGCATAAGGGTCACCGACCTCCCTAATGAGAGCTGCACCAGCATTTTCCATAGCATCAGGTAGCTCAATAGCTCTAGCAATTGTCACTCCATCATTCACCACTTTGGGGCTACCGTACTCATCCAACACAACATTTCTCCCTACATAAATACAAAACCACACAAATCAAAACAAAAAATTTGTGCACTTTATGAAATGAAGCACAAAAACAAGTTGGGGGGTTTGCTTTCCCCTACAAACAAGGGCATAGCAACATACACTTGACCCTGCTCATCATCTTGATAAACTCCATCATGCATTTAGTCTTTTGCTTCTAAGTAAGTGAAATATGAGCTAGTTGACTCAACTTTCCCCTTCTAAAGCAATAAAATAATTTCTTTTAACTAACTTATGGCATAAAAACTAAATGTGTTTCCTTTGTATATAAATTCTTCTCCTTGATTTGTTTATCTCATCCCTATCCATAGGGAGAAATAGTCTTTTTCTTTATTAACTAATCGACTAGCTCCTCTTAGCTAAATTTCTGGCTACACCACTGCCTACAATCTTGACATCTAAAACAGCTCACAGGATACAACTACAACCGAAATAAACACCAATTCGACAAAGTAAAGATACACTACCTCTAGGACCAAGAGTAAGCCCAACAGCATCAGCAAGCTTATCAATGCCGGCTTGCATAGCGCGCCTCGAGTCCTGGTCAAAGGCAATGTCTTTGGCAGTGGCCTTCACAGCAAACCTTCCCCTGGATTGCTTGTAATTCGACCTGTTTTTTTGCTGCTGACTTACCCTCCTACTCAAGCTCTGTAAAAAATCAATACACATTTTAACACCATCCCCTCAATTCTCTCCAATTCAAAAACAGAAACAAACCCCAAATTATCAAAACCTCAAATTCACAGGGACACCAAAGTAATTTCAAGCTATCAGAGACTAAACAATCAATGGCTAACAAGAAATGAGCCCCCATAAAACCCCAAATATATTTACAGGGCAATCCAATCCAATCCAATCCAAGAAACTCGTACCTGTCTGGGCGAGCAGAGAATGGAAGCAGAGGTGAGAGCGTTGACGGACGCCATTTCCAAAGCTTCAAAGAGAGCAGAGAGAGAGAGTAGTTAGAAGAAACCAAGTGTGGGGGGTGTGGATAAGAAGAGGCTCACAGCTTTTAGGGTTTTGCCGTTTTGGGTTTTATTAAGTTTGGACTTTGGAGAAGGACGAGTGATGACGTTCGAGAACTTTCTTGTATTCCAGAGAAACCGTTGAAATGTGGGCCCTACATTTTAATTGGGCTCACATTCAGGCCCAACTTATAATGTAAAATTCAGGCCTGTTAAGAGTCTTGAGCTACCAAACTATATATTTTCTCTTTTAGCTCGCTGCTCAGTCGCTCCGTCTCTCTCACCGCTCCAAGTCGAAACCCTAACCGACAGAATCAGAAGGAGTGCTTTGGGTTCATCTAGGGCTTCACGTTATTGGAGGTCAGTGCTTCGTTCTTTATCACTTCCAGTTTGATTTTTGTTTCAGAATTTTTGTTACATTTTGGTATTGAATTATTATTAGGACTGTGTTTGAATTTTTGTTTTGAAATTGATGTAAGCGCTGGAAATTGGATAAGGAATTTCGATTTCAGATTAGGTAGTTGTTGAGAATCGATTCCAGCTATGAAAATGGGAATTTGGAAATCCAGTTCGTGTAGATGGAAGCTGGATTAGCAGCCTTATAGAAAACAATGAATGTCTTCTGATTCAAATGAATCTGAAGTTACACATCTTTGTCTATATTTGAAAATTAAGTTTACAATTTTGAACCACACCGCGTGGTTCGGAGAGTATATTAATTTGTTAGGGCCTCTGGAATTGATAATTTTGTCTAAATAGGTATCTTTGAATGAATGACAGTTTGCTTTTCGTATTCAGTATTCGGTATTAATGGTTTACGTACATTCTTTTGTTGGAGTTGTGTGTGGTCACTAGTACCTCAATTCGGGAAGGAGGGTTGTGTTGGGATACCAAATGTTATAGAAATATGGCATCCCAACCTCTAGACCTCAATTAATCTTCCTTAGATATAGCTCGTTTGGAGTTTGGTTATTAAAAAAATCCAAGTAGTATTTGAACTCTAATGTATTTATAGTGTAGAATCAAATAAAAAAAAATGTGGCCTAGTTGTGTTTAGGAGTGTTGACAGTTTCAGTATGCTTGCTCTCTAAGCTTACCTCCCATTTTGCTGTCCAACTCCAATGGAAATCATGCTCTTATGCTAAATATTGACTTCAGTAGATGATTTAATCCCAGAACGGTAGCCTAGAATTCTAGAAGTTAAAATGTTATTTTCTTTTTTCATTATGCTATTTCTTGTCTATCTTGTCTATCGGTACTTGTTATAAGATTTGCTCAAATCTAATAACTTAAAACTCGATTAAAAGCGTTACATATGAGATTGTAGAAATGGTAGAACACAATTGCAAAGTGTTAGATCCACGGCGAGAAGGTGCTAGAATGTCTCTAATAACCCGAGATACCAACAAGGCAACAAATCAAGATCTATAACAGTGATAGTCTGATAGACCTCAAAAGTTCATTATACAAAGCTTATGGAAATGTAAGAGAAATTGGTATCATGTTTAGTTAAGTGTAAGTGTAAATTTGAAAGTGTTTTCACTAGGGATTGTTATTTGAACTCTACTTTTAGTTCATTCTGAAAAAAAAAAAAATCTCTACTTTTAGATCAGTTTGAGGTGAAAATGCAAAATCTGGGCTTTTGTAACGGGCAGATATAATTATTTGCAAGCCAAGAAGAACTGATTATTAATCTGTGGTTACCGAATTTGAAGCTACTTGGCCTACTATGATTATGTGCTTTTACTCCTTAGTTTGGGATTGCAGTTATATGGCCCCTGTTGTATGTTTCATCTTCTAGTATAAAAAAAAAAGAAAGAGAAATTTCTAGCAAGAGACCGTAAGGAAAACTAATTATAGTTCAACCATCCCTGTTTGCCGTTGGTGGTTCAGATGTATTATTTGCTTTCCATCTCATTAAATATGGCAGGTCTAGGATTGCTTTCGTGGTTTTCAGGGCGTGATATGTGGCCACCTGGTCAATATTACCTGAATTCTAACAGAAGAATTGTTTAAAAATTGCTAATGTCCTGGATAGATGTTATAGCGTAGATATTTGACTAATCTACCTAACATTGTCATTTGTATCCAAATAATTGTGTACACTTTGTGTTGAAGCATTGGCGTAGATATTGGGATTCCGTTATAAATTCGTATGGTATGTCGTTAGGTGTTAGCATTTCTGTCATTGTCTGGGTGTTATTGTTGCCCTTGCACACACTTTTCGGAAACTAGTTCCACATTTATTGTGTCATGTGTATCTATAAATATTATCCTGTTATAATTGCTGACTTATGTTTCTGTTTTTTAAGTAAAACTAATCGTTGGGTACACAGATTTTTTTTTTCTATTCTAGATTGAGCAAAACTACAATGGGAAGGAAGGAGATGACATCTTTGGAGTTCAAATCAGGAAAAGAGAAGAAAAAGCACAAGAAGAAAGGGAAGGAGGAAGTGAACAAGGATGAACTTGAAAGAAATTTTTCTGTGCTTGAAGTGGGGGACAAAATGGGCACGAACGTTGTGCAGACAGAAGATGACAATAGTGGCGGAAATCATATGATTAGTGGAGAAGGAGCCAATAAGAAAAAGAAAAGGAAGAGGGAAAAGGACGGGGATGAGATGGTTATAGAGAATATGATTGATAGAAAGGAGCTCTTTAATGAAGGGGAGAAATCTGTAGGGAGAACCATGGGGAAGCTTGACTCCACAGGTCATGTAAAGAAGAGAAAGAAAATCCTTGAGGATGTCAAAAAAGCTATGGCAACTGAATATGAAGATGTTGCAAAAATAACCAACAAGGGAGGAAATAAAAAGAAGAAAGATAAGAAACAGAAGAAAGAAAAGAAAGTGAAGAAAGAGAAGAGGGAAAACGTGGATGGTGAATTGGGACAGAATATCTCAAGTGATGGAATAGAAGCTGGAGTAGCAAGTAAACGTGTAGATGGGCATATTGTGGAGAAGGGTGGTTTATCACTTGAGAAGGGGAGGAAAGAGAAAAGAAAGCATGGAAAGAAATCAGGAACTGAATTGCAGGAGTCTGTGGCTGAAGATATGGGCACTGATTGTAACAGAAAATCAGAGGCTGTTGATGTAGAAAATAGTAAGAAAGGGAAGAAGTCCAAGTCGCAGAAACATGGTATTGTTGAGGGTTGTAATGAAGACAAGAAAAAGGCCAGGTCAAGTAAAAACAGCTTAAAAGCCCAAAAAGGCATTGGGGCTCCTGACAATTCTGAAGAATCAGCACCTAAAAAAGCACTGAAAAGAGTAAGTTTTTCTGATGATGTTGAGGTCTTCTCACCGTCTGATGGCCCAAGTGATGAGCATCAAGACCTTGTAAGAGGTAAACGGTTTTCAAAAGAAGAAGATAAGATTGTGGAAGAGGCTGTTTTAAGATACATAGACGAACATGCTTTAGGTGATGATGGTCTCGATATGGTTCTGCGTTGCAAGTCCCATCCTGAAGTCAAAAACCACCCAGAGTTGAAAACCTGTTGGAAGGACATTGGGGCAGCCCTACCATGGAGACCCTTTAAAAGTGTGTATTATAGAGCCCATATTTTGTTCGAACGAGCCGAGAAACGGAAATGGAGCCCGGAAGAATATGAAGAGGTAAGAAAGTTCCATAAAGATAAGGGAGCTGATTGGAGAACTTTGGGCGATAAGCTTGGCAAACATAGAATTCATGTCAAGGATGCATGGCGCAGAATAAAACTGCCAAACATGAAGAAAGGACAGTGGTCCCAAGAGGAGTACGAGAATTTATTCGATTTGGTGAACAAGGATCTGCGTATGAAGGTTTTCGAAGAAAAGAAAACCAAGCATGGCATGCTTCGAGATAATATTTGCTGGGAGGCAATCAGTGAAACGTTAGGCACAAGAACCAATGCTGTTTGCAGCTTGAAGTGGTATAATCAATTAACATCACCGTTGGTAAGCCAAAAGCTGTGGTCTGATATTGATGACTATCGGCTGCTTGATGCTCTCAATAGCTTGGATGCTTGCTGTATTGAAGATGTTGATTGGGATGATCTGCTTGAGCATAGGCCTGGAGATGTTTGCCAAAAGCGATGGTATCAAATGGTCAAACATATTGGTCAGCATGCGCTGAAATCCTTTCCTGAGCAAGTGGAAGTTTTATCTAAACGTTATCTTGCCGATTTAATTGAAGCTAGAGAAATATATGCTAATAAACCTGCAGTTGATTGAGGTTTGTCGTGTATCAATCGACTGCTGTTCTTGAAGCAGGAGATGTTGGTGTAAACTAGTATTGTAAGAAAGAATGGTATGTTTTGTTTTTGCTCAACTTTATCTTACCCTTTTTGTATCCAAGGTTTTGTGAAATTTTTCTGTATTGTTGTAGAACTATATTGGTACTTGGATCAATTTACAATGATAGATCAGGGTAGAAGCTGTTGGCTTGTTATACTAATTAATCCCTTTTGCCAGCCATGTTATGCTTATGCTGATCGACGCTGGTTAGGCAACCAAAAAGCATGATTCTGTAGTTGTGTATCCACTGCTTATGAACTTAACTTGGAGAAGAAGAATCAGGACTCTGTCCCTCTAAAGAAGGTGGCTGCAAAATATCAATCCCGTGGCAACAAGAATATAGAACATCAGCAAGGACGACCCATATCATACTGTGGGATGATTCAGAACATCCAGAAGAGTTATTGCCATGATGCCTCCAGTACAAGGATCTTGATCCATCAATGTTAAGCCTCATATAATACCATCATCAGGAGGCCTTTGCCACACCAGCATGTTCAACTCACAAGCTCTATCAGTGTTTGCTTTGGCTTAAGCATCTTCCAATCTTCAATTGCATGATTTGCATCTATGACGGGCGGAAAAGGCTGGTGGAAGCTAGCATAGAAACTTCTCCAATTTCTCCATTTCTAGATAAATTAGCATATGAACACATTTTCACAATTGAGAAAGAAACAAACTGCGGAACAATGAGGGTTTGCCTTATCCTAACCCATCCAAGACATATGAGAAGTATATGAACACCTTCTTCACAATCGAAAAGAAACAAATTTGTGAAGAATGAGGGTTTGCCTCAACGTTAAGATTTAAGACATATGACCAGAAGGTTTTGAAATTGATTCTAAATATGTTGAACAACCACACACGTGGCCCGTGATCCACCGTTTCGTTGATATTGTCCACAATATAATCACCTATTAGGTGTTAGTTTAAACTTAAAAGATACATCGGTACAATTAAGTGTGAGTCACTCACTTAAAAGTTATATATTATTTGTCGCTTTTCTAATTTGATATTTTTCTTCTCCAACACGCTCACTCACGTATAACCTAACTCTAAGAAGTACATTATAAGAGTACTCGTTTAAATTTTGTGTACTTTTGAACCAACCGTATCATACACGATTTTTATACTTAGCCTATTTTAAATAGAGAAAATTACATAGTAACACATGACCAAATTTAAAAACACAAAAAACCCACTTTCATTAATTTTTATACAGTTTAAGAAAAAAGCCCAAGCCCAAAACTAAGAGCATCAGGTCTGATCCAAATTTTAGCTATCAAATAACCATAATACCCTTTATCCCCATCTTTCCTCTCACTCTCTTCCCCTCTGCGTCTTTTTTCTACAGATCTACTCTCATCTCTCTCTCACTCTCCCCTTACCATCATCGCCGCCCCTCCTCCTCAGACTCCACTGCCTCACCGTCGCCGTCACACCATGGGCGCCCCATGACCCCCATGACCCCCATGACCGTGCTCTTTGGCATCAACTGGGGCTGGGTCCCCGTCAACTACACTCTCCCCGTCACCGGCGACAAGAACTCCGAGGATGACTTTGATGTGCCGCCAACGACGACAAAGGGAGACGGAGCTAGCGTAGCCACTCGTGGAGGTCAAAATCGAGTTCAAGATCCACATCGGGAAGGATCGGGACATGAAGGAGAGGTTGTGCTTGGAGGTGGAGCGGCTAGGGCTTAGTTCTGTCATTATAGGAAGCCGAGGGTTCAGCGCCGTCGTCGCCTTCAAGAGGAACCTCAGGCTACAGGGCAGTAGCAGTACATTAACTTGGTTAAGTCTTTACTTTGAATTTGAAGGTGATGTGATATGGTCGTCATATTCATTGGCTAGCAACTTGTCATGTTCCGGTCAAGTCTTTACTTTGAATTTGAAGGTGATTTGATCTTCAATTTGTATGAGATGTTCATGAATTTGATCTTTAGTTGGTATGAGATGTTTGGTGATCTAATTCCTCGCTATCTCTCATTCATCTCACTCAGTAGCAGTGATATAAATGAGTTTGATTGGTTTGGGTTTGGGTTGATTAGTAGGTGATTTCATATATGAATGAGGTTTGTTTTGAGGACATAAATAAGATTTGTTGATCTGAATGAGGTTTGTTTATTGAGTTAAATCATTGTTATGGTAGATGCAGTTTTAAAGTTCATTAGCAGTGATACATACAGTAGCAACAACGCTATCATCAAAGTGGACAGTAGCAACGTGCTTTGATGAGTAGCAGAAGTAAGCAGTAGCAGAGTGGGATAAGTAGCAAACGCAGGCAGATTGCTAGTAGAAGTCGGCATTAGCAGTTAGATTCGCGGTAGCAATAGCCATTTCATCGTCAGTAGCAGAAAGTTTCTAATAGCGATAGTAGCCGCCTTATGAAGGTCTCTTATCGCGACAGTAACAGCCTTATTTGATTTCGGAGAATTGCTTGAAAAAAATTGCAATAGCACCTTTTTATCAGGTGCTACTATGCTACTTGGCAGTAGCACATGTGCTACTATTGGGTGCTACTACACCCAATGTGCTACTGTGCTACTCGGCAGTGTGCTACTGTGCTACTCGTTCGACAGTAGCAGTTGATATGTAGTGAAGGGTATTCTGGTAAAATTATAGTGACAGATGGTATGTGGATATTAGTTTGTCCTAATTTGTTAATATTTGTCCTTAAATATGTGAGATATTATATAAAGGATGTATTTATAAATTGAAATTTAGTTAGTAACTTTATAGTAATTTACTATTTTAAATATAATATATTGAACATTTTATTTAAAGAAAAAAGCTCTACTTTATTTATTAAAAATAATTTGCTGATTTTTTTAACGAACTATTATATAAAATTTCTAAAATATACAGGTACGTATTTTTCCCGTATAATACACGTCTCATTTTATGATTGACAAAGTTTGACAGTAAAGACCAAACAAAAATTAATCATGCTAATCTGTGAACCACATACAGGCTCAACTTATCTGTCATTTGTTTCTCTCGTCTTATTTTATGTAAGTATTTTACCACGTACATGAATATTGCCCGAAAACGCAACCAAATTTTAAGGTAAGAATTAAAGTTTTATTCATTTTAGTAAAGGTGCATAAGCTATCATTGGAATAAAATGCAGCATTTAACACTGCAATACATATTTGAACCTGAGAATGACAAATTGAACAATATGCATTCACATATTTTTGTATAAAACCCTTGCCATCAACCTCAAGAAGACTCAAGATCAGCTCCCATACATTTTTCTAATACCTTGCTTGGTTACAATGGGAACAGTGCCAAACTTTTCAACCAAAGCATCCAGTAGTAGCAATCAACTCTTCCATGGTAAAGCTTCAACATCTGTTGGCCATGGAAAGGATGAAGGTGGTGAATGCGGTATACGCTTGCCAAAAAAATGTGTTGCTCGTCTTGTTCAACTCACTGATGAGCTTGGTTTCGATGACAATGGCCAAACAGTAGAGTGGCTCTTAAATACAGTTGAACCATCTATCGTCGCCGCCACGGGCAGAAGTGTGTCCTCCATTAATACGCCTTCAACTCAAGCTCCTGCGCCTTCAACTCAAGCTACTGAGGACATGGAGGAGAATGCGACTGTTAGTCTTGAAGACAAAGATTTGGTGAAGAAGAAGCGCGCTAATGCTGGCCAACCGCTGCCACTTCCGTATGACGATTTTATGAGGTTAGTTACAAACTATGATCTTGAATTTTCTGCCAATGATGTTGCTGTAGACGTTGGCATTCCTGCTCATGAAGAAAACAACAATCAAGATGGACAAGAAAGGCTAGGATAATGGTGGTGGTGAGGGATAGAACTGAGAAAATGTTCGAGAAGGGATTAGGGATTATCTGAATTAGAGTAGTTGACATGTTATCTCGTCTAATGTACTCTAATCAGACAAAAAAAATATATATATGCAATTCCATTTTCTGTCTCATGCATTGCAGTGTAGTATTGTGCATAGAAAAGTGAATTCTATCAATCTACAGTTATGTTTAGCTACTAACTTAATTATTTACTTTGTTGCCTCATGCAATGTTCTCAAAGTCGCTATATATACCGGTTGGCGAGGCATGGGAATCGGTGTATCATCTAATCATTTTGACACAAATAGAGGGGGGCCTGGCCGATTACATTATTATTATAAATCATATAAATAACTGTCTGATTAAAACAAGGGTCTTTGGCCCATACGGACAAAAATTTTAAAACTCTCTTAGAAAGTTCAAGGTTCAGAAGATTTTCCCCGTAAGGAGACTAATCTTCAAATTAATACAAACTTACAACATTGCCCCTCGACTAGAACAAAAACCCAATAAATGAATGTTCAATAAATTAATAATCTTAATTAAATAATACAAAAATTTAGTCCTGACTAGGAACCAGTATATTTTAGTAATTATAACGAATAACCTCACTAAATATATAAAATCATAATTTTTCTAAACATTACTGGGGCCAACAAAAATATAAAAGGTGTGGCTATTGCCACCCTACTAACTATCTTCTTCACCGTACCCAACAAATTTCTTATTTATTGAAAGACAATAAAATATCCGGTTTTTAAAAAAAAGACTAAAATATCATGATATAGAATTACAACAAAGGACAATATTGTATTTAAAAATTAAAATTTATTTTTCTTACTACACCCTACAATTAAAGATGTACTTAAACATTAGATTAATCTCTTCATTCATTGGTAAACTTTAATCATTCATCATCTTCAATAGTTCTCATGTTATCCTAACAATTTTTACCTCAAAATAAATAGTATTAATGCTGACTGAATTCATAAATCTATTCGAATCCTGCAAATTAGATAATCTCATTTTTGATTCCATGTTTCTTCATTCGTGAGTGATCGATTGAGAGTAACGAGGAAACCAAAAATGATTGAGAGAGATGTAGAGGAAGATAAATACAAAAAGAAAAAAATGAAGCTAAACCCATATTGAAAAGGGGTATTTTGGTATTGTATATAGGTGAATTAAGTAAACATCAAATTAGAAAAATCTTTACAAATAGAAAATAGGGTGTAAAAAGTGATTAATAGGGTGGCAATAGAAGCACCCAATATAAATTACAATTTTTTTAAATAGAAGGTTCATTGCATTTGTTGATGAGTCAAAATGCAGCCAGAGACTACATAAATTTAAGTTGTTGGTTGAAGGCTTAGTTTTGACGTCACTTGTCATTTTGTAATTAGTACTCTTATGAGTCTTATCTTATAAATTAAATAGGTTGACAACTCGCATTCTTCATACTTTTTCGAAATTACTTTTCTCTCGACTCTCTCTCTCCTCAATTTCTCAACCTACACTTTATCTCTGTAAAACTTCGTCGGATCATAACTTTTTATCTATAGTTCCTGTGTCAGAATCCGCGAAAAGCTACAACTTCGTCTTGGTGTTCTCTTTCCATCTTTGGAGGTTTGATTAGTGTGACATCTCGAAAATTCGGTTTTTTATTTTTGAAAAGAAAATTATTTTCCAGCTATTTAAATTTAAATTTCTGTTATTCTTTAAATTCTTTGTGGTTTTTAAAAATTATTCAAATTTTTGGTTTGTCCAAATTTGTCTTTTCGAGCAGTAAGATTAACCTAGAAGTCGTTACGAGTTCGTAAGATTTTTCGGAGCATCAATTGGACATCAGAGCTATTTTTAATGATTTTTAGAAGTTGGTATTATCTAAAAATTAATTAAAAATATATATTCTAGGTCGGTTTGATCGGGCCGTCGATTTGGGTATGTATATAGATGTGGATCAAAAATATATATTCTAGGTCGGTTTGATCGGGCCGTCGATTTAGGTATGTATATAGATGTGGATCAGTTTGGCCAGCGCCAGACCAAAACCCAGTCTCGACGTCGTCGTTTTGCAGCAGCGGAGCTGCGATCACTCCGTCCGTCGTCCGGTCGCCTCCCGGCGCAAGGCTGGTGTCCATAGGTCCGTCTCGTTGTCCCCGTCCTCAAGATGATCTTCGTTTTCGATGGGAAGCTTCGGTGAGAGAGAAAAGGAGGAGAGAAGGCGATTGGGTTTCCGGTCGAGTTCATGATTCCGGCCACAGCGGCGAGCGTGGCCGGTATTGGTAACTTCCTCTCGTCCTCGTGGTCTTCCCTATGTCGTCAGTTTTTTCAGAAGAGGTCAGGAGAGAGAGATTCGAAGTGGAGAAGGAGAGGCTGGGTTCGCCGGCGAGTTTCCGATTCCGGCAAAGTCGAGGTCTCTCACTGGTATGGATAGCTTCATTTCAATCTCAGGAACCTTTCCATGTTCCTGGTTTTCGAAGAGAAGCTCGGAGGAGGGAGAATCGAAGAGAAGAAGTTTTGGGATTTTCCGGCGAGGGTTTGACGGATTACGACTTCTGCGTTCGACTCAGGTATCAATCTTCATCCACTCGTTGAGCTTTACGTTTATGTATAATTGGAATTGAGATTGGTTGGGTGTTGAAGAAGTTGGGTTTTGGCAGAGGAGGACCGCCGTGTGTGCTGTTGTGTATGGCGGCGGCGGTACTGGTGGTTGATGGTTCTGGGTTTGGTTTATGTTTTGGATGAAATTGCAGGACATGATGTTGGTGTAGTATGCTTCAATTTCCAGAGAGTTGAGATTTTAGTGTTGGAATTTTGGTGTTGTGAGGATTACTGTGTTTGGTCTTTGTAGCGGCAATAATGGGTGATGGTGATTTTGGCTTATGAATTGCAGAAGTTGTGAATTTGGAGAAAACAAAATATAAGTTTTGGAAGTAATGGACAGATGGTTTTGTTGACGTTGAGCTTTTGTGCTTAACATTTTGGTCTCTGTTTGTGCTAAATTAGGATATTTTGGTTGAGAAATGGAATTGATTTCAGGGAACGAAGGATTGGGCAGTATGACCAATTACGATGAGAGGAAGCAAGTATTATTAGAGCAATGGAGCAAGGAATGATGACATATGTTGTCTGGTATAAAGATTGGAATATAAGCTATGTGTATACGGGAAAGTGAGTTAAGGCAATGGTTGATTAAGTTTCATGTGGAGTTTGGATTAGTGCTTGGTAGATAATTGGGTATCAACGATATTTGATTAAGAAAGAAGAGAAGAAATGACGAATAAGGATTTAGGTGTCCTTAGTAAATTTCAGAATTTGATTAAGCTGATTTGAAGTGACATGTCAACATTCTTGGAATAAGGTGATATGAGGATTGAATGCAAGTAGCAGGATTTGCAGAAGGATAAGGATTTCAGAAGCGTGTTGCAGTGTTACTAATTTTAATTAGCGTCGGAGCTAGCGCTTGGATTCTGGGTAGGGTCTCTCTCGGGGAACCTTTGTTTAAATGGATATTTAGATTATAATTGAAATTGATGTTTTGTGTGTCATTGAGTGATTAACTTTTTATTGTTATTGTTTTCGATAAAAGTATTTGTAATCGGTGATTTATATAATTAATGTTATCGACTTATCGCTTTCCATAAAAGCATGTATTGGATGATATATTATGAGTGTTGATATTTGTTGCATTTATAATGCATTGTGAGGAATTGTGAGATTAGTGAGATTGATGATTATGGAGAGATGAGAATGAGATCTAGAGAATAGATACATTTTGTATAGTTGAGTTTCCTCATGGGGCATCCGAGATCTATGATTAGCCCATACGTGCACAAATGAGAGGAATGCAGGCCCCATCGATGGCGGACATTGATAAAACGATCTAATCAGGTTCCGAGTTTGGAAGGCCATGAGTATAACAAGATAACTAACAAAAGAGATATTGGAGTTTAGTTATTACTGATTTGTTAGGTTGTATATTGGAGACATCTACACGGTATGGGACGTGTAGGCTCATATGTCTTTGATGTATGGACTAATAAGCCAGTAATCGAGTGGAGGAAGTTCATTTGCATATATGCATTGAATTGTTATTATTTATATTTAAAGTGTCGTTTGTTATTTGATAACTTGATGTTACGACTTAGATAAGAATAACCTTAAGAGGTTTGGTCCTACTGAGCGTAAGCTCACCCCTATAGAATTTTGTTCAGAAGACTAACTGTGACGTTAGGTTATGTGTACAAGAGTCGAGAAGGAGTCGAGAAGAGTTATGGAAGATTAGAAGCCACAAGACTTATTTTGTCTTTGTAATTGTTTTGTTATTTGTAAACGTTTTATTTTCTTTTAATTCTGGAAAAGTATTTGAAATTGTCTTATTTTATTTTACTTTTCCCGCTCACGTCCCGGATTCGGCGTCAAGTGCTTGGAAACCACTGACACCGGGTTTGGGATGTGACAATTAGGATCAAACAATTATTTCTCAAAAGCTCGGTTTAGAAGGCTTAGCTTACGATCAATATTTTGCGTAACAATTTATCGAGGTAAGTGGATTTGTGTAATATCTTTCAAATATTCTCATTTGTATAAAAATTAGTGGAAAAACATGATTTGATCTATTACGAAATAAATCTCTATTTTCAAGTAAAGCATGGTTTTTTTGCGAACTATGCGAAGTTTATTTATACAATAAAAGTTGGATCCATTGTTTGACTAGCTAGTCATGGAACTTGAGAACGTTTTGATTAATTATACCGAAGTAAGAGTGTGTCACATGGTGGTAAAGGGGTAGAAAGCCATTAGGCCGAGTTCCTTTGGGGTACACTAAACTGAAGGATAACCAATAAGAAGGAATGGTATGATGTGATGAACTGTTGTGAAATGTTGTGTATACGGTATACTTGTCATATCCCAACCTTTAAATTTTTACTTTATTTACTAGCTCGGTTATAATAAGAATTTTACCGTCTCCGTCATTGAGGTTATGGTTTAATTGGTCCCTAGAGGGGTTTTGGGGGACGATTATTTCGGAGAGTTATTCTTAGGAGAAATTTATGACGATGGTAAAAATGGTAGATTTTAGCTAGTAAAAGGTAATTTCTAATAGGGTATTTTGTTTTGGGGTGTTAAATTGGTGGAGTTGGGTATTATTTGTAGTGTTGGGCCGGGTTGGTGTGAGGCCCAAACCCCATTTTTTCTCCTCTCTTTTTCCTCTCTTCTTCTCCTCTTTTTCTTCTTCTCTCTTTTCTTTTCCTTCTTCCCCGAGCTCTCTACCGAGCCCTCTCCCCGGCAAACTTCCAGCCGTTGCCTGCCGCCGTCCGGCCAGCCACCAGTCGCCGTTCCAGCCTAGTTCGGAGCTCCGCCACCTCCTCTCTCTTCCCGACCTAGTGTCCCTGCCGGTAATGCCGCCGATCGGGAGTTTTTCCTCCGAAGACGCCGGATCGTCTCTCGCCGGAGCTCCCTCCTCCGGCCACAAATCCGGGCAAGCCTTGTACGGTTTTGTAGGTCTCCAACCCAGCTGCCTTGCCCTAAAAGGACTCACTCCGGTTCGCTTCAGGTAAGGAGAAATTTGAAGTGGAAGTTCTAGGGCGTTTTTGATGTTTCCGTTTGATTGGCATAGCTAGACTTGGATTTTGGGTTTGTGCTAGTGACGGGTGCAAAACCTGCATCAAATAAACCCTTTTTATCGTTAGTAGCATTGAGTAAGTAGGGTATCGTATAAGGCCGGGGATTGAGGGTACCTTGCAAAACAAAGCGTTAGAAAAACACAACAAATATTAACAAGTAATAAAACCTTTAAACAATTTACAAAAGTAGCTACTGTTCCATAGAACAGCAGTCGAAAACCTAATTAAAAACCTAACCTAAACTACTCAGAAAAATATGAAATTTTACAGAGATCTACTAGACACAAAGAGGAACTACTGTACAAATTTTCAGGGGATTCGGAGATCGTTTGATACGAAAATAAAATAAAAGAAAACAGAGAACAGAAAAGTGACGAAAATCCTAAACTAAAAAGAAACAAAAACCTAAGCTACTATATACATGTGATCGTCTCTTTGCACACAAGAAAACACTAAATCAGATTCATATAATCAAGTATCTATGTAATTTCAACCCTAACAACAATCATGCATATGGAGAAACGAATCAAATTCCATGTTTCAAGTAATTTACCGACGCGGACTTAACTACTTAAAACCCTTCTAACCTCTCATAGATATGTACCGACGCGGACTTCATATCCAAAATAGATCAAAGGAAGAACTTGAACATGTTAGAATGTAATTCACCGACGCGGACTTCAAAGACATCCTAGCATGCAACCTATAACTCCTTACCATTCTAGTTCATGTTTACCGACGCGGACTTAACACAAACAATGGCACATATTGATTAAGAACAAGTCATAAGTTGTCAATCACACATATAAACATAATTTAGATCATCAAAAGCATCATCAATTACACCAACAACTCAAGTGTACAGATCTGATTTTCATGATTATAAGAACAAACTCAATCAAAAATCCAACTCATGAACACAAACGAATAAGAGAGATGGAAACAAACTAAAGTAATTGAATAGATAATAAAAGAAACATGAGGTCTGAGTTTAGATTA
The DNA here is from genome assembly GCF_000184155.1 of Fragaria vesca subsp. vesca. Taxonomy (NCBI): domain Eukaryota; kingdom Viridiplantae; phylum Streptophyta; class Magnoliopsida; order Rosales; family Rosaceae; genus Fragaria; species Fragaria vesca. The sequence continues at coordinate 26,049,599 of NC_020492.1, read as the reverse complement.
CACTTTGAGTATTGAAACAAGGAACTACGCCGAGAATTACAGAGGAGAAGGCACGGCAAGAGAAATCCTAAAACTAGGGTTTGTGTTTGGAGAAGAATTTCTGAAGGAGATGAAAGACGTTGTTTTTCTGCGGCCAAGAGCGACCCTTTCACGTCTCCAACTCCTCATACATATAGAGAACATATCAACAGCTGCTATTAGGGTTAGAGAACCTTTAATTTTCGTCCATGGGCTCGCCGTTGTGGTCTGGGCCTTGAAATTGAAGTTCCGGTCCAAATCAGAAATTCGGGCAGACTGACCTTTGGTCACTCAAACGGTCATAACTTGGTCACCAAAATAGCTATTGACGATCTGCGAAAAGTTCTGAAAACTAGACTCTTCTAGCTTTCTGCTGATATAAAGTTCATCTCCTGGATCGTTGTGAGCTGATCACAATTCTCTGTCGAAGTTGACTGACTATTCCTGGCAGATTTTCTGATTTCTTTCCTTGCGCCATATGGATTCCTTTTCCTTCAAGATTTCTCCTCTTTTGCCTCTTTTGTGCTCCTCGGTTTTATTTGTGACCTAAAAACACAAACTAAGTTAAAATCAATATTGTTAAAGGAATTACATAACTAAATAGGGTCGGAAATACATTAAGGACGTTGCATAAAATGCACCTATCAGCTAGTTTGGAAAGTTGTAGAGCATGATGAGAGGATTATTCTGTTAAAATTTGGTGGGCATTGGAGGTCGCCGGAATCAGCCTCCGGCCGCGGCTGGCGGCGCCGCCGCCACTGTTTGGGAGTTTTGTATAGTTTTAAGTGTGGAATATTAAGGGGAGTTTATTGATGTGACTTTTAGAATTTTTCGGATGAGTTTTGGATGGGTTTGTGATTTTCTGAAGTTTGGTATTTTTGGCGGTTAATTAATGTAGAATCCGGCCGTTGGATTTAAGTCGTATAATCTGTGGAAGGTTGAATTAGGGCTGCCGGTATGTTCGGTGAAGTTTGAGCCATTTTGAGTTAAGAATGGCGAAGTTGGGCAATGATGAGTGTGTGAGAGGCTCACGTTTAATTTTGCCCATTTTATTTAAATATTGGATTTTTTAGTTGGGAAATTAATTGTATATTTGGTTCAGGACGAGAGGAGGCCCGAGCAGAAGAAGCCTCGGAGCGTCATCAGGCTTAGGCATAATTTGTGAGTGGACATTTGTTTTAATTGAAAAGCATGCGATGAATTATCTTATTGATCATTTATTTCTTTTCCTGAGATTTATTTTCTTTCTCGGATATTTGGCAATTTTCCTCCTTTGGTGAGATCCCGAAAATGAGATTTTCAGTGGATATGTTTATTGGATATTATGAGTATAGTATGTATATAAATGCTAGCTAACCATACGTGCTTGGTCTGTCATAATGAGGTAAAATGTCATTATGGTGTGACGTAAGTGTTAGACACAAGCGTCATAGCCCTATATGAAAACTACTTTCTTTTCTGATTTATTTTGGTTTTCATATAGGGAGTCCACACGTATATATACATCGTCCTCTTCGGTCATAATGAGGAAAAATTCCATTATGGCACGACGTGAGCGTTAGATGCAAGCGTCGTAGCCTTGTATGAATTTTTATTTTTCTAATTTGTTCATAGGATTCATACAAGGAGTCTGACGAGTGTAAATACATACGCCTATATGTTTATATATAGTTTAACCTGAGAGGCTCCATTTTATTTGAGTTGGTGACTAGCTAGTCGTGAAATTGTCAGTTTATGAGTTGAGCGCTTTTGAGCTGCCGCATGCAGTATTTTTTTCTTTAGAAATTAAAATGGGAATGCATAAATATTTTTAATAATTTATTTTTGTCCACTCACTCTAACGTTATTAAATGTTTTCCCCTGGGCCCTTCGTTTTAAAATGCCCAGTCTGCAGAGTACGGGTTTGATCTAATATGAGGCGAGGCATAGTCACCCACATTTCCACCACTTTTCATCCGTAGGTTACCTGTTTAACCTACCAGTGTTTTCTTACTTCCGCTAGTGTCTAGTAGCTCGGAATACTTGGGTTTAATGTATATTATTTCAGTTATGGGCGAAGGCTTGTTGACATTTTAGAATATTTGACGGAGGATTTATGTTTATCTTATTTGGATAATTATGTGTTGATTTGGAAGATGATTTATTATTCTTGGTGGTGGTTGTGTTGGGGAGCACGTAGGCTCCAGAAGTTAAGGGTGGATTCAGAATTTTAGAAGTGTTTGCAGGTTTTCTTTAGAAAGGGTTGTCCATTTTCAAGGGAGGTAATGCCAAATTTTTGGTAATATCTTCCTTGGAGGTGGTTCCCGCAGGATTTTCTCCAGGTTTTAGGGTAAAATTCGGGGTAGGTCTTGTCAATACTACTTTGTATAGTGTGTAAAATAAGATGGATATGCTCTTGTACTTGGGAGTCTTCATGCGTTGTTATGTGGGGTTTCCGCACGCTAAGTTTATCTATCAAGACTAGAGGGCAGCCGTATGTATAGCCCTTACTTCAAAAATTTACACACACACACACACACACACATAGTTTCCTTCTAGAATGGAACACCGCTTTCAAATTAAAGTGTGGTGTTCCTAATTTCGCTCACTTTTAGGTCACATTTTCATATCTCTACTGTTCAGTGTCTAGAACATAGTGTGGATATCATTCTTGCAAAGTTTCATCCAATTTGGAGATAATTTGAGCTTCCGTAATTGTGATTTACACGAACGGTTCCGTTTGGACAGATTTTGTTCAGTTGATTCATTTAATCTAATCCGGTACCCAGATGATCTCCAAGTTGGATGAAACCTTTGCAAGAATGATCTACACACTATGGTTCTAGACACTGAATGGTGGAGATGTGAAAAATGTGACCTAAAAA
>NC_020492.1:26045025-26046578 GCF_000184155.1 Fragaria vesca subsp. vesca | reverse complement strand
AACTCGATAAAACCAATGGATGAACATAATTCTGTCGAACTTGAACCGTTCATATTTATAACAGAAAAACGCAGTTTTGAGTGTCTTAATGATAACGAAATTGGCTGAAATTTTGCAAAGATGATTTATACATTAGTATCTAAAGACTAGACGGTGGAGATGTGAAAATTCGATTGAAAAGTGAGTGTAAAGTGGAAATCCTCACCGTAAGAATAAATGCGGACATCCGCACCTGAGAAAATCTGTGTATATATATATATATATATTGGACTAACTTTTCGGTCATATTTCCACATTTCCACCGTTGAGTTTGTAAAACCTAATGCATAGATTACTTCTGCAAAGTTTCATCTAATTTGATGATCGTTTGGGTTTTCGTAATCGTGATTTACACAAATAGCTCTGGTTAGACAAATTTATGGTCCGTTCATTGATTTAATCTAATTCGGTACCTAAACGATCGTCAATCTGAATGAAATTTTGTAGGAATGATCTATACATTAGTATCAATAAATTGAACGATGAAGATGTGGAAATATGACAGAAAAGTTAGTCAAATAAGGAACTTCACACATTAATTTTAGAGCGAAGCTTAACTCTGGATAGGAACTGTATATATATATATATGTATATATATACAGTTCCTATCCAGAGCGAAGCTTCGCTCTGAAATTAAAGTGTGAAGGTCTTTTTATGGCTCACTTTTCGGTCACGTATCTACATCTCCACCGTTCATTTTTTAGAACATACTGTATAGATTATTTCTGCCAAGTTTCATCCAATTTGATACTCATTAAGGTGCCGAATTGTGTGAAATGCATGAACAGACAAAAATCTCTCCAATCATAACTGTTCGTGTAAATCACGATTATGAATGCCCAAACGATCGTCAAATTAGATGAAACTTGGCATAAGTGATCTATACATTAAGTTCTAAAAACTGAACGGCGGAGATGTGGATAGGTGATCGAAAAGTGAGCCAAAAAAAGACCTTCACACTTTAATTTCAGAGCGAAACTTCACTCTGGATAGAAACTGTATATATACATATATATTATCATATTTTTCTTTTATGACCAATGTATTGTAAACTACAACAAAAATCTTAGTTTCAATATCCGATCATAATCAAATATTGACACGACCCACCCCAAATTTCACCCTGAAACCCGGAGTAAGTCGTGCGGGGACCACCTCCAAGGAAAATTTACTGAAAAGATTAAGCAAATCTCCCTTGCAGATGGACAACCCTAACTCGAAAATTTCATATTACACTCTTAATTCAACACTTCCGAACATCACATGATCATCCTTCAGAAATTCTACATATAATATACGATAATCCCAAAGTATTCAGAGCTACTAAACACAAGCGGAAGAAAGAAAACACGAGTAGGTTGAACAGGTAACCTACTGACGAAAACTGGCAGAAATGCGGGTGACTATGCCTCGTCTCCTACTAGATCCAACCTGAACTCTGCAGACTGGGCAATTTAAAACGAAGCGCCCAGGGGAAACATTTAATAACGTTAGAGTGAGTGGACAAAAATAAA
>NC_020492.1:26043117-26045005 GCF_000184155.1 Fragaria vesca subsp. vesca | reverse complement strand
GAATGAATGCGTGGCTCCGGGATCAATTAAGTAAAAGCAGGTTGACCAAAAATTAATAACGTACCAATGATAACATCTGGAGAAGTACGACCCTCCTGCTGGGTCATAGCATGCAGTCTAGCGCGAGTCATGGGACGTCCACGCTGACCACTTCCCCGCTGAGAGCCACCTCTGACCGAAGCACTGCCCTGGGCACCACTACTAGAGCCTCCAGCTGAAGACTGACCAACAGGCTGAGTAGGGGTGGGAGTGGTCCTCTAAGCCAACAATGGGCAATCTCTCCTGAAGTGGTCCTGACTACCACACTCAAAGCACCCAGAAAACTGCTGCTGCTGCCCATAAGAAAAAGTCTGGCTACCGGATGACCCACCATGGAAACTGCCACCCGAACCATACTGCCCAGACTGCTGCCTACCCAACTGACTCCTAGCAGGTCTCCTGTGACGTCCTCTAACCCTGAACCGAGAATGAGAACCTGATCCCCCACTACTGCCACTACCAGCTGATGAACCTGAAGCGGATGATGAAGCAGCTTTCTTGGATGGACCCTGACTGGGGCCACCGAAATCTCGTGGCCGAGCACTATAAATCCCCATAGACTCAATGGCCATGGCTGCATGAACAGCGTCAGAGAAAGTCGGGTAATAAACACCAGTCATCTTATCTGCAAACACTCCACCAAGTGCCCCAATGAACATCTCCATCCTGGTCCTCTCATCAGGAACCAAATACGACATATGATAGCTCAGAGATGTGAATCTCTCCTGGAACTCTATAACACCCTCATCATCCCTCTTCTTCATATTCAGGAAATCCGACTGAATTCTCCTGCGATGGGCAGGACTGAAATACTGCCCCAAGAAAAGCGTCTTAAACTGCTCCCACGACATACTCAGAGCATCTTCAACATTCCTGCTAGCGAGCGACCACCAGTGATGAGCTGAATCGTGTAGGAAAGTCACTGCCATCTTCACCTTCCTCTCTTCTGGCAAATCTGTGCTCGCAAAAGCCTTTTCCATTTTGTCTACCCAAGTATAAGCATCTAGGGGTCCCTTGGCACCCTTGAACTCTCTTGCTCCAACCTCATAAACTTCTCTCCTTTTCACCGTATGAGGTTGTGGAGCTCGATCGATGACATCCCTTAGCATATTCCCAATATCATCAACCAGTCCCCTGACCTTATTGCCCTCATCGGCATTGGTCGAAGTAGCCATACGGGGTTGCCGTGGGCGCCTAGGAGGCATAGTACCTGAGGAAAAAAAAATTTAGTAGTCCATAAACAAGACTAACACAACAATCACATATACCCAAATAACACATAGCATCAAAAACATAAAATGCTAATGAATCCGCCGCGGTCGGATCATCACTCTATAGACACTACGTGCTACTTAGGCAAATATGATAATGACAAGGAAGCAGGAAAAGGAAACCTATAGCTCTGATACCAACTGACACGACCCACCCCAAATTTCACCCTGAAACCCGGAGTAAGTCGTGCGGGGACCACCTCCAAGGAAAATTTACTGAAAAGATTAAGCAAATCTCCCTTGCAGATGGACAACCCTAACTCGAAAATTTCATATTACACTCTTAATTCAACACTTCCGAACATCACATGATCATCCTTCAGAAATTCTACATATAATATACGATAATCCCAAAGTATTCAGAGCTACTAAACACAAGCGGAAGAAAGAAAACACGAGTAGGTTGAACAGGTAACCTACTGACGAAAACTGGCAGAAATGCGGGTGACTATGCCTCGTCTCCTACTAGATCCAACCTGAACTCTGCAGACTGGGCAATTTAAAACGAAGCGCCCAGGGGAAAACATTTAATAACGTTAGAGTGAGTGGACAAAAATAAATAATAAATAAAATATTTA
>NC_020492.1:26036433-26041882 GCF_000184155.1 Fragaria vesca subsp. vesca | reverse complement strand
TTCGGTATCTCTCCAAGAGAAATAAAAATCGTCAAAAATTAAAATGACGTCAAAATACTCCACGACATTAATTGTTCAACCATGAACTATAGCATGCATTTATTTAAAATAAACGTCCACTCACAAATTTGGCCTAAGCCTGATGTCGATCTGGGGCCTCGTCTGCTCGAGCCTCCTCACGTCCTGTTCCAAATATAACATTAATTTCCCAACCAATAATCTAATATTTAATCAAAATAGGCAAAATTACCCGAGAGCCACAAATACGCTCATCATTGCCTAACTTCGATATTCTTAAATCGGAACGATTCGAACTTAAATATCATACTCAACAGTCGTAAATACAACCTCCCCAAAATACGACTTAAATCCTACGGCCGGATTCTACATTAATTAACCGCCAAAAATCCAAACTTCGGAAATTCACAAACCTATCCAAATCTCATCCAAAAATTCCATAAATTACATCAATAAACTCCTCTTAATATTCCACACTTAAAACCCTAAAAATCTCCTAATCAGCGGCGGCTCCGCCGGCAGCGGCGGCCAGAGGCCAATTCCGGCGACCTCCAAAACCTATGAAATTTTGACAGAATAATCCTCTCATCAAGCTCTACAACTTTCATAACTAGCACAAACACCAATTCCAAGCCTAACTAGGGCAATCAACTAAAAACATCCATAAATCCCTAAAACTTTCAATTATACAAACCACCCTAACGAAATCGAATTTAGCCGAAACCTTTTGAGGGATTACTCACCTAGATGAGGGCTACAAGTTGAGCTAAAAATCACGACCTATGGTGGCCGGAAGACGGAGCTCCGGCGAAAAACCCTTTCCGGCAATCGAACCTTTCGGGGTTGACCGCTCCTTCACGGCGGCGTTCTGCACGCGTGCACCGGTCCAGGATGAGAGAGGAAGAGGCAAGGGTCCGAACGGGACCAGTCTGGCGGTCGGTGGTGGCCGGACGGCGGCGGACGGCGGTGGTGAGTTTCCGGGCGGAGGGAGAAGAAAATCGGGTGGGAGGAGAGAGAATCAGGAGGAAAAGAAAAAGTGAGGGGAGAGAAATATGTGGGCTTGGCCCAAACCGGTCCATACCACTTATAACCCAATCTTCCAAAATAAAAACACCCCGAAAAATAATACCCGAATAAAAATTACCTTTTACTAGCTAAAATTTACCATTTTTACCGTCGTCGTATTTTCCTCATACGAATAATCCTCCGCACATAATCGTCCCCGAAACCCCTCTAGGGACCAATTAAACTATTTACTCAATGATCGAGACGGTAAAATTCTTATTATAATCACGCTAGTAAATAAGGTAAAAATATAAGGGTCGGGATGTGACAAATATGATCTTCGTTTTTTCTTTTTTCTTTTTCACATGAACATATGTCCTAGAAGAAAAAGTAAATATTGAGCTTTCTCTTTTCATCAAAAGCAAATACAAAGTTAAGAAATTAAAATTTAGTAAACTACATATTAGTTACTAACCAAATTTTAGTTTACAAATACATCTTTTACACATTATCTTATACATTTAAGGACAAAAATTAACAAATTAGGACAAACTAATGTCCACATGTCATCTGTCACTATATATTTTACCAAACTACCTTTCACTACATATTCTACTATTACTATAGACGTGCTACTGTCATCTGTCACGAGAGACATGCTACTGCCGTGTCGACATGAGACGTGCTACTGCCGTGTTGACATGAGACGTGCTACTGCCGTGTCGACCGAAGATGTGTTACTGCCGTGTCGACGAGAGACATGCTACTGCCGTGTCGTCATGAGACGTACTACTGCCGTGTCGACCGGAGACGTGATACTGCCTTGTCGATAGAGATGCACTACTGCCGTGTCGACGAGAGATGTGCTACTGCCATGTAAGAAGGTGCTACTATCGTGCCAACGAGAGACGTGTTACTACCATGTCAACGAGAGACGTGCTACTACCGTGTTGACATGAGACGTGTTATTGTCGTGTCGACCGGACTGCCGGGTTGACCGGAGACATGCTACTGCCGTGTCGACGAGAGACGTGCTATTGCCGTGTAGGAAGGTGCTACTATCGTGTCGACGAGAGACGTGTTACTGCCGTGTCGACGAAAGACGTGCTACTACCGTGTCGACGAGAGACGTGCTACTATCGTGTCGACCGGACTGCTTTGTCGACTGGAGATGTGCTACTGTCGTGTAGGAATGTGCTACTACCGTGACGACGAGAGACGTGCTACTGCCGTGTCGATGAGAGACGTGCTACTGTCGTGTCGACCGAAGACATGTTACTACCGTGTTGACGAGAGACGTGCTACTGCCGTGTTGATGAGAAACGTGCTACTGCCGTGTCGACATGTGACGTGCTACTACCGTGTCGAAGAGAGACGTGCTATTGCCGTGTCGACCGGACTGTTGTATTGACCAAAAACGTGCTACTGTTGTGTCGACTAGAGACGTGTTACTGTCGTGTAGGAAGGTGTTACTACCATGTCGACCGCAGACGTGTTACTGCTATGTCGACGAGAGACGTGCTACTGCCGTGGCGTTCGGAGACGTATTACTACTGTGTCGACGAGAGACGTGATACTGTCGTGTCGACAAGAGACGTGTTACTGTCGTGTCATTTTGCGTAAATTTATTTGAAAAATTGGTATTTTAGTCATTTTGCCTATGAAAGTCTAGATCAGATCTGGTAACATTAGTTTGGGTCTAGGCTTATGTCCTAATTTGTACAGAAAATATTAAAAATGGGGCTTTTGTGTTTTTAAATTTGGTCATGTGCTATTTTGTAATTTTCTCATTAAAATTTCAGCCAGTTTTTGTAGTATGTCGGTACTTGGCTGGAAGCTATCATGGGCAATAAAATTGGGTACTTACTTAACACTCTACATTTACAAGAAACTCTAGTCCTCTACTCTTTATCACCAGCCCTAAACAATTCTCGAGCAATATTCTTATGTGCTAATTGCTAAACCTAGCTATTTGGCTGCAATGGGAACAAATCCATGGAATGCCTCAAGAAGCAGAAATAAGGTCCTTGGCAAAGCTTCATCAGAAGACAACAACACAAAGGTTGATGGTCATGGCCACCGTACTCGCCTACCACCCACTTGTGCTGCTTGGATCTTTCAGTTTACTCGTGAGCTTGGTCACAAAACCGATGGCCAGACCATAGAGTGGCTCTTAAAACAAGCTGAACCATCTATTCTTGTTGTCACAGGTAACAGTGTCACTCCCAGCAACACTTCTTCAACTCTAGTTTCTGTGAATATGCAGGCAGGAAATGTCGTTAGTGAAGACAAGAATTCTCTGAGGAAGAAGTGCACTAAGGGCGGCGGCCAACCGATGCCACCTCCCTATGACCATTACCTGAAGATCATTACAAAAAACTATAGTATTGAATTTTCTGTCAATGATGTCGCAATAGATGTGGGGATCGAAGCACAACGTGAAGATGAAAGACAAGATTAGACTACAAAGTTCAGAAAGAGGGTTAGATGAATGAGAATTACAACGTTTAATCTCATACAATGTCGTAAGTTCGATCTTATCATATGTAATCCAAAAAAATGAAAGAAGTAGAAATAATATATGGAATTTCCATAAGTAGCGTTCATCTCTGTCATTCTAGTATATATAAACTTCATGTATAGCAGTGCTGAGGGCTAATTTTCGATCGTTTGATTAGCTGCTACTTATTAGGTGAAGCAAGAACGTACAGATCCTCTTGACATTAGAACAAGCAGTTTCAATGTTCACTTAATCGTTTGAGTTTGTGTGTTGTATTGTTCGGAATTTTGCTGATGCATTATGCAACCGTACACTTGGACGTTCTCTGCCATTTGTATTGCATGCAGAATTGCAGGTTACATTTTCACCAACTCAACTTGATTATTTGACGTGTTTTCCACCAACTCCTTTTTTCCTTATATCGCATCTTAATTAAAATCCAAAATAGACTTCACAATCAACTTTCATTCAACTAGAGTTCAATCAGTTCATAGACGACCACAAAAAGAAGGCCGGTAGGAGGGGCTTTTCTTCACAACTAGCTCCGTCCAGCGATGAACGCAGGTGAGGGTTTGGGCCTTTGGCCATGCCAACGCCTTGTAGTTTGCTGCCGGACGAGGATTTTGATGCAAACACCTCCAAAAGGACCGGATGAGAGATCTGATTAGAGACCTTGATGTTTGATTCTAGTTTCAGATTCGGTTTTTTGATTCAACTCGGGGATTGATGGCACTGTGGGACCTCAATCGACGACGGCATGGTTTTCCCTCTGGGTTTTGCAGGCACGGTGGCATGGGTGCGTAGGTGTGGGGCCTAGGTCAACGATGAAGATTAACGCTGATGGGCTCGAGTTGGCTCTTGTTAAGTCTATGGAAGGCTGTCAGGTCCAAGGTTGACTTTCAATTTTGGGCCTCCAAGGTTTAAAGTAGTTTTTTAGCTATTTTATGTCCAGTAATTCCTTAATTACTATGTCACTAGGTAGCTTACCCACAACGGAGCCGTTGCGGGAAGAGAGAGAGAGAGAGACAGAGAGAGAGAGAGAGTTTCAAGTGGCAATGTGTAATTAACAGAAAATATCAGGACAGAAAGATAACTTTAAACAGATTGAGTGCAGTATTGTAATTATATATAAACTGATGACAAAATTACATTAACTTTGCACTGGCAGAGCTGTAAAATAAAAAAAAACAGGGACAGAATGGTAATTGAGCTGGTCACCCAGACTAAGGAAATTAGTATTCTACCTCTGTTTTTTCTGTAAATCTCTATCATCTTTAAATATTATTTTGTCCTCAGTTTTTTAATAATTTACACAATTGTCACTGTCTCTCTCTCAGACTGAATGGCAGTCCCTTAAATAAAATAAAAACAGGGGTAAATCGGTAATTTCTAGGGGGCTTATGAACAGTAAATGGTTGCTTCTACTTTACTATATAGGGAAATTTTGCATAGTTTTTAGGTTCAATTGCTTTGGCTTTTCCTTAATTAGCAGACTTAGGTTTTAGCTTTCCAATATTTATTTCTATTGTTAGAGATAAGTGAACGGAATTGTGTAATGAATGGTGCTAGCATACCACATCCTTAACTTACCCAAACATTTAGTAAGAGAATACATGTATCCGTGTCATTCTAGCTTAAGTATCAATAAATTTACCATATGGCTTTTACATAAAATAAAAAAAATTAAAATCCAAAATACCATCATTTCCCTTTCTCGAAGATCACACAATACATGCAAGGACGCATCTGTTTTCTTTTTCTTTTTCTTTTCCTAATGTCTAAAACCTCTTAATCACATACACAAACAAGATCATAAAACTAAAGGGTGCCCCCACATCCTAACGATTATTCATTTTATACAACACAACTTTCATCTGGTATTACTTTTTTTTTCTTGAGTAAATCTAGTATAACTTATCAAGAAAA
>NC_020492.1:26034049-26036413 GCF_000184155.1 Fragaria vesca subsp. vesca | reverse complement strand
CATTTTCATGTAGAAATATTAAGCTGGAACCAATCACTACACAAGCAAGGCATTGAGAAGTTGACTGTCGTCTTTGGTTTAAAATGACTGTCCAAAAAAACAAAAAAAACAATATTGGTTTGGCCTAATTTGGGTAAATGGGGGGACTCATGTCCTAGGATGAGAAAAGATATCGCTTCAAAGGTTTGCTCTGGGACTCGATAGAAGTTGGCATCATACATCACATGCTACAGTTAAAAGGTAGAGAAACTCTTATACAGAACCCAAATGACAGATGATGTTGACAGATGATGTTATATGATTATAAACTTGAGCGACAGATTACAACATGGGGGCTTCAGTGCGTTAGCTGACTCCGTATGTGAACCCCAGTAAAGGAATGATGATTTACATATAACTCACTGAGATGAGATTTAAAGTTTCAGTCGCATAAAAGTAGGCAATTGAGCACACCAAGTATCACATTCTGTAATTACAGAAATGCAATTCAAAAGCATGCTCAAGCCAAGAATGTTCTGCACAATACAGAGTAAACTTGGGGTGCCAAATAACTACAATGGAGTTAGCAACCAGTAACAAACTGGTAAAAGGTTCTTGTTACAAGTAGAACTTTTTATTTATGCGAGGACTAGAGACATTGCATTTACAGGCTTGTATAAGAAAATTAGCAGCATTTATAGGTTGTAATACGTCCTCAAAATCCACATTAAACGGGAACCCTGCAAAAAGAACTGGATTTCAAATATTCTACCAAGAGGATGTAATAGGTTAACTATATAGGAGCAATGTCTGTCATTATTACCATTCAATCAGTGGTATATATTTGAGACCTCCAAGTGCTTATTACGTGACGTCCCCCTTTTCTTCTTCTTCTTCGTCTCAAATGTAGGCACATCTGGATCACAACCATTCATTATATCATGATACTCGATACACAGAAGAAAGGCAAAAAGTTGATTTTAATATTGCCATCATTGACCCAAGTAAATAAAAGAACCAAGTAGCTACATCATTCAGTTATTCGAATTCAAGTTATAAAATGCTCATAATCTGTAATAGAAGGGCATAGCGAATTAGCGATAAACGTCAAAGGGCACTATGCATAAATGGACTCTTAACTGGATATGGTTCATACATGCAGGAGAGTAGGAAACCTAAGATGGAATTTCAGAATCTCTTTGCATGATCTGATTCAGGATTAGACAATAGAATACCAACTGTTTTGCTTAATTTCTTGAACAAGACTGGAATAGAGACACTAGAACTCCTTTTAATTTATTAAATTTGTAAAGACCCTACAAAAGTGCACTTGGATAATAGGTTTCTGTAGTATCTAAATTGTCCACACATCAAAGTTTAAGAAATAATATGTTACTCAACCCCCCAAATCATGGGCATGCACTCATCAGGAGGAGCTGCCTTAAATGGCTGTCCCTAGTTCTAGATTTCTTAGGTAATCCTAGAAGGTTGTAATTGTTATTAATCTTCTTTCTTAAATGAGGGTTAGGGAAAGTAGTATTAGAGCTGCTCTTCAATAATAATATTTGTACTGCTGTATTGTGTTTTGGGGATTCCTGAGCTAGGTTAGCGCATACAAACAATGAGTGAATCTTCAGCTTCCCAACTTGTCCTTCCCTTCTTAATACTTACAAACTGAAAGATCCTAATGAATAATATTAAAAATTTGATTTGAAAGCTGATACAAAAACACCTACCAAATAAAAAAAGCTTCGGGAAGAAAATACAGAGCAAAAGATTCAAAAGTTAAAAAACATTAAGGTGTACCTCCTTCAGAATAAATTGAGTTGTAGTGCACCTCTGCCCAAAAGCTCAGACAAATTACTGCACAATATAGACTGGAAGATTAAAATTCAGTCTGTCTACTTATTACAGATAGGGAAAATTTTAAGAACAGTATACGACAAATGATCCACTCCTAATTTTGGTGTTTCAAGTTTCAAAACAATCATAACGGTACATGAACTTGTAATCTCAACTGAAAATATGTACATACCGTTATATCCTCCGTAATCTAACATGTTTTCCGTTAAACTTTGAGGGGCAAATCCGTCACTCCTTAATTTAGCAGTAATAAATTATTAAAATCAATAATTAAAAAAGAGAGGGAAATAAGAAAGGAAAAAATATTGTTGTCTCTCTTTCTCGTCCCCGTTCAAACTCATCATACATAAAAATAGTGATCGAGGTAGAACTGTAAGAGGAAGTTGGAAGATGATTTGATTTGGTAAGTTATGGAAGAAAGGGTTGAATATATATATCGGTGGGTACGGTATTGAGTAAGGAAACTTAGAGAGAGAAACTATGTCTTAGTTTTACTTAGATTGGGACGATCGAGCAGCAAAG